>NC_056666.1:128246005-128547520 GCF_018350195.1 Panthera tigris | reverse complement strand
ACCCAACCCATCTTCCACCTGCACCTGTGAACATCTGAAGGCGGCGATCAGCACCCCGGGCCTTCCTGCCTCCTGGCAAAACGGCCCAGTCCCCCCTAGCCTTCCCCTCCCGCCGTGAGGTTTCCAGGCCCTTCTGCACAGCCGGGCACATTCCTGGGCAGGGCTGCCTCAGACACAAAGCCCCCTCACTAGTGCTCAGTGGACCCCTGCTTTGTGCTGGGCCCTGGGGACACTGAGGCAAAGACAGCGTTATCCCTGTTTCCAGAGCAGCTCTTGGGCTCCTCGGGGCCTCTGGAAGGACTCATGAGTCCCCCTGCCGCCTGGGACAAGAGCACATTCAAGTGCAGTTGTTTGCATTGCTGTGATTGGAATCCCAAACTTTTCTTTCTTAGAATTCTTGAATAAGAGTTCTTGAATTGGGCTTTGTGGCCTGGCCTTGTGCCTCCAACGGGACCGTCAGGTCGCCAAGGGCAGGGTCCAGGCTTCCTTTGTAGCACCTGGCATGCCAGGTTTGTGGGTTGCAGGCCCCCAGAAACCCAGAGCTTCAAGGGGCCTCAGGGATCAGCCAGTTCAATGCTCCCATTTCACAGACGCAGGAGCTGAGGTCCAGAGAGGTCACGTGGCTGGTTCACAGCCGTTTCCAGCGTGACTCCCCAAGGGGCCCTCTGCATGCTTCTCAAGGCCCCAGAAAGTCCTGTTTATCTCACTCAGGCTTCTGTCTCCGAGCCAAATCCCCCTTTCTCACGACTTTCTTCACTAACATCCTTCATCGCGGGGCCCCGTCAAAGATTCTGAGCATCTCAGCATCTCAGCACTGCGACCTGGTGTTAGGGGACGGGCCAGGGGCCCTGGGGGAATAATGTCTGTGTGCAGTTAGGCCTGCAGGGAAATGGGGAAAACTGACAGCGAGCAACCTGTGAAGACGGGTGGGATTCGAGGAGGCCCCGTTCTCCTCCCTTTCTTTTCATTTTAACACTTCCACGTGGCTCTGAAATCCACACAGAAGGAAGGGCGTGGCCACCCGCGTCCCCACACACCCACTCACGTGGTTCGGCTGTATCGCTGCCAGGGTCCTGTAAGGCTCTGTCACCCCCGCTTCCCGAAACAAGGAAAATGGGGGGCAGAGAGGCTTAGAAAAAGCATGTGCCCAGTTCACGTAGCTACTAAGTGGTAGAGGCGGAAGGTGAACATGAGACTTCCGATACCCGGTCTAGGGAGAGGGAGGGGGTGGAGAGTCAGGGAGGGTGGCAAAGAGGAGGGAGGGAGAGGCAAGGGAGGAAAGACAAAACTAACCTACACAGGCCTCTTAACAGGTTTATCCAGGTAGACACAGTGCTTAGTACTTGATGAATGGATAGATGGATGGATGGATGGACAGATGGAAGGACGGATGGACAGAGGGACAGAGGGATGGATGGATGGACGGACGGACGGACGGATGGATGGACAGAGGGATGGATGGATGGACAGACGGATGCACAGAGGGATGGATGGATGGATGGATGGATGGATGGACGGATGGACGGACAGACGGATGGATGGATGGATGGATGGATGGAAGGATGGATGGACGGAGGGACGGACAGAGGGATGGACGGATGGACGGACGGAAGGACGGACGGATGGACGGACGGATGGATGGATGGATGGATGGACGGACGGATGGACAGAGGGATGGATGGATGGATGGATGGATGGATGGACAGATGGAAGGACGGATGAACAGAAGGACGGAGAGATGGATGGACGGACAGACGGATGGACAGAGGGATGGATGGATGGACAGATGGATGGACAGAGGGATGGATGGATGGATAGATGGAAGGATGGACGGATGGACAGACGGATGGACGGACGGACAGACGGATGGATGGACGGACAGATGGATGGATGGACGGATGGACGGACGGATGGACAGAGGGATGGACGGACGGATGGACAGAGGGATGGATGGATGGATGGACGGATGGATGGACGGAGGGACGGACAGAGGGATGGACGGACGGACGGACGGATGGACGGACGGACGGACGGATGGATGGATGGATGGACGGACCGATGGATGGACAGACGGATGGATGGATGGATGGATGGAAGGATGGATGGATGGAGGGATGGATGGATGGAGGGATGGACAGATGGACGGATGGAAGGACGGATGGGCGGATGGACAGATGGATGGATGGAAGGATGGATGGATGGATGGACGTATATCAGGCAAGCAGCAGCTCCAGAGCTAACAGTTCAGTAGTTTGTGTACACCCTCTCAGCTTCTGTCTGACTGGTGGTGGTGGCATTGCCTACAGGACAATGGTCTGTGCTGGGGCCCCTCTGCCTGGAGAATCTTAAACCTTCCCCATCTTTGCCCTTGATCTGGGGAAGGGTGGAGAGAAAGGAAGGCAAGAAAGTGCGAAAAGAATGGATGGGGAATTGCCACTAATTTGCTGTGTGTCCTCCCCCTCTGGGCCTTAGTTTCCCTAATTAGAAAGTGAGGGAACAGGCCTAGGTCAGCAGTTTCCCACCTGGCTGATACCAGAATTCCCTGGGAAGCTTGTGAAAATGCAGGTTTCCAGGTCCCCAGCATGTATTTTTAACAAACTGCCCAGCTGATTTCACAATAGGCCAGAGTTAGGGATGAGGGACTAAAAAAAGTCTCCGTGGCCCCAGTTGGGACACCCTCTGACCCATGGCCTTTCCTGGAAGCTCCCATCCTCTCTTTCTGATAGGCTTGTTTCCACCACAATGTCAAAAAGCAACCCACCCCAGCTGAAGGGAATTTATTTGCTGACATACTGAAAATTCAGAAGTGGGACTGCCTTCAGGCCCAGCTGGATCCAGGAACTCAAACATTCTCAAGGCTTGTCACTTCATCTTTCAGAAGTTCTTACTTCATCAGTGTGCTGGTTTCATTTTCTGGTGGGTTCTGTCTCTACATGGCATGGCAATGGCTGCTGGATAGTCCAACCCGCTTCAAGCCAATGGACAGCAAGAGACCCTCTGTTTTTGGTGTCCATGTACCAATCTCAGGGAAGACTCTGATTGGCTCTGCCTGAGTCATGTGCCCACCATGACCCAATTGCTCTATCAGGGGATGAGGTATTCTGATTGGCCGGTCCAGGTCACGTGACCCAAGGAAGGCCATCTGGGCAGACACACAGCAGTGTGTCTGCTTTGCTCCCCATTTGCTTGTCAAAGGCCAGCCACAGAGCCTTTGTAGGAGGGGGCAGGATGGACAATCCAGTCTTCTGGGGGCTGACCTTCATAAACAGGGGTCAGGTGACAAAATCACTCCAAACTATTGTCCCTCAGCAATTACCTGTCTGGGAGTCAGGAAGCTGTGGCAGTGTTCAGGAAATTTCTGGTGGATCCAAGCTGACCAACCACCTTTATACATCTGAAAAGGAGGCGGTCCTAGTGATGTGTGGCTCGGTGCCAAGTCTTGGGGCACCCCCCGCCCCCGTCTGGCTGTGGAACTTGCCCTCGGCACTTGCAAAAGGACCCTCTCCCTCTCCAGCTGGACAGGGCTTGGTCCCAGAGATGAGAGTCTTCCCTGCACCCCACAATCCACAAGGCGGATCCCCAGATCTCTTTTGTTTGTGAAGATTGCAGGGAGGGGAGGGACAGTGATGGGACCCAGAAGGGCCTGTGCTCCTGCCCCGCTGGACTGGGGAGGGGGACGAGGGAGGGGGTGGGGACAATAGTCAGTCAAGTCTAGGAGAGCCCACAAGGGAGTGAAGGGGTCCGGCGGGCTCGAGGGAAGGAGCACACCATGCCTGGGACAGGGCGAAAGGCCAGAAACTTCTATAGAGAATGTGAAGCTGTGGGTTTGGGGGTCAGTGTAAACCCTCCCCTACCACCGCCTTCCCCTCACGGTTCAATAAAGTCCACTGCCCCACGCAGGAGAGGCATTTTGTGGAAACCGAGGCAGGGGCTGAATTCCACACCCGAGCTGGTGTCACACGTGGCAGAGGAGCCACGAGATGGAGGGACACCAGGAAACTGTTGAGTCAGCGCGTGCAGGAGCCCGAGGCTTTAGGACCACGGGGCCCCTTGGGTGCGGAGGCTGGCGGAGCTGGTATGACGATTCCCAAGGGCAGGGGGCCCACTCGACCTCCCTCCGGCCCATGCAGGCGCTAGATATTTTCCATCGGTTTCGGGAAGCCGAGCAAAAACACAAGCCCTTTCCACTCTCCAGGAGATAGTGGAGGCAGGACTGGAACCCAGACCTCAGCCTTCAGGCCAGGCCGGAGAGGTGGCGTCAGGGGAGGCTGGCGGCCGGTGGAGGGAGTCCACTGGGCCCCCCTCTTTCTCTGCCTGCCCCTCCCAGCCCCTGTGTCAGGGGACAAGCCCGCAGGACAGGAGGGCCTGGGGATAAAGCTGCTGCTGGGTAGACCAAGTGCTTAAATGAGCCAAACTCGCCAGGAGTCTGGTCCCCATGGCAACAGGAAAGTGGCTCAGCAGAGGCAGAATCGGGCACTCCCCGTCACCAGGAGGAGCCTGCTGTAGCCAGGCCCTGGGGTAGGCACTTCCACAACCCGCTGTGCCCCAGAGTCCCGCCGCTGCCGTGGTCCCTCTGCAGACGAGAGCCCTGGGGCCGAGACGGAGCCCCCCCGCCCAGAGTCACAGCCCCGAGCTGCTGGCTCCAGATCCTGCGGTGGATAGGAACTGGGAAGCCTGGATCCGAACCCCCACCTCCCTCCCCGTCTCCCAGCCTCCCAGCCATCTCAGCCCTTCTGAGCCTCAGTTTCCCCCTCCGCACCCAAAGCGTTGTCAGGGGTAGATACGGGGTAGTCCTGCCTCCTCCATGGTGGTAAAGTTGGAGCACAGGCACGATCGCCCCTGAGCAGGGACCCTGGGATTCCTGCAATCATCTCCTGCCCCCCTGGGCTTAATTACAACTCTGTCTCTCGTGGGATTCGTTAATCGAGCTTCCCTGTGGCGGGCGGCGTCAGACGGACGTGGTAGCTAATGCTGTCTGTGTGCGCCAAACTTTCCCAGCCGCTCTTCCAGAGACGGGCCCTGTCCCCTGGCTGCAGCGGTAGGACACGGCCCAGTCATTCACTCCCCATCCCTCTGGCAACTGTGAGCAGGTCAGCACAAGGACTGACCCAGCAGAGCCCATCGGAACGCTCCCCGGGGACTGCCGTCTGGACCTCTCGGTAGGGGCGGGGTGTGGGGTGGAGACCTCCTGTGACTTTGTCCCGCATATTCTGGGGAAGGTGTGAGCATCAGTCAGGCTTCAGTGACAGACAACAGAATCTATCCCCAATCTGAAAAAAAAAAATTTTTTTTTTGTTTTTGTTTTTTTTAATCATATTACGCAGCTGAGTGTCCGAGAACGACTGCCGAACTGGGCCGCCGAGGGGGCTGCGGCTCCTGCCTCCCTCGGGAAGCTGGGGCATCAGGTCACCTCTCAGCTGCCGGCCCCAGAACCACCCCTGCTCTGCTACGATCCACACGGCAGAATGCGTGCTCTGTGCCCAGCCTCTCTGCCCACGAAATCCGGTTCCAAATTCTCACCATCGGGAGCACTCTCTGCGGGAGGATTTATGTTGCCACCGATCCATGACCAGCGGCAGGTGACTCTGGGAAACAGAGCTGTTGGGCTCTCCACCTTCTGCAGCCCAGCAGACACATGCCACAGGCAGCCTGACCCTAGCTGTCACCACTGTCGTCCCAGACGATGCTGTCACAATGTCCCACGCCGCCCTGAGTCTGTTCTGCTGTCATTCAGGGATGTGGAGACCTGTCCCAAATACATCTCCAAGCAGTTATGAGGGTCAAGGTGAGAGAAGAGTGAGAAAAACCTGTACATGGGCCTGTGCACCTGGGAGAGCGGCTTTAACCAAGAGGAAAATGAGCCCAGAGAGGGTGAAATGCCTTCCCCAAGGTCAGGCGTTCAGGCGATACGGTGTGGAAGACTAGGATTGGGACTAGGAATTCCTCCTTAGGGCTGAGGGGAGTGGGGGGAGGGAAGGGGGACGGAGGAGCCAGGGGGTCGGGGGATGGCTCCAGGAGGAGGTGGTGGTGGGTTGTATTAAGTCATCCATGGCTGTAGAGCAAATGTCCCCAAAACTTAGTGGTTTAAAACAACAAACATTCGTTATCTCCGTTTCTATGCATTCTCTGGCTCAGCTCTCTCGTGAGCTTGCCAGCAGGCAGGCGGCCAGGGCTGTGGTCTAATCTGGAGCCTCATCTGGGGCCGGGGGTTCCCTCCCAAGCTCACGCTCATGGTTGTTGGCCGGCTGCAGGTCCTGGCTGGCTCTCGGCCAGAGGCCAGCAGCTCACAACACTGGTTTTCAAGGAAGCGAAAGGGCGGGCGCACCCAGAACACAAGCCACCAAATCTCACAAGGGACATCCCATCACTCCTGCTGTATTCTACTTCCTAGATTCAAGTCACTACATCAGCCCGCACTCAGGGGGAGAGGATGACACAAGAGAGCCTCTCCCAGGAGGTGGGGTCTGAGACTCACTCTGCCTCTGAGAAGAAGGGTGGGCTGGGCCAGCAGGGGTGGCTGTCCCCCTGCTCCTTTGCACCCGATGTGCCCAGCCCCGGGTCTTGCAGATGGAGAGGCTGAAATGAAGCCTCCTTTGGCCACCACCCCTTTCCCTGCAGGGCCAGCCCCCTGGAAGAGGGGGAGGACGGAGGAGTAAGGATTCCACACATCACTAATGGCAGCAACATGGCCACCCCTTAGGTCAGACATTCCCAGTAAAACAGGAGGTCCCAAGGCCCCGAAAGCCAGCATAATGTCATGCAGGAGCCCTGAGCTAAGAGCAGAGAGGACTGGGTTCTGGCCCTGGGCAAGCTCCTAACTAGCTGTGTATCTGTGAGCAAGTCGCATGCCCTCTCTGAGCCTCAGTCTCTCCAGCTATAATGCAGAATGGTGGTCTGATATCCCCAAGGTCCTCTTGGACTCCGAGGGTCAACGTTCTCGGTTGGATGGAGGCAACCTAGGGGCTTGGCCCAGGCCTCCACCACCTGCCCGAGGCACCTGCCCCCAGCAGCCCCTCTCCCTCCCTGCCCCCCACCTCTCTCCCAAGCACCCGATTCCCTGATTTCCCTCCTGACCTGCCATCTCTGTGTCCCTGCAGCCCCCCACCTTCCTCCAACCCCTCCCTACACAGAGCCAAGGAGGCCCGTCTGGGCTAAGCAGATGGCTTGAGCCAGGGACTAGACAGTGGCAGAAGCTGTCCACCTGTCGCCAGGTGTTGGTGCTGGAGGCTGGCCCCCATTTCCCTCCTCAAGGAAGGGGGAGAAAGATGCCTCCAGACTCAGAGCAGCTGCTCGGGGCCCCTCCTCCCCCTCCACACCCCAGCTCTGCTGCTGAAGAGCAGGTTCCTCAATGGGGGCTGTGAACAGGACTGTCAAAGCCGCATCTGGCTCCCAGGCTGGGGGCTTACGTAACTGATGGCTGTCACCCCCACCCCAGCTGCCCCCCCCCCGGGCTCCACCTCCAGGCCCAAGGCCACCGGGTGGCCCCACACCAGGCCTGCGTGGAGTCCCTCCTCTTGGAAGGTGTCACAGCACCGGTCTCCTTACACAAGGTCCTTCCAAAGCCGCCCTGACATTCTTCTCCGGGCCTTGCCGCCCCAAGGCAGGAAGAAACCAGCTTTGTTCTCCGTACTCCTGGTGTCTAGGAAACGTAGCAGATGCCCAGGAAATTTAGTTGAATGAACTAAAAAAAATCAGTAATGATAATAGTGGCACTTACATTGCACCACGTACTGAGGATTCGTCCAAGAAGTCTCCCTATGCTAACGCATTTAAGCCTCATCCTAACCCTGCACTGAGGTCCTCTTAACATCTCCGGGACATGAACCAGTGAATGAGTGAACGTCCTGTTCTTTCCGGGGAAGGCACTGACCCAGGAGAGATGACATCACCAGGCATAAAGCCTGAGAGGGTGTGAGGGGAGGGATAACTGGTTCCTATCACACGCATCTCTTGATGGCCACACCTCCCCAGGGATGTACAAAGGGCAGAAAGTCTGCCACGATCCCCGTTTTCCTGATCTGTAGCAGTCAGGACAGGGAAGATTAACCTGTGTAACAAACAACCTCCAATCTCAGTGGCTTAAAACAACACAGCTTTCTTTGTCACTCAGGCGACACATCCATAAGTAGGGTGGGGACAGGGCTTTGCTCCCTGTTGTCCCTACAGAGGAACCCATCTGGAATTTCCCCAATCACTGCTCAGGACGAAAGGAGTCGGAAGAATTGGGCTCCACCCAGAACTGACACGTGTCACTTTGGCTCCTAGGTCATTGGCCAGAACGTATCACGTGGCTAACTCAAGGGACAAGGAGGGTGTAATCTACGGCATGCCCAGAAGAAGGGGCAACTATGAATTGGGGTGGAAGATGTTGGGGTAACGGAGTCACTTATGGAGTGTCTGCACTGTGCTGAACACTGAGAAGAAATACAAAATTTGGCAGAGCCCTGTCCTCCCAGAGCGCACCTGCTCACGGGGAAACAGATAAACAGAAGAAAAGTACAATCCAGCAAGACTAGAGCTCTGATAGAGGAGAGGGGTGCGCAGAGGGGCCCCTGACCTGGCCCCCAGAGAACAGGAAAGGCTTCTGGAAAAGATCTCCCAGCTGAGGAAGGCAGGCCCTCAAACCCAGACCTCATCGTGGCCCTTGCCCTCCCAGGTGGAGACAGGGGAGGTCTTAAGGCCTGCCCTTGGAGGGCCCATCAGCCCCCATGCTGCCAGGCATCCCCATGGGGGAGTCTATCTCAACACCCGACACCCACCCCGTGAGTGGGTGCTCCCACTCTCCCCTCCAAGGGGCAAACCGAACGCGGGTTCCCACCACAGGTACAGGTCCAGGCTTTCCGGGGTGAGGACCCCCAGGGGTGGGGCTGCCGAGAGGAATCAGGCTCAGCCTCCCTGAACTGGAGGGGACACCCTCTTAAGTGCCAGCAAACCCCTGTGAAGAGGTAGGTGGGCTTGCAGCTGGGGGGCCTCGGGAGCCAAGACAGATCCTCAAAGCCAGCCAGACTATGACAGTGACACCAGCAGGAGCCTGAGGGCAGGGGACTAGAAGCAGCTGGGTCACCCAGAAATCCCATCTAATTCTAATATTTGATGAGCCTCTACGTGGGGAAAACCCGAGAAACCAATTGTGGTTTCCTCCAGGGAGGGGAAGGAATCTACGTGCACATAGTCATAATAAATATATTAAAGTATATAAAAGTAAAAACAGATATATATGGGACTTGAATAAAAATTTCTGAATCTAGCCTTTGGAGCCTCTAAGTTTGTAAGATTCTCCTAACACTTAAGATTCTGGGATTCTCAGAGGCTGTTGGGCAAAGATGTGGGCATCAGATGTCCCTGGGTTTGGATCCAGGCTTTCCCCATTGCTGTGTGACCTAACCCCTTGGTGCCTCAGTTTCCCCATCTGTGATCAGAGAGACCTTGCTTCTCCTGGAACAGTGTAAGATTAAATGGGATAAAGCAGGTCAGGCGTCCCCCAGGGTCTGGCACCTTCAAGCCTCTGTCTAAACCAAGCGGGGTGGTGAATACCCAGAGCCTCTTGGACTCTCCAGGCTGAGTCGGAGCCAGGGAGTTTCCAGATTCCCAGGGTCGGGCTGGGAGGTCGCTGGGAAGCCAGTGGGGAGAGCCCTCTGACAGCCCTCGGTGGGAAGGGAGGCGGTGGACGGCTGCCGCCGTGGCTGGCGCTCGGGCGCCCCCTCGTGGGCACTGTCCTCCTCAAACCCCGGGAAAACAGGCGCTCACTTCTATTTTAAAAATCTCTGGCGGTACCTGGGTGGCTCAGTTCGTTAAGGCTCTGACTCTTGATTTCAGCTTGGTTCATGATCTCATGATTCAGGAGCTTGAGCCCCACGTCGGGGTCCAGCTGTCAGTACGGAGCCTGCTTGGGATTCTCTCTCTCCTTCTCTCTCTGGCCTTCCCTTGCTTGTATTCACTCTCTCTCAAAATAAATATATAAAAACTTAAAAAAAAAGGGGGGGGGGGTTGTTGGGACAGATCCTGATCCAATATGATTGGTGCCTTTTATTAAAAATTTTTCTTAAGTTTATTTCTTTGAGAGAGAGCAAGCACAAGCTGGGGAGGGGCAGAGAGAAGGAGAGACAGAATCCCAACCAGGCTCCATGCCATCAGGGCAGAGCCTGACATGGGGCTTGAACTCACAAACTGTGAAATCATGACCTGAGTGAGTGGAGAACAAAAGTCAGATGCTTAACTGAGTGCACCCCCCAGGTGCCCCTGTTTTTTTTATAATTCCTTTTTTTCTTTTTTTTTTTTTAATTTTTTTAAATGTTTTATTTATTTTTGAGACAGAGAGAGACCGAGCATGAGTAGGGGAGGGGCAGAGAGAGAGGGAGACACAGAATCTGAAACAGACTCCAGGCTCTGGGCTGTCAGCACGGAGCCCGACGTGGGGCTCGAACTCATGAACTGAGAGATCATGACCTGAGCCTAAGTCGGATGCTCAATCGACTGAGCCACCCAGGCGCCCCTATAATTCTTTTTTCTAATGTTTTTTATTTTATTTTTCAGAGAGAGGCAGAGAGAGACAGACAGACAGACAGAGGGTCTGAAGTGGGCTCTGATGACAGCAGAGAGCCTGACGCGGGGCTCAAACTCACGAACCGTGAGACCATGACCTAAGCCAAAGTTGGATGCTTAACTGACTGAGCCACCCAGGCGGCCTGATTGGTGTCCTTTTAAGAAGAGATTGGGACACACGCAGAGGAATGGCCATGTGAAGACACGGTGGGGAGAAGGCACCCATGCACCAGCCAAGGAGTGAGGCCTCAGAGTAAATCAGCCCTGCCAACCCCTGGATCTGGGGCCTCCAGCTTCCAGAGCTGTTCAAGCCCCCCAGTCTGAGGAACTGTTACAGCAGCCCCAACAGATGAGTAACCACCCCACCCCCTAAATCCAAAGGGCATATTAAAGGCTCATCCACACCGGCCTTTTGCTGAATTCTGGAGGCTACTAGTCACCAGTCTACTACTCCCAGCCGATTCCAACTTCCCACTAAAAGAGCTCTAAAGAGGGGCGCCTGGGTGGCTCAGTCCGATAAGTGTCAGACTGTAGCTCAGTTCCCGATCTCGTGGTTTGTGGGTTCAAGCCCTGCATCGGGCTCTGTGCTGACAGCTCAGAGCCTGGAGCCCGCTTCAGATTCTGGGCCTCCCTCTCTCTCTTTCTCTGCCTCTCCCCCGCTCACCCTCTGTCTCTCTCGCTCTCAAAAATAAACATTAAAAATAAAATAGCTCTAAAGACTCACAAAACGGGGGGGGGGGTGGGATCATAAATTGCTTCTTGCAAAGAATTTGGTTTCCAAATAACATGGTGAACGTTGTTCACCAACATTGTGCCAGGGTGTTCTAAATGCTCAGTCAAGGTAGCCGATCCACTGGTCCTAGGGCCTGCCACACGCCCAACCCTACTTTCTTGTTCCATAAACAGGAACATGCACCCAGAGTTCTGAGCCCGCTTTGAAATGCTGCGGTCTAGTAACTTCAATATTAGCACTCACTTGGAACTCTTACTGTGAACCCAGCACAGTCCTGAGTGCTTTATAAACATTAACCCACGTTACCCTCACATCCCTCCTTATGATAGAGTTACCCCCAGGTTTATAGGTGAGGAAATGAAGGCTCAGAGAGGTGTCTTGAGTGGCCCAGGGTGGCCAGCTGGAAAGTCACGGAGCTGGGATTTGAACCCAGGCCGTTTGGCTCTGAGACGACGCTCTCAACCACTGTGCTTTGCTGCCTCATATTTTAAGTGGAAAATGCTTATTTTTGAACTGCACATTACCAAAAGTTGTATCAGAAATCATTATGATGTACTCTTTCGCCTTATCATATTGTGTGGGGGAAAAAATGTCTACTTTTGGGGGCACCTGGGTGGCTCAGTCCGACTCTTGATTTTGGCTCAGGTCATGATCTCATTCTTCATGGAATTGGGCTTCACATCTGGCTCTGTACTGACAGCACGGAGCCTGCTTGGGATTCTCTCTCCCTCTCTCTCTGCCCCTCCCCTGCTTGTGCTCTCCCTCTCTCTCAAAATAAATAAACTTTAAAAAAAGTCTACTTTTGCTCATCCAGTCTTGAAGCTTCCGTTTACATCAGCTATCAAATAAATACAAAGCTTTTATATTCATGTTCAAATATATGTGAAAAACAGTTGTTACTATATCCCCAAATGGAAAAGCTTCTTTCACGAACTGATATTTGGAACACTTGTCTTCTGCATTTTTTAAATCCAGTATTTTTTGTGGTCTTGTTTCTTACAGACAAGAGAACGGGTTTTAGGCTGGTACCTGCGAGCACTTCTCTGAAATAACCCATTTCAAGTGTGGGCCACCTGTGTTTCCAATGTATAAAAACCCAAACTGTATCATCCTCCTACACCTTCCTTTATAATATTGGGTTTATAAGTACATCGGTTCTGTAAGATTTGTGATCTGGTGGGCACAGATGAGCAGGCCCAGTGAGGACAGCGTCGAGTTACCTTGGGTCTCCGCAGTGGCTTAAGCCTCCTATCGTTAGGGACCAGGGGCCAACTGTGGGTAGAAACCCAACAATATGTGACTGAGGGCAATGAAAACAGTGTAAGTCTCCAGGGGGCCCGAGTGGCTCAGTCAGGATAGCGTATGACTTTTTTTTTTCAATGTTTAATTTTATTTTGAGAGAGCGAGAGACAGAGTGCAAACAGAGGAGGGGCAGAGAGAAAAGGAGACACAGAATCAGAAGCAGGCTCCAGGTTCTGAGCGGTCAGCACAGGGCCTGATACTGGGCTCAAACTTGTGAACCGTGAGACCATGACTTGAGCCAAAGTCAGACACTCAACTGAATGAGCCACCCAGGCGCCCCGAGAGCATGTGACTCTTGATCTCAGGGTTGAGTCCAAACCCTACATTGGGTGTAGAGATTACTTTAAGAATAAAATCTTAAGTCGTCTGGGTGGCTCAGATGGTTAAGTGTCAGACTCTTGATTTCGGATCAGGTCATGATCTCGTGGTTCATGGGACCAAGCCCCACATCAGGCTCTGTGCTGACGGCGTGGAGCCTGCTTGGGATTCTCTGTCTCCCTCTCTCTGTCCCTCCTCTGCTCTCTTTCTCTCAAAAGTAAATAAAATCTTAAAAATAAGATCTAAAAAACAAAAAACTGTAAGTTTCCAAACCAACAGGCAGAAGAACTAAATGACAAGCATGCTCCTCTGGTCGCTCCTCATGGACACGGGGGACAGGGTGGCTCCCTTAGTGGGAATAGAAGGGACAAGAGCCACAGAAGCCGGGGGTGGAGTCGGGGGGAGGGGCGCCCAAAGAGGCCTGGAGTCATCAGGGCAGGAAAAGGTGATCTGAGAAGTTCCAGCCCTCCCAGGAGCAGCTCTGTGCCTGAAGGGACTGACTGGATGGACATCTGTCACCTCAGCTAACCCTCACAGCCCTCCTGGGGGGAAGGACTCTTGGCACCCCCTTTCTATGGATGAGAAAAGAGAAACCAAAACCGAAGATGCAGCCGCCTGCACCACGTGGTGTCCACAGAACAGCCCTCGGAGGGCCAGGGGAGGGAGAGGGCCACACCCGCAGCGGGCTGGGGCAGGTGGGAGCAGAGCCCCCACCCGGGTTAGGATCCCTCTCCCCGGAGTTCACGGAGTCCCGGCCCGGCCCTGACTCCCAGCCTGGGTGCTCCTTTCCGGGCAGCCTGCACAGCCCCCCACCCCAGCCAGCCACAGGAAATCCCGGCTGCCTCCCTCCTCACCCTTCAGTCTTTGTGGAGGCTCGGGGGCTCCCTGGACGCCCCAGGATTTTCATGGCGCCAGGCCCTGCTGCTCCCTCCGTGGGACTCCCTGTGCCCACCCACCTGAGCCCTGCTCTGCCCTCCCCAGTCACAGCCAAGCCAGTACCCGCTTCGGTCCCTCCATACTGTGCCTGCCGTGCCACATCGCCAGGGACGGGGACTATGCCAGGGCACTCTTCCCCCGGACCAGCACCTCCTCCAGGCCGCAACCGTGTCTGCCCCGGCACCCCGCTCAGCCCGAGCACGGGGCCTGCCTGGGGAGGGGCTGCTGGAGAGTGACATGAGCACAGCCGGGTTTGAATCCTGACCCTGCCCTCACTCGCTGTGACACGGGACTCTGAGCCTGTTTCCCCATCTATAAAACAGAGGTGACCACGGTGCCCACATCCACGACTGCCGGGGGCTTAAGTGCATCCCAGCTGACGATGTGGGATGACAGAGCCTCCACCCTGCAGTCCCCGCTGATGGGGCACCATCCATCACGGCCGAGACCCCGAGTGAACGCGCTCCCTGGAGAGAGATCCCTCTCCCCCTCCCAGAAATGCGAGCCCTGGCGGCAGGGTTAAAGCTCACCCTGCCTCCCGCACCCCCAAACACAAGAACAGAAGGCTCGGGTCTGCAGCGGATGCCGCCAACGCTCGCGTCTCCACCTGCACAAGATGAAAGGAGCAGAGGATCTGGAAGCGCTCACGATGCTCTCAGAAGATGGGCGTCCGAACCAGGTGACAAAGAGCTCTTCAGAAGTTCTCCAAATTACCCAAGGAGAGATGGGCTTTGAGCAGGAGTGAATCAGAGGAAAACTGATTGAGCGCCTCTCATCCCTCCATTTCCTGGAACCGGGCAGTTGCAAAGAGCTATAAGCGGCTGGAAATTACCACAGGTAAGTACACGAGTGACTCAACAGTGACCACACTGACGCACCCAGGTTTCCTGGTCGGGGTTTTAGGAAGATCGTGTAATCGGACTTTCAGTTCGCGGCGGTCTTTGTTTTAACATGGTGCTTATTTTTAGACACTGTATCTGCTAGTAATTTAATAGAATAAAATGTGTAATACATTTCTGAATTCATGCTTTGCTTGAGGTGCTGCATTCCTAAATGTATCTTAAGTGGCAAATATCTTATTTCGTGGATTTTTCTTGAATTTTACGAACTATACCCTCTTATTGGTATTACAGTATTAAGCAAAATAATGACAAACAACGAGGACTATTGATTTTCTCCGATACTGCTGTTACTCGTGCTTTCTACCATTCAAACCTCACAACCTGCGGTGCTGAATCCTACGACTTCCAGCTCACTGATGCTAAATTCAGGTGCACACAGGCCAATGGGACAGAACAGGGAGTCCAGAAATAAACCCAGGCATACACGGTCCATTAGTTCCGGACAGAGGAGACAAGAACATGCGATGGGGACAGGACAGTGTCTCCAGGCAGCAGTGCTGAAAAACCGGAGATCCACGTGCAAAAGAAATTGGACCACTGTCTCACACCACACAAACTAACTCAAAATGGGTTAAAGAAGGAAGTAAGACCTGAACCCATAAAGCCTTAGAAAACAGGGGAACTTCTGGACATGGGCCTTGGTGAGGACTTTTTAAATCTGACACCAAAAGCAGAGGCAACAAAAGCAGAACAAACAGGTGAAGGGACCACTTCAAACTAAAAAGCTTCTGCACGGAGAAGAGAACCGTCAACAAAACAAAAAGCTCACAGAATGGGAGAAAGTGTTTGCAGATCGCATACTAATAAGGGACTAATACTCAAAACATATAGGGGCACCTGGGTGGCTCATCAGTTGAACATATGACTTCGGCTCAGGTCATGATCTCACAGTTCGTGGGTTCGAGCTCCGTATCGGGCTCTGCACTGACAGCTCAGAGCCTGGAGCCTGCTTCGGATTCTGTCTCCCCTCTCTCTGCCCCTCCCCCGCTTGTATTCTGGTCTCTCTCTCAAAAAATAATAAAGAGTTAAAAAAAAATAAAAGTAAATAAATAATAAAAAACAAAATATATAAAGAACTCAGGTAACTGGACAGCAAAATAATGCAACTAAAATACGGGCAGAAGATCTGAAGAGACATTGCTCCAAAGACATACAGATGGCCCACAGACACATGAAAAGATGCTCAACATCACTGACCGTCAGGGAAACGCAAATCAGAACCACAACGAGCTCATCACTCACACCTGCCAGCATGGCTAGTCTCAAAAACACAAGACAGAACAAGTGTTGGCGAGGAAGTGGAGAAAAGGGAGCCCTCGGGCACCACTGGGAATGTGACCTGGGGCAGCCACCGTGGCAAACAGCATAGAGTCACCGCGGGGCTAAAACTAGAAATACCATATGACCCAGCGATTCCACTTGTCAGTATCTCCGTATTTACACGAAGAAAATAAAAACACCAATTTTTTAGCAAAGGAAATGAAAACACCAATTTGAAAAGACCTAGCACCCGCAGGTTCATTGCAACATTTACAACAGCCAAGATACGAAAACGACCTTGGACCTAATTCCAAGATATGGAATCCGTCCACTGACGGAAAAATGGATGAAGAAAACGAGGTGTATGCACATATACACACACACACACACACACACACACACACACACACACACTATCCAGCCATAAAAAAGGAAGTCAAAGAAAAATATTGTATAACCTCACTTATACATGGAGTCTTAAAAACAAAAAAAACAAAAAACACAAAAAACAAAACAAACACCTCAAGAGACACAGAGAATAGATGGGCGGTTGCCAGAGGTGGGCGGTGGAGAGCGGGCAAATGGGTGAAGGGGGTCTAGGGGTACGTACTTGCTAGTCAGTCAGCCATGAGGAGGTAACGCACAACATGGGGACATAGTTAATACTGTCTTATGAATGTTTCAAAGTCGCCAAGAGAGATCTTACAAGTTCCCATCCCAGGGATGCCTGGGTGGCTCCGCTGAGGGTCTGACTCTTGATTTCAGCTCAAGTCATGATCCCAGGATCGTGGGGTCGAGCATCGTGTCGGGCTCTGCGCGGAGCATGGAGCCTGCTTAAGATTCTCTCTCGCCCTCTGCCCCTCCCCCACTCATGCTCCCTAAAATTAAAGTTCCCATGACACACACACAAAAATTAACTACTTGTGGTGATGGATATTAATTCCACTCCCCTCCCTGCCCAAGAAAAAGGAAACGGCAAAAGGCGTATCCTCAGACCCAGAGAAGTCGATTGCCTCAGCCAAGGCCACACAGCTACGGGGAGCTCATGGGGAGCAAACCAGTGCACACAACGCTGGCACCTCCCCTCTCAGCCACTTTGCTCTAAGGCCTGTGGGAATCCATGTCCCCGAATCCCAAAAGCCACTGGCGTCTCACCGCACTGCCCCGTCCTCCCTGAGCACCTCGCTGTCATTATCCCGAACACAACCCTGCAAAGCACGTGCTAGCTTCAGCCCTTTACGGTCCGGACACTGAGGCACAGAAAGGCGTGGGGACTGGGCGGGCCTGAGGCAGGAGCACGGCCCCCGCGCCCCCACAGGCTCCGGGGAGCAGCAGAGCCCATCTTGCGCACCCCCCGGGAGCCCTCCACACGTCCCGGATCTGGTGGGATTCTCACCGCTGCCGGCTGGCGAGCAGTTCAAGAACCCGGAGCACAAAAGGGAAGGGCGCTGCCCAAGGGCCTGAGGGGCGGACGCAGGTCAGATGCCCCGCTCGGTCTGGCTCCAAGGCTGGTCTGCAGGGCAAGATGGGGGCGGGGACGGGCTACCCAGTGCAGAAGCCCAGAGACATCCAAACGCACCGTGGCTTTATTATTTCAACAAACACCAAAAGCACGCCTCCTGGACCTGCGCCAGAGGCAGGCGCCCGGAGGCGGCGAGGCAGGGGGGACGCTCCTTCCTCCAGAGCAGGTGGAGAGCGCGTGGGAAGTTCAAGATGGCAGCAGGGAGGCGGAGGGCAGTGACGTTCGGGGTGCGGGCCGTGCGGGAGGCACGGGCCGTGCGGGAGGCACGGGCAAGTCCGAGGCCGCGAGGGCTCACTTGAGGCGGTACAGGACCTTGCGCTGCATGCGATGCTGAATCTCGCCCCGTCGGAGCATGAGCTGCAGGACCTTGTGGATGGCGTGCTCCGGGTATTTCTGCGGACGCAAGGCTGGATGCAGGAGCGTGCCTCCAGAGGGGACCCCACGTATCCCCCCTGCTCACAGAGAACTTCCGGTTTATCAAAGGCCTTCACACCCATCTCCTTGGCTCCCGCGAAGGGCTCACACCTCCTGAACTCTACTACGTGCCAGGCACCGTTCTAGTCTTCGTACCTCAACTCACTCCACCCCCACAATAGCCCCACGCAGCCGGTACTGTGATTACTCTCATCTTACGGGCCAGGAGCTGAGGCACAGAGAGGCTAAGTCACGTGCTCAAAGTCACACAGCAATTAAGTGGCAGACCTGGGCCTTGAACGGAGTCCACCTGACTCTAGAACCGAAGCTCTTGACCCCCTAAACCTCCCTAAGCCCCAGTCTGCTCGCATATAGAACGAGCGTGGTACCACCTGCTGCGTGAAACTGCTCTAAGATTCAAACGACATGACGTATGTTAAGAGGAGCTGAAATCAGAAAGGCGTGGATTGTTCCTGTGGTTTTAAAGACCACAAGTTGGGGCGCCCAGGTGGTTCAATCGGTTAAGCGTCTGACTTCAGCTCAGGTCATGATCTCACGGTACGTGGGTTCAAGCCCTGTGTCAGGCTTTGTGCTAACAGCTCAGAGCCTGGAGATGCTTCCGATTCTGTGTCTCCCTCTCTCTCTGCCCCTCCCTAGCTTGTGCCCTGTCTCTCTCAAAAAGAAAGAAATGTAAAAAAAAAAAAAAAAAAAAAAAAAAAAAAAAGACCACAAGTTCTCCACAGCACCCAGAAGGCCCCACTCCTCTCTGGGTTCTCGAACGTTGTCCTCCATGAACTGGAGACTCCCCCTCCTGACTCTGCCCCTCCCCACCCCACAAAAGCCAGGCAGCGAGGGCAGAGATACACGGGAGGTGCTGGGGGAGCCTGGGTGTGGTGGTACCAGAACACCAGCCCCCCGTCCTCTCCCCTGATGGGACAGAAGACCAGCCCTGCCCCAGACTGAGGCCGTCTCTAGGGGATGAATGACGGGAACAGGTCCAGGGCGAGGAAGAGCCACCTCATCCCCATCCCCAACCCAGGCCTGTCAGCTGAGCAACAGGACACAGGTGCCGGGTGGGTGGGAGGCAGGCCGCGCGAGCCCCCCCCCCCCCCCCCCAGGCCACGGGAGGGCCTACCTGCTTGGTGAAGTCCTGGATGATGCTGTGCTCCGACACCTGGGAGCCGATGGCAAAGCGGCGCTTGAGCTGTTTCTCGATGCGGCTCAGCATCTCCTGGTCCTCCTGGCTGGTAAAGCCCTCCACCCCTGTGGGCAGAGAGAGACGGGTAGGTGGGGACGGGGCACCGGAGACCTCAGTCTGCTCGTGGTGGGAGACCTGAAGGGACGGGGCCCCTGAGCCAAGAAAGGGTGGCCGGGGAACGGTGCATGGGGGACAGCACGGGCCTGTGGAGATGGCTGGACACAGCCGTGAGTCAGGGGACACAGCACACCTGTGTGGAAGGGTGCTCCAGGCAACGGACTGGCCGGTGCAAAGGCACAGGGGTAGAAACCCGACTTCATTCGAAACCCAGTCCAGGGGCCAGGGACGTGGCCGGACCGGCAACCAGGGGCCAGGTCCTGGGGGCCCTAGGCCATGGCACGGGTTTTGCTTTGATTCTGGGAACGGCCAGGGGAGGGCTCTGAGGAAGGACGTGAGCGGACTTGGAGAGAGAGCCCGTAATACCTGGACCCCACCCGGCTGGTCAGGCAGCAGGGACAAAGTTCCTGGAGGAGCAGATCTGAGAAAGCCGAACCCACCAGTGCCCCAAGGAGGGAGGGCAGGCTGCCCGGAGACCACGGCTGTGAGGTTCCCCAAGGGGCCCGGGCAAGCACCAGGCTGCTGCAGGGCACGTTCCTCCTGCTGACCAAGGCCTACAGATGCCCTGGGGTTTCAGCTGAGGAGAGGGTGGGGCACGGTCAGCGGAGCCACTGGGTGGGGGACCTGGAGGCTCCAGGATGAAACGGATCTGCAAGGCAAACTGCTACGCAGCCTACGACGCCCAGCTCAAACCTCACTGTCCCAAATCACACCTGACCTCTGGCCATCAGCAAAGCCAAGAGCCCCCATTAGCAAATTTCTCATGTTGACGGGAATCCCCTCCAGGGCAGAGACTGAGTCTTCACCAAGGGGAGGGTGGGGGCGATCAGGCCCCTCACACCACCCAAGACACCGGCCACACTCACCCTTGAACATGCCAAGCCTGCTCCCTCCTTGGAGGTGTGGCATTCAGCCTCCCCCTACAGTGTCCTCTCCCCCTGCCCTTATTTCCTCTTTTCACACCACTCCTGAATAATGTCACCTCCTCAGAGAAGCCCTCCAGACCATCTTCCTCCAACATATCCGGCCTGCCAGGATCCCCCCCCCCCCGCCCCCGCAGCCCAGTGCACTCCTGATTGCCTGAACCCCATCTATCTGCCTTTGTCGAATCTCTCCCCATCCAAAATGAGGCCCGCACGGCAAGGACTTGGGAGATCTGTTCACTCCTACACCCCTAGCACCTGGAACAACGCCTGACAAACACCACACCCTGCTCAGTGAAGGAATGAATCTACTCCCAGGAGAGTCTGGCACAGTCAGTGATCCAGAAAAATCTGTTCAAAGACTGAGCCTGAAGCAGATTGTAGGGCTTATGGCAGTTTGACCTTCCCTGACCTCCGGGCCGAGACCTGCATTCCAGCTAACGAACAGCAGCCTTGGCACCATGAAAAGGCCTCTGAATGACTGTCTTATTTCTAAGTGCCCCGCCTGGCTTCTCGGGGGGTGGGGGGGATGTGGGGACAGCTGGAAGTAAACAGGAAAGAGTTCTGGAAGCACTCAGAACGGTTATGAGCTCACAAGGAGTGCCATCGTTCTCAGATGAGGTCAAGATGACAGTTCTTACTAATTAACTGGGTCAAGAGGATCGTCTCCAAGGGTGTGGAGAGAAGCCACCGCTTGTCATCGTGGAAGGAAGTGGCTGGGGCGGAACTGGGAACGGGGGCTCACCGCCAGGAGGACGCTCGGCAAAGGCACAGACGCGACACATGCTCCGGGCCTCCCGGCTGTGGCCCCGCCCGACGCGCCCCCTCACGCCCCCGCCCTCCCCCCCCCCCCCCCCCCCCAGCTCGGGTCCCTGCGCCTGCTCACCTGACAAGGTGCCGGACAAGGCAGCGTCCAGCGTGGACACCTGGAAGAGCCGCAGAGCCTCCTCCACGTCCGCCTCCGTGGCAAAGGGCTGCAGCTTCATCTTGCTGAGGGCCTCGGCGATGCGCACGATGGCCTCCAGCTGCCTGCGTGGGAGCAAGGGGACGCGGCGGGGACTCAGCTCACCCCCCGCCCCTGTCCCAGCACAGCAGCAGGGAGGTGCCTGCCCAAGGTGTCAGACTACGGGGGAGACTGCTTGCGGTCCCCATGACCCTCAGAAACGGAACCCCAGGGGCGCCTGGGTGGCTCCGTCGGTTGAGCGTCCGACTTTGGCTCGGGTCGTGATCTCACGGTCCATGAGTTCGAGCCCCACATCGGGCTCTGGGCTGACAGCCTGGAGCCTGGAGCCTGCGTCGGATTCTGTGTCTCCCTCTCTCTCTGCCCCTCCCCCACTCGCGCTGTCTCAGCTCTCTCTCAAAATTAAATACACATCAAAGAAATGGAACCCCAATTTTTACTCCAGGATGTGGCGCCCAGCTCAAATTTGACATTTCCCAGCCTCTCTGGTATCTACATGTGTCTATGTGACTAACGTAGGCCAAGAAGATGGAAGTTCAAACATTTTGTGGGAATTTCAGGAAATGTCCTTAAGAGATGGGCCCTTCTTTTCCTGCCTCTCCTGTCTCCTGGAATGCAGAGGTGATGGCTGAACTTCCAGCAGCCATCTTAGACTAGGAGGATAAGGGTAAGCATGAAAGAGCCCCACTTGCCAACGACTCTGAGGAGTCATCGCATCAGTCCTGGACCACCCACCCTCTAACATTTTTACATGTGAGAGAGAAATAAACTCCAGTTTATTTACTCTGTTTGTATTTTCCATTACATACAAATAAAATCACTTCTAACTAATCAGTGCTAGAGACAGGATCCAGACGAGATGGGGTCAAACTCTTCATCACTATCTTCTACTGTATAATTTCACAAAAATGAGGAGTTAACCACGAAAACTGAGATCCAGAGAAGGAAAGCCATTTCCCTGCAGTCAGTCGGCCAGAGTCTAGGACCCAGGTCTCTTTAACTCCCATGACTGGACCCTTCCCTTTCCCTCATGCTGCCCTGCAACGAGGGAAACCAGACAAAATTCAGAAAACAGGGTCCCAGGTCTTCTCAACCTTAAAACAGGCCAAGAAGTACATACCGTGAGGGTTTATACTCCCAAAAGCCTCCCTGACCCGCAGCCCTCACTACAGGCCTGCGCTGTGCGGTGAGCAAGGGCCCCCAGCCCTGGCTTGCGAGGCACACCCTACTTTGTAAACCGAGGAGGCCCATGCAGCCCTCCTGGGCCCGGCCCTCCCGCGCCCGCTCACCGCACGGTGATGGGGATGTTGGAGCGGCGGTCGCTGTCCCTCTCGTGCTGCCGGGCTCCACTCCGCATGATGATATACCGGTTCTTCAGCTTCTCTGCGGCCTCTGCCGACAGCCGGGGGCCACACTTCCTGCAGGATGGTGGGGAGCAGCTGACATGAGGCCAGGAAGGGTTCTTGGGGCACCCACCATGTTGCCCAGCCAAGTGACAGTCACAGATTCAGGGGAATACTCAGATCACCTAAGGCAACCCTCATCCTGAGGGTGAGAAGACAGAGCCAGGAGGGAGGAGTCGACTCCCCAAGGCCACCAAGGACCTGGCGTCAGGATGGGGCAAGCCTCACAGCTGGGGCCCGAGCCTCTGAGGACGGGGCCACAGGAGCTCAGAACTGTGACAAGGACCCAGGACGGGAGTCATTGCGCCACTCCATCACTCCAAGGGTGGGTAGGGGGGAACTGAGGGACCTACCGGACTACAGTGCTCCCCTCCCATCGGAGGGGCTCTTGAAGACTCCTCCACCCTCAGGTTTTACCCCCAACAAGAGGCCACCGAGGCATATGTCCAGCGTCTCCACACCGTGGCTAACAGCACAGCCCCTGGCGCCAGGTACCTGGGTTCAAATCCTTGCTCTCCTACCTCCCACTCAGGACCTTGGACAAGCTACTTAACCTTTCCTTCCCTCAGCTTCTTAGCCGCAGCCCCAGTAAAATGGATTCCTATGGTCCCTCAAAGGTTTAGGGACAGGGCTAAAGTTCGCTTACACGTGAAATACTCAGAGAACACCCGGCACAGGGTAATTATTGTATGTAGGATTACAGTTACTGGCCGGCTGTGAAGAAAACAGGAATAAAAGTCTCAGCTGCCATTTCCCGAGTGTTGACTCGGTGCAGGGGCTCTGCCAAGCACTTAATCACCCGTGCCATCATTACAAAAACCCTAGGCAACACCAGTCCAGGAAACGGGAGATTCAGAGGGCAACTGACTCGCCCAAGGTCACACGGTGGGGCGGACATGCCCCAGAGCCCGTGTGCACGATGTCCACACTGCACCGCCTCCCTGCATGTGAGAGTCGAGCTGATCTTTAAAGACCTTCTGATTTTTACAATCTCATTTTAGAGATGGGGCAATGTAAGCCAAAAGCCACCGAGTGACCTGTGCGAGTTCAGAAAGGAACCTAGCCAGAACCCTCAGGAGGGCTTCACTTGTGAGAAGGCATCCCTTCTTGTAATCCCTCGTAAGAAGCAGGCCCAGGGTCTCTCCCACCCTAGGAGAGCCAGGCAACCCCACTCCTGCAGGGCCCATGCCTAGGACTCACGCTCGGCAGTAGGCAATGAACTTCTTGAGCTTGGCCAGGTCGACCTCACCCTCCACAGCCTGGGTCTGGGTCAGTGCACTCACGTGCAGAGTGACGACGTGCTTGGCCAGCATCTGGGGAGGCAGAGGGGACACTGGGTCAGCCCACAGGCCCTCCCCAGCCTGGATCCCAACACAGAAGTTGAGCAGGCAGGAAGAAGGAGCTGGTAGGGCCAGAACTCGTGGAAAGGAGGAGGCCTCTCTTTCCTCAGGGTCTGTGAGCCAACCAGACAAAATCACAGAGCTGCCAGGGCCGTATAGGCCACAAGGAGAGCATCTGCCTGAGTACAAGCCTCCAGCAGGGAGGGAGAGCAGAGGCAGAAGCAGAGAGCTCTGACCACGGGGCCCCGGATGCAGCTGAGCCCCACACCTTTAGGCTTGCCCATTACATAAGCCACTACTTTCTTCCAGAGACGTCCTGGCCAGAGCCGGGCTTCTATTATTTGCAGAGGTCAACTTCCTTGTTTCGTATACAAGGGGCTGAGGCCCGGGGGGGAATGACTGACCCAAACCGCACAGCCTAACACACACAGGAGGCAGGACTGGACCCCCAGTCCAGTGTTCTCTGCCAGCCACAGCCACCCCTCCTGGGCTGCCCACTTACGGGCAAGTCGGCTTGATGGTCAGGACTCTGGGCCAAGCCCCGGTGACCCTCCCCCAGAACTGCAGCCCTGGCTGGACCCGGCCCTGTGCGCCCTGTGGCCCTGGCCGTCTTCAAACGCACCACGTCCCTCTCCTCATTGTGCTCGTCCTTGACAATGAAGATCATGTCAAAGCGGGACAAAATGGTGGGCATAAAGTCGATGTTGTCCTCCCCCTTCGTCTCATCCCAGCGCCCGAACACCGAGTTGGCTGCAGCCAGGACGGAGCACCGGGAGTTGAGGGTGGTGGTGATCCCAGCCTGAGGGGAGAGGGAGGGAAGCAGATGGCAGAGATGAGAACCCGGGGGCACGTCCCCTCCGTGCGTCCGTGCACACGCGCCCCACCACCCCAGGCCGGCGGCTGCTGCCAGCACAGGCCCTGGCGAACAGTGGCCCCCCGCCAGCACCCTCCCCACGCACGCCGGGCCAGGCTGGACGGGGGCCATTCACCTTGGCTATAGAGATGGTCTGCTGCTCCATGGCCTCGTGGATCGCCACTCGGTCGTCTTCCCGCATCTGTGTGGGACAGGAACGTCTGAGGCCCACGCGAGGGGTCAGGAGAGCAGCAGGGCAGCAGGAAAACCACAGCAGCTACCAGTCAGGCCCCAACTCTATGCCCGGCGGACGGCAGGAACGTGGAGACCTCTCGCGCCAGTGACCACGAACCCACTCTCCAGATGAGGAAACGGAGGCTCAGAGAGGTTAAACCACTTCCCTCGATAATAGGCCGGGAGACTGACCACACCGGGCTCTAAGTCAGAGGCGGTTTGTGCCGTCTGAGCACAGGAGGCCACACCTCCACCTTCCAGCTGCCAGCCACGTCACCATCAGACTCACCTTGTCAAACTCGTCGATACAGACGACCCCGCCGTCGGCCAGGACCATGGCCCCACCCTCCATGATGAAGTTCCGGGACGAGGGGTCCCTCATCACTGAGGCAGTCAGGCCTGCCGCGCTGCTGCCTTTCCCCGATGTGTACACCTGCAGGGAGAAGGGGAGGGGTCAGGGCCCTGCACATCTCTAGCTCCGCGCTCTGACCCCAGTGAGGCCGGGGCCCAGACTGATGGGGCTGGCTCAAGCTCACACACCAAAGCCGGCCACAGAGCCCAGGACAGAACCCCAAGCTCTTCCCCTGGGCCAGGAAGGCAGCCCCGGCACCAGTCTGGCCCGGTGGGCGTCCACACGCGCTCTTCACCTGAGCCCCGCCACAACCCTGGGAACCGACCCTCAGGGGCCCGGCTCACAGAGGAGCAAACGGAGACCCGGAGATGAAGGACACACTTCGAGGTGGCCTCAGGGCTGGGACAGGGATGCCTGACCCCCAAGGAGAAGGCTCCCCCGCCCCAGTCCCATCATCTCTGTACAGACTCGAGTACCACATGCTGCCCCTGTGGCAAGTCCCAACCCAGGTGGCCTTACGGTGTAAAATATGCACCCATTTCAAACTTAGCCCTTAAAAAAAGAAAGGATATGAAGTATCCCACTGCATTTTTTATGTTAAGCTACAAACTAAAACAACACCGCTTCCGATATATTGAGCTACACACAATAGTAAGATTAGTTTCGTCTGATCCTTTTAGTTCTCTAACGTGGCCACCAGAAACTTCAGCCCACTGGGGGCACCTGGCTGGGCCCAGTCAGTTAAGCAGCAGACTTCGGCTCAGGTCATCTCACGGTTCGTGAGTTCCAGCCCCGCATCGGGCTCTGTGCTGACAACTCAGAGCCCGGAGCCTGCTTCGGATTCTGTGTCTCCCTCTCTCCCTGCCCCTCCCCCACTCGTGCTCTGCCTCTGTCTCTGTCTCTCTCCCAAAAATTAACATTAAAAAAATTTTGTTTTGGGGCGCCTGGGTGGCTCAGTCGGTTAAGCGTCCGACTTCGGCTCAGGTCACGATCTCACGGTCCGTTGAGTTCGAGCCCCGTGTTGGGCTCTGGGCTGATGGCTCAGAGCCTGGGGCCTGCTTCCGATTCTGTCTCCCTCTCTCTCTGCCCCTCCCCCATTCATGCTCTGTCTCCCTCTGTCTCAAAAATAAACGTTAAAAAAAAATTTTTAAAAAAAATAAAGAGGGGCGCCTGGGTGGCTCAGTCGGTTGAGTGTCCGACTTCTGCTCAGGTCATGATCTCACAGTCTGTGAGTTCGAGCCCCGCGTCGGGCTCTGTGCTGACAGCTCAGAGCCTGGAGCCTGCTTCGGATTCTGTGTCTCCCTCTCTCTCTCCCCCTCCCCTGCTCATGCTCCATCTCTCTCTGTCTCAAAAATAAATAAAAACATTTAAAAAAAAAAAAATTTTTTTTAAAAAATAAAGAACAACAAAATATTAAAAAAAAAAAAAAAATTTTGTTTTTTTAAAGAAACGTAAGCCCACCCCGATGGCTCCTGGCTGTAGTGCACACGTGCTTGTCAGGCTGCTCTGGCACGGAGCCCGTGGCATACTTCCGGTCTATCCAGACTACAGCTCCCGCTGGCACAGCCCTGTCCCACTGGCCACGATGGCCATCCCCGCCCTCTCTGAGCCCCCAGGCCCCCAATCACTGCACAGAGCACCCCGCCTACCACACACCTGGGGTCAGATCCCTGTGCTTGCACTTACTAGCTGTGGGACCCCGGGCAAGACGGAGCTCTTCTGTACCCGTTTCCTCCTCCTTAAAGGGGTCACAACACCCACCGTGCAGCGAGCAGAAGGTCAGGTGAGTAAATCTACGTAATGCACTGCGAGCAGGGCCCGGCCCTTAATCTTCACCTGATTATTACCAACATTACGGCCCAGTGGGTAGATAAACAGAGTCTCGGGGACAATAGGTGACTTGCTTGCGGTCCGTGACCAGCCAGCTACTGGCCAGGCAGAGATCCAGAGCCTGTGCTCTCAGGCCGCACTCCACCCACGGCCCCAAACCGACCCACACCCATTGGTTCCCTTCCTCCTCCCTCTGTGCCGTCCTGACCACAGGCGAGAGGAACGAGAAAGAGATTCCGGGAAGCCAGCTGCCCCAGGGGTCCTGGGGACCCGGTAGCCCTGCCTGCAGCCTGCCTCCCTACTGGGGTGGCCAAGCAGAGCAGTGAGCCCTAGGCACTCACCCCGATGGGAGAGCACTTCTCCACAAACTTCAGCAGCTGGGACTTGGCCGTCCCCGGGTCCCCCAGCATCAGCAGGTTGATGTCTCCTCGGCGGGTGAGTCCATCAGGGAGCCTGGGGGAGGACGGGCAGGTGGGCGAGGCTGGCACTTGGGCTGGTCATGGGGAGGGCTGGCAGTTGGCCCCCCAACCGGGTTATCACGAGCCTCAGAGCAGCAGGCAGCCAGGGGCTCCGGGCTGAGACCCTCGTTCACAGCCGCCGTGTCCCCTAGCCTTGCCCGTGGTAGCAATGGGGGAGACAGCTTGCCTCCAGGGCACAGACAGCCAAGGAAACGGGAGACCACAGATGAACCACAAGCCAGCTGACAGCAAGCCTGGTTGATGGGGAAGAAGCCTGGGAGTAGCAGGCAAGGCTGAGGGTCCCAGGAAAATGAAAAGAACATTCAAGTCCTGACCATCAGCAGCTACTCTCGTAGGGGCCAAGTTACTCATCCCCTCCAAGATCTGGAGGGACCCAGACCCCCACCTCTTTCGGGAGCCCCCAAACAGCAGGCAGGCGATGGCCTTCTTCATGTCCGTTCCACCGAAGATGGACGGGGCGATGCTCTTGGAGATGACCTCATAGACATTGGGCAGGGCGGCCAGGCGCCGGAACTCCTCCTCCTCCTGTGGGGTCACGGGCCCGGCAAAGCTGCGGCCTGGGTGGGCCGGGGAGGGAGGGTGTGTGAGTGCTACGTGAGGGAGACCCTGGCCAGCCCACCGCCCGATCAGGGCGCCCTGCGGGGCAGGGCCTCAGAGCTGGGACGCCACAAGCCTGAGCAGAGACCCCGGTTCTGCCCCTCAGGAGTCGGCCTGTGCTCAGGGTCCAGTAAGTGAGGGGAACGGGTTCTGAGGAGCTAGGAGACTAGATCGCAGACACCCTTGGGGACCGCTGGGAAGGGTGGGGACAGGGAAATCAGGAGGCCCGGCAACGATCCAGAGGAGAGATGACAGGGGCTCGGCCCAGAGTGCAGCACAGCCAGGACCCCAAAGCCAACTCACCAGAGCCATCTGTGTCCACCTGGATGCCCAGGACACGGATGTAGGAGCTCCGGATGCCCACACCCACCCTGTCGCGGCCCCTGCTGGAGGTCAGGCCAAACTTCTTGATGGAATAGATGCCCATGATGGTGACCCTGTTCCCGGGGACGACCTTGTCACACAGGTACCTGAGGGAACAGGGAAGAAGGAGAAACAAAGATGAGAGCCTGGTGGGGACAGGGAGGTCTCTGACCCGCTCACCCACCCTGTCACACTCATGGTCCACCTTATCATCTATACCAGAGGCCTCCCCGCCTGAGCTGGCTCCAGCTGGCTCCGTGTTGGCTCCCCACCCCTTCACAAGCCCCATCCCCGTCCCATCTGCTGTCAGACTCGCCGCGGGCTCCCCAAGCCTTCCTCCTCAGGCCCTCCAGCCTCTCTGCAGGGGCCACCCCCACTTCTGCCTCTTTACGGCCCCATGAGCTCCGTTCCGTCAACTCATTTTGCCTCTGGACTTTCACGTTCTCTTCTCAAAACGAAGGTGCTGGAAGAAGGCAGTCTCCGAGCCCCTCCAGCCAGAGCTGGAGCAGTGGGGACGCTGGGGTGTACATCCGGACCCTGCCACTCAGAAGTCACCGCACATCTCTGAGCTTGGGGGGTAGGGGCAGCAATATCACGGGATCAAGAGAGGAAACAACCCAAAAGTGCTTTCCGTGCGGGAAAGACTCACATCCTACCAAGGAGCGTCACCATCACTGTCACTGTTCTGAGAGGATTCTAAGGCCCTTCTTCCCACACACCACTGCTTGAGTCTGGATTACAGACTGCTTGGAGAATAACCTAATCAACAACAAACACACAATTTGTATTAAGGAACTATGCTAAACACGTGCATCTTCCAATTACCACCTCCCAGCAGCCTAACTAGAGATTCAGGACCGTCATTATGCCCGTTTTCCTGATGAACAAACCGAGGCTTTGCCAACTCATGTAACTCGCTAGAGTCTGACCTCTACACGTCCCACTGCCACTGACGAAGCTAACAAGACCTGTGGATCCACGCCTCAGGAAACCACACAGCACAGGACACCTGCACGCACACCCAGGTGCACCAGCCCAGGTGACGAACCCCCATCACGTCGCCAAGTCTTCCGCTCAGGTGGCCGAGAGGGGACCAGACTCTAGAGTCAAGCACCCTCCCCTCCTTCCCGATCCTTCGGCAAAACCCAAGGAAGAGGGTGAACAGAGAGCCAGGGATGCAGGTGAGGCAGGGGCTCTCCTGGCTCCGAGGGCTGCGGGGACCCCCCCCCCCGAGGAAAAACCCAGAACCAGAGCCCTCACGGAGCCAGTCGGCCTCTCGGGGTTCCAGGTCCAGCACCCGCACGGCAGGGGCTACACGCCCTCACAGACTCTGGGACGACAGGACGAGCGGAAACATGGGGGGCACCAGGGTGCCAGCGAAGGGGTGTTCCGTGACGAGCCACCCTCTCCGCCCACCACACTCACTCGGCCACACCCAGCACCTGAGCTGGGGACTCGGCCTGGCCGCCGCCCCGGTGGGAGCCCCTCCCTGCCCCCAGCCCCAGCCCGTGTCACCTGTCGCAGTAGAGCTGCATGTGTCTGGGCATCTCGCCGTGAGGCACCGCGTCGGGCAGCTCCTGCAGCTTGAGGGTCTGGAAGTCCACACACTTACACTTGTCGGGCATGATGAAGTAGGGGTCCAGCGGGCACTTGGGGCGCCCAGCCTGATCCCTGCACAGGGGGAGGAGAAAGGGTCACCAGAGCTCCCCTGAGAACCCAAACCCCAGGGAGCACCCCCCAGGAGTCGGTGACAAGCTCTGGTCCACAGCAAGTTGAGGGTGTCCGCAACAGCGGGGCAAGGCCCTGAAAAGGAGTGCAGCTCTGTGGGGTACCACGAGCCAGGTGAGGAGCGGGGAGGTCTGCTCCAGGCCCGGCTCCTCCCCCTTGCAGACAGGTCACACTTCCAAGCCCCACGAGGGTCTCGGGGTCCCCACAGGTAGAGGAGCCAAATCACCAGTGACCTTATGAAACCCCCGCTCAAATCCCAGGACCTCTCGGTGAGGGTCTGCGCACCTGGAGACCATCCTCAGGGTCCAGGCCTCTGTTCACCTCCACGTGACGAAGTCACAGTTCAACCATTACAGAGGCGTTAGAGCAAAGCACCCCCTACGTGCCAGACACAGTTCTACAGGCCAGGGACATGGCAGTGCGTCCCTGCTCGTATGAACTTATGGTCTAGTCAGGGAAGAAAAAGCCAGCCGGCGAATGACTCCGTGACAGGACGACAGGCAGTGCTCCATGCCGTGAAGTCGGTGGGTGACAGAGTGACTGGGCACGCACACACCCAGTGTAAGCTGGAGGCCTGGGGGAGGACCTCTGTGAGAGGACAGAAGAGAAAGCTGATGGAAAAAGTGAGAATGTGGACTGTGGAGGTCAGAGGAAAGAATGTTCCGGGCAGAGGAAACAGCATGTTCAAAGGCCCTGTGTTAGGAGGGAGGCAGCGAGGCTGGGTCCAGAGTTGGGGGAGGACCGGAGGCCAGAGAGGGCTGTGGAGGGCCGTGCGGGCCAGGACAGCGCTGGTCTCTGGGTGACACGGAAACGGCTGGGTCACCTGCGGCTGCAGAGTGGAGAACAGACTGGGAGATGAGGTTGGGCCCGGGATTCACCACTCCAGGTGAGAGGACAACAGACATGCCCAGGAGGTTAAGAAAAGGTCTGGTTCTCTACGTGCAATCTTAAGGGCAGAGCCAAAAGGACTTCCCAGAAACATTCTGAGACCGAGCACTTGGGCCTGGGCACCTGAAAAGATGGGGCTCCCATCTGGGGCGGGGGAGGGGAGCTGTGGAAGGACAGATCTGGGGGGTGGGATGGAGGTCAGGTCAGTGTGGTTCAAATCTGCAATGTCCCCTGGGCACCGGCTTGGGGGCATCCCGCCCACAACCAGGTCTGACTCTGGAGTTCAGGGGAGACACATGTGAGTGTCGTCTGCACGTGGATGATTCTTAAAGCCCGAGACCACTCAGGGAATGAGTGCAGAAGGGAGCATGGCTGAGCCCAGGGCACTGCCGACACTTTGGTCAGGTAGCTGAGGGGGACCAGCAGAGGCCCATGAGCAGCCTGAGAGAGGGCGTGGGCCCTTCAGACCAGGGGTGGAGATCATTTTCTGTAAGAGCCAGAGTGTAAACATTCGGTGTTACGGGCCAAGAGGCCACACACGCAGTCTCTACAGTGCAAATGTGGTCATAGGCAACATGTAAATGAACAAGCGTGCTATGTCGCTGGCCCAGCTGCCCCAGCAAGCCAGTGTGCTTCAGAAGACTCCAGACAGACTCATCCCCCTGGAGTGCTTTCCCCTTCGAACCCTGGGTTCCCCGCACAAGTCGTCTGGACGTGCCGGTGGGAACAGAACTCACCAATGGAGAAGGACGTGGCCCCTGGTTCTCAGCCCTGAGCCCCAGCACATCGGCCCGCACCACCCCCACAGGGCACGGCTCTGCCCCAGCCCCTCTCCCTGCAGGCGCTGCAGGCTGGTCCCTACGCTTCCCGTCTCCACTCAGATGTCCCTCCCCCCACAAGGCCCTGGGGCCCCCCCACAAGGCCCACTCACGTGTTGCACTTCCTAGGCAGGGCGTAGCCCTCCAGGCCGGGGCGCATGGCGATGTTGCTGAGCGTGTTGCGGCAGCTGCGGCACTGGATGGAGATGCGGGTGGCCTTGGCTCGGACCCCAGACGCTGAGATGATGATGCCAGGAATCTTTACCAGGTGCGACATCATGTCCGACTGCAAGAGAGCCATCCAGAGGGCGGTTGATTAAAGGGAGACAGGGACCCCAGAGAGTGCACGGGAAAATCCTTTTCTCACGTATGCAGAAGTACTGAGAGATAAAGTGGCACTTCTGTAATTTATTTCAAAGTACTCTGGCAAAAAAAAAAAAAAAAAAAGAAAAAAGAAAAAAAGAACAAAGGCAAAATGTTAACCACTAAACCTAGGTGAAGGTATATGAGATTCATTACACTATTCCATTTCCATGTGTAATTTTCCATAAGACAAAACAAGAAAAGTTCCTTTCAGGGGAACCTTGATGGCTGAGTCAGTAGAACACGTGACTCTTGATCTCAGGGCCTTGAGTCGAAGCCCCACGTTGGGTGGAGGCTTCCTTAAAATTAAAAAATTAAAATTAAAAGGACTTTAATATTTATTTTTGAGAGTGAGAGTGAGAGACACAAAGCACGAGCGGTGGAAGGGCAGAGAGAGAGAGGGAGACACAGAATCCGAAGCAAGCTCCAGGCTCTGAGCGGTCAGCACAGAGCCTGATGCCGGGCTCGAACCCACGAAACCGCGAGATTGTGACCTGAGCCGAAGTCAGACACTTAACTGACTGAGCCACTCAGGAGCCCAAAATTAAAAAGATTTTTTTTTAAAAGTTCCTTTCGCTATCTTTTCTTCCAGTTCCCAGTGGCTTTCCTGGGACAGGCAGGCTACAGGTTCATGCTGACACCCCCTCCACCAAAGCCTGGGAGATGGGAGGCGGAGAAGGAAAGAGGCTGGCCCCCTCTGTGCTAAGTAAGGCCACATGTGCCCACAACAAGCCAGGGACACCGGAACTGTTGGAACCACCCCAGAGCATGTTTTTCAGACAACAATCTACAAAGACGCGGTCACCTGGCACTCCAGAATCCCGAAGGACTGGGGTAGTCTCAGCCCCTCCGAGCCATCCCTGACCAGTGATCCTCCTAGAGAGGGCTCCTCCTCTACTGTAGGAAACCCATCACCTGAAGTGGGTCATTCAATGTGTTCTCCAATGAGTCTGACAGTCGGAAGCGTGTCCCTGGGGGGAAGTGGAGGCTTGCCACCCTCATGAAACAGCTGCCCCCCAAAACAGGTCCAATGCCGCTTCCACAGAAAAGCGTGATACTGAGTTTAATTCCAAACATAGTCACGGAGCCCTTCCCTGGTGCTGGGAATAGATAAAGCCGACAAGCTCCAGAACTCACAGCCCTGCTTCGGGAACAGACCTGCATCGTGCCAGCCAAAGGCGGCTTGACAGGGACCCCCAAGAGAGCTGCAGGATGTGGAGTAGATCTGTCAAGCAAAGACCAGAGCATGGCCTCATGAGTATGACGCACGAGGAGGAGATGCCATTAGCTAAAAGGGTGACATCTGGGCCCCGCTATGGAGCATGCCGAGTACAGCCAAGTGCATCACCTCCTTAGATTCTAACCACCACCCTGTAACGGAACGACTAACGTCACGACCATCACTTCCTGCTCACTGCTCCCCTGGCTCTCACTCCTGCCAATTTTATAAGTTGTCCTCCACGTGGCAGCCAAAGGGACTGTTTGCCAATGGAACCAGCCCACTCGAATACCTAAACACCCCCTGCTTTCCTACCGCGCTCCATACAGAATCCAAGCGTTTCCATGGCTGGAAAGCCCGGGCCCTCTGGCCTCTTCCTCCCTTCCCCCTTCCTTCCCTCAACCCTCATGTTCACTGGGGTCCGGCCACACTGGTTCCTTCTTGTTCCCTGAAGCATACCACTGCCCCCACCTCAGTGCCTTTGCACCTGCTTCTCCTTGAGCCTGGAATGTTCTTCCCTTGGGCTGTCGCGCAGCTGACTATGACTCACTCAGACTCACTCCAACATCACTTCCTGAGAGAGGCCTCTTCTGACCGCCATCCACCTCCCTCGGCCACTGTCATATTTACTCGCGTTTCTCTTTCCTTCATGACTCCTATCACGGCTCCTGAAGTTATCTCAAAGTCCTGTATCTGTCTCTCCCACCATAAGCTCTGTGAGAACTGAGTCCTGTCTGTTTACATGAGGGTCTAGCCCACACGTGGAGCACAGCAGCCTTCAGTATCTGTCAACTAAAACAAATAAACCCCTCAGATGCCAGCCCCTCCTGCTTCCCGATCACTCTTAGCCTCGCCGGCTGTCCTTCAGCATGGCCTTGACCATACATACCATGCTCCCCTCACCACTCAGGCTTTGTCCAGGCTGTACCTCTGCCTCCCTGGAATGTTCTCCCAACTGTCTGCCCACTGCTCAGTCTCCGCTCAGATGGTTCTCCACCAGGGAAGCTTTCTGTCTTTCCCACAGGGCCACCCCCCTGATTTCTTCCACTGCACTTAGGAACATCCAAAAATCATCACAGGTGGGGCTCCTGGGTGGCTCAGTCAGTTGAGCATCCGACTCTTGATTTCGGCTCAGGTCATGATCTCATAGTTCGAGATCAAGCCCTGCGTCGGGCTTTGCACTGTGCTTGGAATTCCTCCCCCCACCCCGCCCCTCCCCACCTCGCATGCACGCTTGCTCATTCCCAAAAATAAACATTAAAAAAAATAGGTAACTAAAATCACCCTGGGTAATATTCACTGCTTTACTCAGGGCTCCCCCCACACCCCACGGGTAGACATAAACCCCACACAAGAGCTTTTTGTTTAGCTCAATGTGATTTCTCCAAGAACCAACTCAATGCCTTGCCCACAGAAGGAGCTCAGTAACATTTGTCCTATGAGTTAATTTTACAGAGGAGGAAACTGGCTCAGAGAGGTTGAGTGAGCTGCCCAGGGTCACACAGCTGGCACTTAGATCTGCCTTTTCTGAAGCCCCAGTGCACCATGCAGCAGCCACTGCCACCCTCAGACCAGCCTCTAAGGGGACCCACCTTCAGGCTACGAATGCTGGACGGGCTGGCATCGGACTTGAGCATGACTTGAATGTCCTGGAGCACCTCCTCGCCAGAGGGCCGGGGCCGGGTCACCTCATCGGCCACCTCCTTGGCAGCCTCCTCCAGCTGAAGAGGAAGGAGACAGCTGTTGGTGACCAGAGCAGGACCGGCCCTGGAGCGGGGAGGGGAGGTTCAGGGACGGGGTCCCACTCACCAGCTGCAAGTGCTCAGCTGGCTGCTTATACAAGTAGTCGGCCAGGTCCTCGTCAAAGCTGGCCAGGTCCTCCACCTCCACTTCGATCCAGTACTCCCCCAGGTTGTAATGGCGCTTGAGTTCATCCCTGCGGTGGGCAGGTGGCAGGGTGGGGGAGGGGGAGGGTGCAGAGGAGATCAACACTGGCCGAGGCGCACCTGCACCCCAAATCTGCCCACACCAGCACCACCACTGCCCGCCCCCTCCTCTTCCCAAATACACATCGAGTTCCAGGTGGTTCTGTGACATAACCCTGCGGAGGCTCCCTGCTGCCGACAGAGGCATATCCTCCAAAAAAAAAAAAACAGGTTCCGTGGAGATCGTCCACAAGATGGCCGAAGCACAGTTCAACACTCCAACACAGGGTTGTGTGCACACACAGGTGGGTCTGGGAGACTCAGCTCTTTCGCTGCAGGACTCCCTGGAGCCTTTTACTTTCTCCTGGAGACTAACCTAACATACACCTCAAACCTGGGAGCCCAAAGACAGCAGAGACCGTGTCTGTCTTATCAACCACCAGATGCACTTTTTACAGAGCATCCTATGGGACTCTTGTCCCAAAACACACTTAGGGACCACTGACCTACACAGGGCCCTCTCCTCAGCCTAATCTCAGACCTTATCTCCCCCCCCCCCCCCGCCTTATGTCCCAGAGCCACACACAAAATGACCACCCTGGCCCAAAAAGCCCCTTGCTATTATAAAAAGCGACTCCTACCTCTCTGCTCATGCATGCAACTGCCCCTCTCAGGAATGCCTTCCACACCTGAAACTCTTCTCTCAGCTAGGGGTTAAACTTGGGCTCCTCTGGAAGCCCTCCCTAACTTCCTTCTATATTCCTCCTTTTCTTTTCCTTTAATTTCTTTTCATGTTTATTTATTTATTTTGAGAGAGAGACAGAGCACGAGCGGCGGAGAAGACAGAGAGACAGAAAGAGAGAGAGAATCCCAAGCAGGTCCCGCACCGTCAGCGAAGAGCCCGAAGTGGGGCTTGAACCCATGAACCTCGAGATCACAACCTGAGCTGAAATCCAGAGCCAGACACCCAAATAACTGAGCCACCCAGACACCCATATAGTCCTCCTTTGAGGTAACTGTCACTTTGTAATCGTCTCTTGGCCTCTATGCCTTGCTCCCACTGACTTATAAGCTTCACGGACCTAAGAGCTTCTAAAGGGTAAGCAATAGGCCTTTCCATCTTCATACCTCAATGCCTAGCACAATGCTTGGCACACAGATGGTCAATGTCAGCTGGTACATGAATAGGGGGAGGCACCATTTACTGATGACACAGAGACTGTTACTTGGAAGTCACTCAATAATTGGTCCTGCCCAAGCCTGAACCTACAAATCCACCTCTGCCTTTTAAGGTGCTAGGGACAGAGGCTGGACCTACAAGGATCTGACATGATGCCGCGGATTATACAATGACAAAGAGCAGGTTCAGTGGAACAGTGCCTGGCCCGCAGCAGGTGCTGATCAATGGAAGTTGCAAATCAGAATGACTGCATGAATGAAATAAATAAATCCTAACTACCATCTTCACCTTTTACACCCATTGAGAACTTGAGTTTAGGAGACATCAGAGACAGTACACGGAAAAACAACAAGAAGCAAACGACCAGAAACAAGTCATGGGTTAAAAAAAAAAAAAAAAAAAAAAAAAAAAAAATCAAAGGACCCTAGCAGCTCTAGCTGGCTGTTAGGAGCCCACTCAACAGGTGACCACTCAAAAGTTACCTTCAGGTACAACACGTACAAAACCAAAGGCCACAAGGGTGCAGCCGGATGAAGCACGGCTGAGACCCCGATCCTCCGACCTGGGACATGCTCCCTCATTTCTCTGGGCCCGTGTCCCCCCATTCGTGCTCTACGACACTAGCCGGCTCTGAGTGATGACGTGCGACCCCTGTCGGCGCCACACTTGGGGGGGGTCTGTGTGCCCCCCTTCCTCCTGTCCTGCTCCAGCCCGCACCTGTATTTGAAGGTGAAGCCGGTGCGGTCGGTGCCCACTCGGTACTGCCGCAGGAACTCCTTGAAGCGCCTCTGCAACTGCGATTTGCGGGCCTGCCCCTCGTCGGCCGCGGTGTCCCCCCCGAAGCTGTCGCTGTAGAAGATGCCGGGGTCGTCGAAACCCGACATGACTGCGCCTGGCGCGGGGACAAACAGCTGGAGCCGGCGGGGGTGGGCTCGGCTCCGAATGCGGGGCGGGGGGACCCCAGCTCGCCGGCGAGAACGCCTGCCCACCCTGCAGCGCCCTCGGTTGCTGAGCCCTACAGACCCCCCGCCCCCGGTCTCACCTCTGCGACCCCACAACCCCCAGACCCGGGTACACCAGCACCTCCACGCACCGCCGCCGAGTTTCGCGGGAAAAACGAGACGCCGCGTTCGGGCGCCGCGGCCGCTGCGTCCCCATTGGCTCGCTGAGGTTCCACAGCCAGCGATTGGACCGCTCTGCGCCCGCGAGCCCCACCTTCCGGACAGGCCGCTGGAGCGGATTGGCTGCGGGGCCCGTGACGTCACGTCCCTGGCCTCCTTCCGGGCTCCATTTTGCTTGCCGGACAATTTGGCGCGAAACTTCTGATCCGGGAGGAAGCGGCGGCGCGGGGCGGGAGCCAAGATGGCGGAGGGAAGGCCTTCGCGGGGGGGGCGGTGGGCGCGGTGCGAGGGCTGCCTGCGGACACTCCTCAGGCCCTTTACAAACCTCGTGAGACCATGTTCGCCTCCAGAGCCAGGGGCTGGGAGAAGTGGGGGTTCCGAAGCTGTCGGTCCCGCGCAAACCCGCTCGCCCCCCGCGCCGGGCTCTCCCTGGCACACACCCTTCCAGACGGTGGGGATGAGTTAGAAATAAGTCGCCTCTGGATCCAAAATGGTCCCGGGGGTGTTTTCTTCGACCCAAAGGGTGATTTTTCTTTTTCCATCGTAGACGACTTTTCGTTATTTGCCAGTGCTTAAAATTTGCGAAAGTTCACGACCCCAGATACCCAACCTCGCTTGGAAAAATGGGAAGATTTGGTAAAACTTGGCGTTCTCAAGCAGCAGCGAGGGCTGCATCATCTCTCTTCCCTTGTCTTCCGTTCCCACCCTCCACGATGAACCACGGCAAATGTTTCCTTCCCTTTGCCACAGGCATGTAAACCTATTTAGGGGGGGGTGTAAAATACCAGTATTTTTACAGTGTGTAACAAAATCAGATAAATCTGAAATTTGCTTTTCTCGTTAATACTTCCTGGAAGTCTCTCTGAGGACGGGATAGATTTATGTCATTCTATTATTTTTATTTTTTTTAAGTAATCTCTACACACCCAACGTGGGGCTTGAACTCACGACTCCAAGATCAAGAGTTGCACGCTCTTCGAACTGAGCCAGCCAGGTGCCCCTGAACTCATTCTACTTAACAGCTCATAATTCTCCATAGTATGAATAGAATACAGATTATTCAGCCCTTTTCCTGTTAGTAGAATCAAGATGGTTTGTTTCCCTGTCTGTCCCCTCCCTCTTTTCCCTTTTCACTACAAATAAGGAATATTGACGTCCCTTTCACAGAAAACTGGAAGCGAGGCCTATGGTGGGAAGATCTACAGCCGCTATTTGGATGCCTACTCTTTGCAAACATAATGTCATCATAATCAGTGGCTCCTGGACCTGATTGCACTTTGGACTCTCTCAGCTTTTCGCAAAACAGGATTCCGGAATCAGAACCTCTCGGGACCCAAGATCCCCTGGGGTGATTCTGACAGCACTGTCCACAGATGGGTGTTTAGACACCCCTGGCCCCTCCACCAGCTGCGGAAGGTAGTTGTATCACTTTCATTTTGCCAGTGAACAAAAGGAGACCAAGTGCCTCGTCCAAGGTTCCAGACTTAGTGACAAAGCCAGGACAAAGTTCTCCAAACTCCCCCGTCATCACGTGCTAGTGGTATAAGGAAACACTTTGTCCCCTGCTTTCTCAACTACACCTTAAGCGAGGGCTTTTCACTTTCCCAAATTGGGAAGCTGCACTATTAATATTTCAGTGGCTCTCATGACTTAGGGGGAAAAAAATCGGGGCTCTAGAGCTGGACAGACTTGGCTTAAATCCTTCCTGACCCCCAGAGCACCCTGCGCAGGTTTGCTGCGAGGATTAAACGAGATGACAGGTGGGGTGACACAAAAATCGCTTAGCCCAAATCACAAAACCCCGATCACCCTCCTTTCAAAATAGGAGCTGACGTTGGGCGATGTTGACATTTTACACGCCTCTCGTTTGCTTCTCCAGACAGGCAGGTGATGTGGGTCTCACCGCATTCGTGTTGGAGATGACGGGACTGAGCCCCACAGAGGTTAATAACGAACGTCCACAGCCGCGCTCCATAGCAGTGTCACATCTCACTGTAGTCCCAAAGATTCACTGTATCGACTAGATAAATTTTATCCCATAAGCTGCTCGTTGCCGCCTAACAGGGCAATGTCATCCTCAGTAAAGCAGTCCTGCATCCAACAAGGTTCCGCACAAAGCTGCACACGCCCACTGCCCAAAAGCTCGCCCCCCACATTCCCACACCGGAGACCAACATCCGAAACTGGTTCCTTCCACCCCCACCTTCGCCCCTTCTCCCCACCAGGCATTCAAGAAACAAGTGGGGGAAAGGTCAGCTCCCCAAGGGTAACAGCGCCCAAGAAAAACACTTCAAGTTACTATCAGGCAATGTAGTTTATTATTTCACACAAAAGTTAGCGACCAAGGCCACAGTGTCGTTAAAACACCTCCCTCCCCACCCCCCCCCACCCAAACTCGCCCCACCCCCGCTATAAAAACAGAACACAACAAAATACCACAGTTCACGTTGAGCCAGGAACACAAAGTGGCTCCGACAAAAACAAGACAAACACAAGACACAACATCTTTGCACGTTTGTATAAAAATTGCCATGGCCCACGGGGCAAGCGGTCATGGCGTGTCAAGGAGACCGCGAACTCGGGGCATGGGGAGGTTCAAAACAGCTGCCACTTCTGGCCATGTCTTCTGGGCTCTGCTGCAGGAACGGGGGCTGCTGAGGGTCCAGGCAGGACCCCTCATCCCAGTTTGGAAGTGCAAGTCATTGAGTTGGATGTGCTTTCGGTTGGGGAAGATGCCGCAGGCTCTTCCTCCCTTTCCAGAGAGAGAGGGACGCAGGGACAGGGCAGGCGGGGGGCCCAGACAGCCCCCCTTGCCTACAGTAAGGAAGCCAGCCAAGAGACGTGCCCTCTCCAGAAAGAGGGCCCTCGGTGGGACAGAGTTCACAGCCTGAGGGGCCAGCACCCTTGCAATCACATGACATAAAGCCCCACAGCAACCGTTGCCACCACAAAACTGAGGGTAAGGACCCATCGGAGGAGCGGCGCCTGGGAGAGAAGGTTCGGCTGGGGCTTCCCTCTGGGAGTCTCCGTGAGAGCAGCATCTGAGAGAGAGAAAGGGGGCAACGTCACCAACAGGTGGACACGGGTGGGAGTATGGGGTGTCACAGAAAGACACAGCCAAAGGGTCTCGGCAGCCTCTAGTACAGTTCCTGCTCAGTGTCTACTAGAGCAGACAGAGAGCCCTCTGGCCACTGCTCGGTTATCTCCAAAGACCGGGAGCTTCCTCCTTCTCCCAGCTGTCCACTCTTCCATTTCAGCCAGCCCGCATGGTGAGGACACATCCTCCAGGGGTACTCCGGGGAACCCCACTTTGAGAACTGCTGTGTTAGGGTAACGACCCCCCTCCCCGCACACCAGCTAGCCAATCCCATCAGGACTGGCCTCATTCCCATGTCCCCAGGCGCGGTTCCACCAACAGAGGGCTCCACAGGGTCCTGGCACAGGTGGGAAAGCCACAGGGCGGGTGGGGTAGGCTGGTGGCTCGAGGGGCAAGGCCTACAGTAACCCGCCAAGCAGGGGGCTGGCCTTCACTTCTCTGTTCACCCCCACCCCCAAAACCACAATCTTGCCCACGCCCGTGTCGGGCTCGATGAGGGTACATTTCGTGGAGCACTTTGGTCTTTCTGGAAGTTTTCCAGATGTTCTCTCAGGACTGCCACGCAAGAAGACCGAGGGGTTCCGTGCCTCCCCGGGGTCCCACGGCAGGGTAACTGCTAGAACCACTTCCAGAACCCTGCCCCCCATCAGGGGTCTCCACTCAGAAACCATGAAAGGGGCGGGGGGCGGGGGTGACAGTGAACGAGAACCAATCGACCGCCTTTGATTTCAGAGATGGGGAAACAGGTGTGGAGAGGCTGCAGGGCTGGCCCCGAGCCCCACTGTGAAGGCTGCTGCCCTGTGCCTGCGCCCTACTTGTCACTCGGAACACTCGGAAGACGGGGCAGCCAAGCGGCGCCCGAGACACGCGGCTGGGCCCCGCGCCCCTCCCACAGCGGCCATCCCCGGGGGGACCCTCACCTCGCGCCCCGCTGCCGACCCGCCGGCGCAGCCCCGGTGCCTGCGAGGGGCTCTGGTCCTCGGCGTCCTGGCCCAGCAGCTCCTGCAGCTCCTCAAACAGCTGAGAGACAGAAGACACACAGCCCGTCTCAGTGACATCACAGGTGACGAGTACGTTAGAACCGCCTGCCTGCTCTTCCCCAAATGCTCCCCGGTAACCAGCATCCTGACGTCAGGGTTCACTGGGGCTGTTCGTGCCCTTGTCCCGTGTCCCTGGGCCAAGTCTTATTCCGCGAGCGGTACCCAGTGTATGTGGCTCCTGCAGCCCGCTGTCCTCACCCAGCCGTCCCCTGCGCCACTCAGCCTTGGTCCGTGTGTTTCGTGATGCTCATTAGCCAGGCTTTGCAGGGGAGGCACCTGGACCGAGGCTGACCCAGAGGTCAGGCAGCAAGAGCCAGCCTTCCAGCGGCTCCAAAGCCCCTGGAGGGGTTTTTCTGAACCCCTCCGAAAGACACAGAGCCTTCTGGGAGGCTTGACCAGGTCCGCTTGCCCTTGTCATCGGTCAGGGGACTGCAAGGGAGGGACGTTGTTCCCTAAGAGGTGCTGGGTGCCATGCTGGGAAGCAAGGGGCCCAGGAAGGCACGAGCTAAGACCCCAGTCCCCACAGCACCCCCAGGAGGAGAGGAGAGCTATAGGATTCTACAACATCCGGGTTAGAAGGAACCTCACCCTCAGCTCCGCCCAGTCATCCTTCAAGGTCTTGCTCAAAGCCCAGGCTCCCCTTGGGTTTGAGGCAATGCTAGAAACTTGCATCCTGCCTTGCCAGCCACACCTGTGACCCCTGCAATGCCAACCCGGCCACACACAAGTCTATGTTGTCGCACGGTGTTGCCACAGAGTGCTACAACTGTGCCTCTCACACCCTGAGAGACCACGAACCAACCGTGAGAAGGCTGGCCCTGTGCCAGGCCCTGCCATTGGGACTTGATTGGTATAAACTCACTTGACTCTCACAACAACTCTTAAGAGGCAGGCGCTGTTACATCCTCGTTTTACAGATGGGGAAACTGAGGTAAGATCACCCAGCTAGTGGGGCGCCTGTGTGGACAGTCAGTTAAGCGTCCGACTTCAGCTCAGGTCAAGATCTCGCAGCTCACAGGTTCGAGCCCCCCCCATCGGGCTCTACGCTGACAGCTCAGAGCCTGGAGCCTGCTTTGGATTCTGTGTCTCTCTCTCTCTCTCTCTCTCTGCCCCTCCCCTGCTTGTGTTCTCCCACTCTCTCCTCTCTCTCTCTCAAAAATAAATAAATAAAAACATTAAAAAAAAGATCACCTGGCTAGGAAGTGGCAGAACTAGGAGCCTGACTCCCTAACCATGCCTTTAACCATGACCCACAGCCCACACCCCCCGTGTAGGAGCGATGTCCCCACAGGAGCAGCGAGGGGAGACAGTGGCCACCCTGGGCTGCCAGCCAGCTCCTCACCTGAATGTTGAGCAGGAACGCAGCCTTGGCCTCTTCGATGACCCTCTGCCTGACCTCGGGGGTCATCTCCAGAGTGTTCATACGGGAGCGGTACAGCTGCTTGAACTTGGTGGCGCTGGCGACGTTGGGGAAGGTGAAGAAGTCCACGCCCTCCCCGGAGCTGGGCAGGTCCAGGGCCTTCTGAGCAATCTTCTTGAGGACCTGGCCCCCAGACAGATCGCCGAGGTAGCGGGTGTAGGCGTGGGCCACCAGCAGCTCCGGCTCCTTGCGCCCCACCTCGTGGAGCCGCCGCACGTAGCGCCTGGTGGCCTGCGTGTAGGGGATGGCGTCCTCCCAGCGGGGCCCGTACCAGAAGGCCATGTCCCGCTCCAGGGCGGCCCTGCGGTGCAGCTCTTCGGGGAAGTAGAGGGGGGCATAGACGGGGTTCTCCTTGTTGCGCTCGATCTCTTCCTCCAGAGCCACGTAGATGTGGTACAGGGAGGCCATCACCAGCTGAAACCAGAGCGAGAAGGTCAGGCTGCCAGCCTCGCGGAAGAATCCCATCCGGCCCCTCCCCCCACTGCCCCGGGGAGACCCTCACGACCTCCCCAGGCTGGGCTCCCACCTCTTGCTGCCCCCCCACCCCACAAATCCTCTCTACACAGCAGCCAGAGAATTCGATCATGCACCTGCTGAGCCTAAACCCTTTTATTCCATGGGATGAACACGCAGCCTAACTTAGTCCCTATGAACAGAGGAGCTGCTGTCCCCACTTTACAGAAAGGGAAACGGAGGCTCAGAGAGGGGAGGAAACCGAGGTCTCACAGCTAGTAAGAGATGAAACTGAAGTCAGGCCCAGGCGTTGCTAGGGAACCAGCACAGCTCTAGAGCAAGGGAGGACCTGAATGAAAGTGCTTACTGGCGACTCCCGGCGCCTCTGGACTTTGACCTCTGGGTAACTATCTGCGGGCCGATTCTCCCTGGAAACGCACTCCGAACCCCACACCTCTAGATGTTGGTCTAGTCTAGGGGGACCGGCCCGGTCCACCTTGGCTTGGGGAACTGCCATTACACGTTAATACTCTAAGCTTGAGTCTGAAGGAGAACAAAGATGCTCTGGTTAAGGTTTCCAAGTTATTTGTAAGCCGCAAACCTTCATGGCAGCCTCCTTTCTCAACAGGGCAGAAATCCAGGCAGCTTTCTGATACAAAGCAGCCTGGGCTATCGAGTGTGACCGACCTGGTTCTAACCTCTGCTCGGCCGGTCCTCAGCTGTGTGACCTTGGGTAAGCCGCTCGCCCTCTCTTGGCAATTTGAGGTCTGAGTGACTGTCAAGTCAAGCCTTGGTCCCCTCCCCTGCCAAAGGGGACAAGCATGTACTAAAGGGGACTGATGGGAGAGTCAAGCAGGGTGACACAGGTAAAGTACTAGGCACAGCCTGGCCCTTGGCCCTCGGTTAAGAGGCTGTGGCGATAAACGTCACCGCCATCGGCATCACCTCCGCGAGCATGGGTTCTCTCATGGATCTCTGTGCCCACTTTGAACTCAGAGGCTCAGACGCAAGATCCAAAGTCCCAGTGGTTGGCTATGGGATACTCCAGCAGTCACCTCCGCGGCTCCCGCTGTCCCCAGCTACAGTACACCTACTGGGTGTGTGTCACGCCTCCTGGAACTGACATGTCACATGTCACTGCAGCATCTCTTGGGCTGGAAGCGGGGGGAGGGTGCCGATTGCAAAAGGGCGGGGTGTCAGGAGCAGGGGGGATACACCTGCTCGACCCCCTCTGTTCAAGCTGAATAAGCCTTTCCTCATGCTGAGGTCTGATCACCAGACACCTGCCTGACCCTTGGAGTGCTTGCCTTTTACTCGCATGAATTCCACAGCGGTGCTGGGAAAATCAGTGCCTCACATGAAGCGGGTGCTTAAGAAGACTCTGTGTTGAGGGGGCACCTGGGTGGCTCAGTCGGTTAAGCATCCGACTTCGGCTCAGGTCGTGATCTCACAGTCCGTGAGTTCGAGCCCCGCGTCGGGCTCTGTGCTGACAGCTCAGAGCCTGGAGCCTGCTTCGGATTCTGTGTCTCCCTCTCTCTCTACCCCTCGCCTCCTCACACTCTGTCCCTCTCTCTCAAAAATAAATGAACATTAAAAAAAAAAGAAGACACTGTGTTGGAACCCCACTTCATAGAGGAGGTCTCCACAATCTTATTAGGATTATCCTTATTAGGATTAATCTTATTAGGAAATGGTCGTGGTCGGGCTCGAACCCATGCTGCCCCTTGCCTTCAGAGGCAGATCAGAATTACGTCACGAGCACAAGGTCTGAAGTGCGACCAAGCCTTGGTTTGATTTCAGCCTTTCCCGTTTACTTATTGGCTGTGTGACCTTCTGTTAGCTACTTCACCTCTCTGAACCTTCCCTTCCTCATCTTCCTTACCCAGAGGGGAGGCACAGAATAAGAAACTGTAAAATGCCCAGCACAGAGGAGGCGCTCAGTTGATGGCACTAGGGCCCCTGCCCCTCCACAGCACTACCGTCACAGGTTGGGAATTTGCTGTGTGACCTTGCGCAGGTCACTTCCCCTCTTTAAGCCTCAGTGGTATCATCTGCAAAATGATTCCCTTGAACACGCCCATCTGGTCCCTCGGCATCCCTGGGCCGAATTTCCACTTAAACCACTGGCCTGGGTGCCTTGGACACACACACACCCCTGTCATACCCTCCACCAGGGCTGGTCCCCACCAGGCCACATACCTTAAATCCTTTCCGGGTCACCTGGCCCTTCTGAAAGTTCTTCATGAACTCGGCATTCTCTGCCTGGACGTGCACCTCCTTGGTGGCCTCCTTCAGGGCCTCTGACAAATCCTGGGGCATGCTGCAGAGGGGAGGGGGGAAGGAGGGAGAGAGGGGGAGGGTGAATAAGAGTGGCTCTGAGCAGGGTTCATCCCCACGCTGAGCTTCTGAGCCTGCCATCTGCCTCTCAGCAGGCCTTAGAGAGCGATCAGACTCCTCTGCAGAAATCGCTCCAACCTGCCATCTAATACATAGGCCACCTTCCTTCCCAACTGCCTTCCAAACAGCCCCATCAACGCGCTTCAGGTCCTACAACTGACTGGGAAACCCTGATACCAAGTTATTGGCGAAAAGGGGGGGGTGCGGTTTGCAATGCCCGGGGAGAAGTGGCCCCCAGAAATACGAACATTCATATTCTACATCATCACTGCTTGCATTGGCTTTGGACCCAAGATTTAATTCAATTGTTTTGTTGACGTTTCAGGTACAAATCTCTTAAAATGTTACGCGCATCAAAAAAAAAAAAAAATGGGGCGCCTGGGTGGCTCGGTCGGTTAAGCGTCCGACTTCGGCTCAGGTCATGATCTCACGGTCTGTGAGTTCGAGCCCCGCGTCGGGCTCTGTGCTGACAGCTCAGAGCCTGGAGCCCATTTCAGATTCTGTGTCTCCCTCTCTCTCTGCCCCTCCCCTGTTCATACTCTGTCTCTCTCTGTCTCAAAATTAAATAAACGTTAAAAAAAATTTTTTTTTTAAATAAAAAATAAATGTTATGCGCATCATAAAAGTGCTTGGTTTAAAAAGCCTGTGAAACTCTGCGTTACTCAAAAGAATCCCTTTCTGGGAGTATTTCTGCCATATGTCTGTATCCACTTCCCGCAGAACTGTCATTTCTCCTTTCTCTCCCGCACCCCCCCTTCCAGAAACATCACCCCCTGTTCTGTAAACGTTCATTGAACTCCTGGGAGAAGGGAAGGAGACAGACTGGGAGGCGGACAGACGGTGGTTCAAATCCCAGCTCAGACACCTGCTAGCCAAGGGGACCTTGGGCTTGTTGCCTCCCTGGTCTGTGAAGTCCTCATCTGTAAAATGGGGCCAGGAAAGCCATAGTGGTGTTTTCGTTCAAGTGCCGGACAACTAGTAACACAAGGACATGGCCACCAGGGGGCTCTGGTAAGAGAACCAGCCACTGTCACCCAGCCTGGGCAGCCCCAGGGATCCTAGATTTAAGCAGAGAGCACCTCCAAGGTCATTCAAAAGTCCAATACAAAAAAAAGAAAAAAAAAAGTTGGGATACCTTAGGGTCACAGCCATCTGGTCCCCCAGCCCGGGCCGGGGAGCCAGCCAGGTAAGCCACCTTTTATCCCTCTAACTGGCCCACCGGATGAGACTGAAACCCAGCTTCTCCTTAATGGGAAACCCAAGGGAGTGAGCGATGTGGCTTCCCGGCTCTGTCTCGGGGAGGGACTGGAGACCAGAGCTGGGCGGCAGGGCAGGGGCTGCCCGCCGGGGAGAGGCCGGTCCCCGGCCCCGCGCCCCTCACTTGCCTGTCGGGCTGCGGGCGCTCCATCCGGCCGGCGCTCGGTGCTGGCTGCGGTGCTGGGTGCTGGGTGCTGGCTCCGACGTCTCGGGACGCGCGGGAGGAGTGGCGAAGGCGACTGTGCCGAGGGCGACTGTGCCGAGCCGCGCCGCGCCGTCCATTTATCGCCCGGACGGGTCACGTGGCGGCCAGCAGCTGATCCCCACATTCGGCCCGACGTTGCAACACCCGCGCCGCGCCCGCCCCAGGCCAGCGGGGGTGGAGGGGGAGCGGTCATATGACCCTCGGAAAACAAAGCAATTTAAAACAGGACTCTTAAAAAAAAAAAAAAAAAAAAAAAAAAAAAAAAAGCAACAATGTCTGGAAATCTGAGCAACTGTGTGATTTTGTCCCTTCTCGAGGGCACCCCCCCCCCATGCCAGGATGGGACTTGTGCTCCCCAGGAATCTGAAAGAGCCAGAAAGCTCGGAGGCTTGAGTCTCAGAGCAGGAGGCGGGTGGGCCACAGCCGGGACTTACCAGTCCCAGACCCTGCCGGCAGAGCCCTAAATGTCACCTCCTCAGGGGACTCTCAGCTGACAACCTCCCTCATTCTCACTTTAAATGTACATTTAGGGCCTTTTTAATTTTTTTAAGCACCTATTAAGTGCTAGAGACTGTACTGAATTTATAGTTCATCCCCACAACTATTCTGTGGGGTAGACCACTACCATTTTACAGACGGGGAAACTGAGGCTGGGGATTGGGGGGCGGGGGGGATGATGTGGTGTGCCCCGGGTCACACATAAAGCAGGAAACTGGGACCCAAACCTGGGAGTGAGTCTGAGTCTGCCCTCCCCCTCCAGGCTGTCCTAACACTTGGTACATAACTTGAGAGCAACGTCTGTCACAAAGCTATCTTCCTGGTGGCATGCGTAGGGCACTCTTCCACGGCTCGTCACAGCTGACTCATCTTGGAACAGAGCTGTTCCCTATCTGATCTACTATTGAATTAGTTCTGCATGAGATTGATCACTTAGGACACTGGGTAAGCCCAGGTGACAAAACTGAATAGTTCCTGAAGTGCCGTCCCAATGCCACAATTCTGGACTCTAAGTTTAAAAACAAAAACACAGGGGCGCCTGGGTGGCTCAGTCGGTTAAGCGTCTGACTCTTGATCTCAGCTCAGGTCTTGATCTCCGGGTCCAAGCCCCGCATTGGGCTCTGTGCCAGATGTGAAGCCCACTTCAAAACAAAACAAACAAGAAACATAAAACAAATCATAAACACATAACTTTGGCTCAGTACAAGTATGTTGTTTGGAAACAGAGGTAGCAAATGCCCAAGTCTGAAAAAAATGCAAGTACGGGCTTGAGGATGGCCTGTCAAGCATGGATTTCCCAGCTGGAGGACTGTGGTAGCTGAGGCCTGAGGTCCCTTCCGTCTGTGCATGTCTAGAAAGCTCTGCTGCTTGGAGACCGTCTGCAAGTCCCAGGCAGGGACAGGTGGGCAATGGATCCATCTAATCCGCGCTCAGAGTTCTGGCCCATGAGCCACCCTCTTCCAGGGTCACTTATCTGAGTTTCAGTCACCAAATCAATCCTGAGATCTGGGGGTTGCTGAGCCTTCTAGATAGAGGGGCTTTGCCAAGGAGTTCGGTCCTTGGTATAAACCACATAACCACCTCTGCTTTTGTGAACAAGGTTTACAATACTAACAGCTAATATTCACCGAGAAGTTCCTGTGCACCAGCTACTATATAAACACATGCATCAGCTCATTTAATCCTCACAATTACTCTATAAGTTTGGCATTATTATGCCCATTTTACAAATGAGAAAACTGAGGCAGAGAGGTTAAGATAAGGGCTTGAACTGAGGCAGCCTGGGACAAAGATTTCAAAACGTCCAGGTGGGATGTCATCTCCCAGAGGTGACGAGACTCAACAGAGGTCAGAACTAGAACGGGAGCTGCTAGAACATTAAAAAAAAAAAAAAAGTTGCCAAGAGCTTGCTAGAAATTAGGGCTACTAGAAACCAATGACCTCATTAAAATGCAAGTTCCTGGAGGGCAGGGTGTTTGCTTTGTCTTGTTAATCCTGGAGTCTGGTACAATGCCTGGCAGGTAGCAGACAATCAACACTGATTGATTGGAATGAATTAATAGATAATCCACAAGATCTCTTACTGCGAAACGTGATGTTATTGGTCGGCTGCCGGAAAGGGCTGGAATCAAACTACAAACTGCAATCGTAGCCAGGCTTTACAGAGCACTTACAGAGACCTTATGGGCAGGATCTCATTGAGTCCTGACATCAGCCCTCCAGCTTATTGTCATTTTCATCTCCATTTTGTCCCCGTAATCACTAAGGCACAGAGAGGTTAATAGTGTTTGCAAGTCACATAGCCAGAGACGGCAGAGCCAGGATTCAAACCACGGTGCTTTGAAGCTGGAGCCAGTGTTCCTAAGCCTCTCACCACATGCCCTGTCATAGAGGGGCCCATCTGAGCCCCAGCAATTTAGGGGATGAGCCTGTCAAGATATGAAAGCTTCCCATCAGCACACCCAGAGCCTGTCCATTCGGGAATCCCGGAAAGTAATGCTCGTGTGATCAGATTCTTTCTTATTTAACCTGGGGGAGCAGAGGCCCCAAGTGGGGACTGACTTGTCCAGACCGCACCCGTAGGACACAGAGCCTTCAGTGACCACAGGTTGCTGGTTCTCTGTCCAGGCTTGCTCTTCATCCTGCCTGCTGCCCCAGGGAGCCTCAGACTTGTCCAAAACAGACCCCACACCCAGACAACCCCGGGGACAATCCAGGTCAGAGCTGATCTGGCTCTCTCCTCTGTCCCAGTATAGAGCTGGGGGTTCTTCTGCATGCTGATTCAGCTTCCTGACTTTCCCTTCCGTGTCCTCAAGCAATTGGGATGATCCAAATGGTATTCTTTCTCCTCCTGTAGTAAACTCAATAATGTCCCCCCTCCCTGGATGTCCGTATCCTAATCCCCAGAACGTCCGAATATGTTACAATACATGGTGGAAAGGATTTTGCAGATGTGGTTACTTTAAGGATCTTGAGACAGGGAGATTATCCTCGTGGGCCTAATGTAATCACAAAAATCCTGATGAGGGAGGCTGCGGGGTTACAGATACAGAAAGTGATGTGACGAGAGAAACAGGACACCGAGACTGGGAGATGCTTGTGTTGAAAATAGAGTCAGGGGCCATGAGCCAAGGTAAGCAGGAGTCTGTAGAAGCTGGAAAAGGTGAGGAAGTGTATCCTCACAAGTCCAGAAGAAGCACAGACCAGACCCGCTGGTCCATTTTAGAACTTCCGACCCCCAGATCTCTAGAGAATAAACATACATCATTTTTGTTGCTGTTGTTTTAAAGTTTATTTATTTTGCGCGAGAGAGAGAAAATCCCAAGCAGGCTCCGCGCTGTCAGCGCAGAGCCCGACGTGGGGCTCGAAACCACAACCCGTGAGATCGTGACCTGAGCTGACATCAGGAGTCGGACACTTAACGGATTGAGCCACCCAGGAGCCCCTAAATGTGCATCGCTTTAAGCCACTATGTTTGCAATATTTGTTACAACAGGAAAGGAGGACGCGCCCCCTCCAAGCCTGTCTTCCTTATACCAGGAACAGAGAGCCTCAGCTTTGGGAAGCAGGAGACAGATGGAGAGAGAGATCCTGCGGGTTCTCCCTCAACTGCTCCCTTCTGTCATCTCTCAGCATAACGAATGGACGCCATGAAAGCTTTATTCCGTTAGAGAACCCACCACCTCTTCTCTGAGCCTTTCTTTCAGGGTCAAATGCTTGAGCCGCTGGATCGGACCTGATTCGTAGGAGGGCTAGAGATACAAAGTTGGAGAGGCTCGAAGCCCACCTTGACAGGGCATGTGCGCTCAGGATCCTAATTGGAAGAAGTCTGGGACGAAGGGAAAATGATCCAGAAAGGGGGCCAGGGGGCACAGAAGACAAATGTGGGCGGAAAGAAATACTGAGGCCTCCCTTGAGCCTAGCATTCTTCCAAGCCTGGTTTCTCTTTTCGCTGTGGGCGTCTCTCTCTCTCTCCCTCTCTCTCTCTCTGTAGTGGGTGGAATCACAGCCCCCCAGAGATGCACAGAGACCCCGAACCTGGGACTCTGTTATGTTACCATTGCCCTGTGCGTATGTAATGAAGGTTACAGACTTCCAGGCAGGGCGATCCTGCTGGATTCTCGGGCAGGCCTAATCTAATCTAACAGGAACCCTGGAAGTTGAGAGCTTTCCCTGGCTGGAGGCAGAAGAAATGGTAGGAGAAATCTGATGAAGGGTCAGCAGGACTCCGGGATTGCGATGTTCAATCAAGGTCAAGTCAGGGCGGGCTCACTGGCTGGGAGGTGTGGGGTGAGGCAGGCCCCGGGCCCCCAGGTGGGCCAAACCTAGCAGCAGTCAGTGTGGCCGCTGCAGAGAGAGGAAGGGACAGGTGGGAGAGCAGAGCCAGGGGAGACCCGGGACAGAGCCCCTGGGGCCTGCAGGCTCTTGCAAGGAACTTTGGTAAGTAGGTGAGGCTGCAAGCCTCGGAGCTGGGAGAGGCGGGTCTCACTAGGGATGGATCGCTGGGGTTGCTGAGGGGCAAATTGGCCTGAAGAAGGCTGGGGGCCGAAGGCTGAGCATCGCCGTAATCCAGGGCTCGGACAGGACAGGGTGAGAGGACAGGACATCCGTATTCTAAAGGCAGAAGTTGGAGTTGCCAGTTTACTGTGACGGGGGGGGGGGGGGGGGGGGTGCGTGTAGGAACGTGCTGAGCAGTTGAGTCTTGGACGAATCACCCTTGAGATGTCTGGGACCGGGCTTTGCAAACAACGTGCAAAGACTGGAGATCGATTGGAGGCTTCTGCTCCTTTCTGGAAGCTTCACTTCCTCCTGCCTGCTGTGAAAGCTGTCCTTTCACCCAGACCGCTCAGAGGGAGGCTGAGGAAGCAGCCGGTGACTCAGCAAAATCTGCCTTCCCTTTGTCTCCGAGTTCCCCCCTCCCAACCGTGACTCAGCAGAAACGCAGCTGCTGGAGGGGAACGTGGAAATCTCGACTCAGCACTCCCGGGGCACCACCCTCCGCTGCCTGCTTGGAAAACAGAAGTGGTTTGGACTGCAGGGGAGGCCCAGCGGTCTCCCAAGGCTCTAAATGTGAAAAACAGAGGTGAGGCCCCCAGCCGAGGCTGGGGAATTGCAGGGAGGCTCGCCCCTGCTGGATGTTGGTTCAAGGAGAATCAGGAGACCTGCCTGGGTCTCTCCACAGGCAGGGGGCATCCCAGGTTAACAAGGCTGGGGGTGGGGGGTAGTCCTGACCACCCAAGAGGATATGCCCTTGACCCAGCAGGGGTGGGGGGGACGGGGAGAAGGGGGAGCCGAGGGCCAGGCGCTGCCTAAATGGAGCACAGCCTTTCTCAGCGAGGCAGACAAGCCCAAACCATAAAAACATCCTCAGACTAGACCACAAAACACTAAAGCTTTCTGGGTTTCCAGTGACGCGGTTCTCAAGGCCAAAACCCCCGACATACTGGGAGAAACTGTCACAAGTGTCACAGACGAGAGATGAACACTCCCAACATTAAAGAAAAAAGACAGCACAGGCCGCAAAATGGAGTCACTTGAGCTAAGCCACACGGCAGCAAACCCAGACCAACATCTAACCTCATTGTAGTTTCTGCCTCTTCCGGGAATGTTACCGGTACCCAGTCTGGAGTTGCCTTGGCCAGACGAGTGAGGTTGTCAGCCCGAGAGATCCTTGCCACCCTTCCCCTAAAGGAAGGTGACCTTGCCTGAAATAATCCACTCTCACTGCCCTCCCCACCCCAACTTCTGCCCATAAAAACCCTAAAGAGCTCCCTTGTATTTGCCAGATATGGGATGCTGCTCGACTCGTGAATCACTGAATAAAGTCAATTTGATCTTTAAATGCACTCCGTTGAATTTTGTTTTATAAAAGTAATAAAAGAGGTGCCTGGGTGGCTCAGTGGGTTAAGTGTCCAACTTCGGCTCAGGTCATGATCTCGAGGTTCGTGGGTTCGAGCCCCGCGTCGGGCTCTGTGCTGACAGCTCGGAGCCTGGAGCCTGCTTCGGATTCTGTGTCTCCCTCTCTCTGCCCTACTTACCCCACTCATGCTCTGTCTCTCTTTCTCAAAAATAAATAAACATTAAAAAAAGTTTTTTTTGAGTAACAAAAAGGTCCCCAAAGCAGTGGGACAAATAGTCACCAGGAAATGTTAACAGTTAATTCAGGGTGCTTATCACGAGCCTTCTGAGAGGGCTGGGTAGCCAAAGAAGGTAAGAGAAGCTGGCCAACGCACCAATGGAACACCTTTCCATGCCTTATCTCCTCCACTCCTCCTGCCCCGGATTTTGCAGATAAGGTAGCTGTGGTGGCCACATCACTCCTCTCTGGTCAACACCCTTCTCTAGCTCCCCCTGCCCTTGGGATACCGTGCAATCTCCTTCTTCTGGCACACCTGGCCTTCCGCCCTTGGCGGTGGCCACCTCTCCAGCAGGAGAGCCTCACCCCACCTGCCCCGTCACACCACGCATGCCGGTCTCAGAAATACTTACCCCTCCCAACTATCCAGGCACACATCCCCCTGGCCCTTTGCTCAGGGTGGTCCCTCCAGCCTAGAAGACATGTCTGCCTCTCTCACGCCTTTGCCAAGCTATACATTTTCCAAGACTCAGCCCAGAAGCAGATTATAGACCTCGAAGGAAGAGTGAAACCTGTAAAAAATATATAGAGTAAATCATAAAGGAAAATCTTAGTGACCTTAGATTTGGCAGATCTCTCAAATACAATGCATTAAAAAGGCAAGAAGAAACTATGATGAACATTTATTTTTATTTAAAAAAATTTTTTTTAATGTTTATTTGTTTTTGAGAGAGAGAGAGGCAGAGCACAAGCGGGGGAGGGACAGAGAGAGAGAGAGAGAGGGAAACACAGAATCCGAAGCAGGCTCCAGGCTCCGAGCTGTCAGCACAGAGCCGGATGTGGGACTCGAACCCACGAACCACGAGATCATGACCTGAGCCGAAGTCAGACGCCCAACCGACTGAGCCACCCGGGTGCCCCAACAATGATGAACATTAAAAAAAAAAAAAAAACAACACAAAACGCACAAAATATAAAAGGAAAAGTATTAACCAGTGGGACTTTATCAAAATGAACAACTTTGGCTCTTCAAATGACACAAAAAATAAGAGGCAATCTAGAGACTAGGAGAAAATATTCACAAATGTATTCAACAAAGGACATGTCCCTAGAATATGTAAAGAGCTTGTATGATTCAATAATATGAAGGCAATTAAGTTTGGGGTTGTGAGTTGAAGCCCCACGTTGGGTGCGGAGATTATTTAAAAAAAAAAAAAGCCAAATAAGTTAATTTTAAGAGTGGATAAGAAGTTTGGACATCATCAAAAGAGATATATGGATGCTAAGTGCATGGAAAGATGTTCAAGTCTATATATAGTCAGGGAAATTTAAATTAGAATCACAAGGAGATAACCGTACACACCTCTTTGAATGGCTAAAAATAAAAAGACTGACTATCCTCACTGTTGAAAATGTAGAGCGAGTAGAACTTTCACTTTCTGTAGGGGGTGGGTGGGGATCTTAAAATGATACAGAATATTCCATCCCAAAATATGCCACTTTGCATAAGGGTTCTCTTGAGCTAAAGACAATTGAGAAACAGCAAACGCGCAAAAAAAAAAAAAAAAAAAAAAAAAAAAAAAAGCTATCTGCCTTCTGCCTAAAAGCAGGCTTCAACTCTTTCTTTTTAAATTTTTTAATTTATTTTTGAGACAGAGAAAGACAGAGCATGAGTGGGGGAGGGGCAGAGAGAGAGGGGGACACAGAATCCAAAGCAGGCTCCAGGCTCTGAGCTGTCAGCACAGAGCCCAACGCAGGGCTCGAACTCACAGAGTGTGAGATCATGACCTGAGCCAAAGTCAGTCACTTAACTGACTGAGCCACCCAGGCACCCCGGCAGGTTTCAACTCTTGATCACCTGAGATAAATCCAGACTCTTACCAGCTCAGAGATGGCACCCAGAGGAATCAACAAGAAGAGTTAAGATGGTAAGTCTCAATATCAAGTGTTATCTGCCCTAAATTTCCCCCAAGACTTTACCCACCCACTGCTTGCTGCCCTTTAAAACCTCAACCCCATTCCTTTGTCTTATCACTTCTCCACAAACACACCGAACAGTTGACTCTTGAACAGCACGGGTTGGAATGACACAGGTCCACTTATACAAGGATATTGTTTTCGATAAATACAGGACAGCACTGTAAATGTATTTTCCTCTCCTTATGCTTTTTTGTAAGATTTTATTTTGAAGTTATCTCTATAGCCAGCGTGGGGCTCGAACTTACAACCCTGAGATCAAGAGTCACAAGCTCTACGACTGAGCCAGCCACGTGCCCCTTCCTTATCGTTTTCTTAATAACCTTTTCTTTTCTCTAGCTTACTTTGTTGTGAGACTACAGCATATAATATATACAGCATACAAAACATGTGTTCATTGTGTTACCAGTAAGGCTTCTGGGTCGACAGTGGGCTGTTAACCTTAAGCTTTGGGGGAAGTCAAAAGTTATCACGGATTTTCAACTGTGGGGGTGTCCCCGAGCCTAACCCCTGCGTTATTCAAGGGTCAACTGCATTGTTCTCTGTTGAGATGCATTTTAAACTTCAGTTCCTGAACCCCTGAAGTTACTCCTCACTGTTTCTCCCACGTGCATGAGTGCCACACGTGTTAACAAACTGTTTCTTGTTAATTTGTCTTTGTTTCAATTTCTAGGGCCCCAGATAGAGAACCTAGGAGGGTAGAAGAAATCACCTCTCCTACTGTGCAGCCACTTTCGAAAAGAGCTGGCAATTTCTTTTTTTTTTTTTTTTTAATTTAATGTTTTAATGTTTATTTTTGAGAGACAGAGACAGACAAAGCGTGAACTGAGGAGGGGCAAAGAGAGGGAGACACAGAATCCGAAGCAGGCTCCAGGCTCCGAGCTGTCAGCACAGAGCCCGACGCGGGGCTCGAACTCACGGACCATGAGACCACGACCTGAGCTGAAGCCGGACGCTTAACCGACTGAGCCACCCAGGCGCCCCCACAGTGGCTTTTTTAAAAGTGTATTTATTTATTTTGAAGGTGGAAGGGGGCAGAGGGAGAGAGAGAGAGAGAATCCCCAGCAAGGAGCCCCACACGGGCCCAATCCCATGAACCGAGAGCTCATGACCTGAGCCAAAATCAAGAACCAGACGCTTAACCGACTAATCCACCCAGGTGCCCCCACGGTGATTTTATTGGTAATAGTCCCAAACTGGAAACAACCCATATGTCCGTCAACAGGTGAATGAAGAAACAACTGTGGTATAAACATACACTGGATAGCCAGCAATAAAGAGGACTTGTACCACACAACAACACAAATGAATGTCAAAATTATAATTCGGAGTAACAGAAGCCAGATTAAAAAAAAAAAAAAGAATTCTTGCTAATTACATTTATATAAAATTATATATAAAATGAATATAGGATCTTATAAGATTTTGGAAAACGCATACTAATCTCATCATACTGTGCTTACCTAGCTGGAAGGGGGATTACAAAGGGCCATGAGGCAACTCTGGGGAGTGGTGAATACATTCGTGATCTCCATTGTGGACACAGCTGCCCGGCTTCACTTAGGTTAAAACTCATCAAATGATAGACTTTAAATATGTAGGGCTTGTGTCAATTACATGTCAATAATAATTTTAAAAAGTTGGAAAACAAACAGACCCAGCCCAGGCTTTCCTGAATTTGTACCCCTAACCTTACAAGCCTCCTCACCGAGCTTCCCACGCCCCAGCTGTCCCCACCCCAACTCTGCGCTCCACGAAGGCAGCAAGGACCGCAGGGGATTCACTTTCCTAGGCTCAGAGCCCAGCCCAAGGCAGGCAGTCCTACATATTTAGCAAATGAGGCTTCACAGGGTTAAACTCCCCTCCTACAGTCACACAGCTCACCCGGGACTCCAGGCCAGGCGGATCTCTCTCTTGCAGGGGAGAAAAACCTTCCCCTGCTTCCCTTCTAGGTTTTCAGGCTAAGCTAATACTTAAATGGACGTAAGAGAGAGTAACAGGAGAAAAAGAAATTTAATTTTGTACACAAGAGAGCCTATAAAAATACAGGACTCAAGGAAGTGACCACACCGGGCAGCTTTCATACCTTTCAGACAAAGAAAAGATAAATTTGTGAAGCACTGACAAGCCAAAGCAGTTTGGGTTTCGGGTAGTAAATCAGCGAGGAAATAAGGGTTGTTTTTGCAGCCTTCTCAGCCTTGGATTCCCTGTCTCCGGCGAGAAGGATGCCTTCTACCCTCCTGGTACAGGGAGGGTACCTTTCACATGGGAGATTTATTTCCCACTTTCAGAGGGACAGAGGATATTCAGAGCATCCTTGCACTGGCTGTTTCTTAAGTAACTTCAACTCAAAATAATCTATGTGCCAAAGTGGCATGTTTTGGGGTGGCAAATTTTGCTCCCTTTCCGCCTTAAAGCACGCTCAAGTTCGACAAGAATCAGCTGTCTGAAGCCCCTCGGGCCTGGGGCAGTGAAGGATATATGTAGAAAGAGCAACATCTTTGTCAAGAACCGTCCAGCTTCCGTTTCCCCAGAACCAGTGACTCAAGACCTGTGACCAGACCAGGCAGCAGTCGGGTCTCTGGAGAGCTCGGGCCGCGAGGACAGTCTGGCCAATACGGAGCCCGCCCATGTCTCCGAGACCTGGTTCAACCTGGCTCAACACGATCAAGGCACTTGTAGGTAGTGTAGACGGGTTAAAGCAATGAACTCTACACAAAAAGATTGCATCAAATCCGGTATCCGTGACTTACCCCACGTGCGCACTTTTAATCCTCTAAACTTTATTTCCTCATATGACAAAATGATAAGTAATAACAGCATCGGCTCCAGGGGATGTGGTAAGGATTAAATCAGCTTAACATATGTAAGAAGCTCAGAATGGGGCCTGTGGAAGAGGAAGCCCTGGCTCACTAAGCATTCCTTGTTCTGTTTACTCGGAGAATGGCATCCAGTTCCCCTTTCAGGATTCTGCCAGAGCCTTTTTCCTACCTAGAAATTTCTAGATGGTTCTGAGTACGGTGGGGGGGGGGGTCACTAAGATCTGACCCAATCTTGCTCTCATTTGGGAGTTCAGAACCTCAGGTTCCTCATCTTTATTTTCTTCTCAATAAGTAAACTTCCGTGAGATAATCTCAAATGCCCAGAAAAGTTGCAAGAATAGTACACAGAATTCCTCACCTGGATTCACCAGTTGTTAATACTTGGGTCACATTTGTCTTGGCATTCATGCTCTCTCGATTATATATGCATACACACACTTTTTTACATTTTTACATATACGTACATATTTAATATGGGTATATCAAATATTTGCATGTTTAATATATATTTTACATATATGTAAATATGTATGTTTCTGGCTTATTTGAGAGTAAGTTGCAGACATCATTCCCCTTTGCCCCAAATCCTTTAGCATGTACTATACCAGAGTACAGTCTCTTGTAACCACAGTAACATCGTAAATATCAGGGACTCTCACTTCAACACAAATACATTATATAAAGCCGGCATCGGGGTCAATTGCACACCCCCACCAACTGTTCTCCCAACAGTCTGGGTTGCAAACCGGATCCTGCACGCGTTTAGCTGTCCCGCTGCTTTGCTGTCCCCAGTGTTTCATGACTGTAGAGGACAAGACGGGAATCACTCGTGTCAAGCAGGGGGCCCCGTCTAGCAATGACTAAAGCAGTTAAGAGCACTGCAGCCAGGAGCTGTCCGGCAGTTAAGGCCCCAGAACTGATAACAGGCAGAGAGCACAGTGATAACAGGCAGAGAGCAGAGTGGGTCTTCAGGGGCCCAAGCCTGAGTAAATCCCTTTAAAATGGGAAGATTTTTGCAGCACACTGGCAAGACTCTTCAGACACTGACCCCTCTGTGTCTGACCACTTAAAAAAAGGCAGCTGTGGGATGGCTCTGCCGGATTGATCTCGAACACCGCCAAGATCCTTCACGGCTTCGATATAATAAGCAGTAAGGGCCCAGAGCGGGACCAAGGTCTTATCTCAACTTTGCCCCACAGACTGACTTCTCCTTTGGCTCATTAACTTCCTACCCACTCTCTTATCTTGCTTATAGTGTGACTTATGTTCGCTACGTGTGCCGTGTAAGAAGCCAGGCTAATCACGTCTGAAATGTTAGTGTAGAATCCTGAACCTGCCTTATAATTACGCTAACCTTGCTTTAAAGACACAACTGGGGCGTGCTCGTTCATAGCGTGCTCATGACAATGACCTTGTCATCTGGGGAAACTAAGGGGCTGTTTTGCGCCTGGCCCTCCCCCCTGCCCCCCTTTTGAGTAGATCTCCTCCTCCACGTGGGCTCACATGCCCACCCTGCTGGGCTGTTAGGTCTGCAGAGCGCCTGGTCCTCAGAGGCGGCTGAGAAGGCCGGGTCCCTAAAGCAAGGCTGGGGAGGCTGGCGAGGACCCGGGGGCAGGGGACGGGACGCTGGCTCCGCCGGGGTTGCGGACGCGGCAGGCAGTACGACGTGCCGGCCCCGGGGTGTGGCTGCCCGGACCTAGCCCCAAGGGAGAGAGGCGGGAAGCAGCTGGAACCGTGACTCAGCGAAAACAGACCTCGGAACCGTGACTCGGCGAAAACAGACCTCGGGACCGTGACTCAGCGGAAAGCAGGCCGGGCGTGACTCAGCAGGAAAGAGCAGCCGGGCGCTGGGCAAAAGGATTGCTCAGGGGGCGGTCCTCTGCGGGCTTTCCTCCGCGCTCCGCCCCTCCGCGCCCCGCCCTCTGCGCCCCGCCCCCTGCCCCCTGGCCTTCCGGGGTTCCAGCAGCCTCCCCTGCCAGCCTGCGGGGCATCTGCGGCAGACACGGTGGCAACCTTAGCAAGTGACATTTGAGCGGGTGGTTCCGCCACTCACAGCATCGTGGGCAGCGTGGGGACTGCTGTGGCGGCCTGGGAGGGTCTTTGGTATGATCCCAAGACTCCCTTCTGTCCAAGTTAGCAAACACTTGGGTGCCTCTGGGGCCTCCGTTTCCCCATCTTCAAACTGAGGGGGAGAGATGAGCTCCCTTCACTTTATGACGTTCCATGGCTCTGTCACTGTTGACTTTTAAATGCATTTTTTGTTTTTATTTTTTGTAAGTCGATTTATTTTGAGTGAGAGAGAGAATCCCAAGCAGGCTCTGCATTGTCAGCGCAGGGCCCAGTGTGGGGCTCGATCTCACGAACTGTGAGACAAGAACTGTGAGATAATGAGCCAAAATCAAGAGTCGGATGCTTAACGGACTCTTGAGGCGTGAGCCACCCAGGCTCCCTTTAAATACATTTTTTTAAATATTCCGTTTTGATCCACTAGTTAGAAAATCCTGCATGGCTACTGTAATCCATTTAAGTCTGCAATCCCCCAGCCTGCAGACAACCATTGTTAACCCCGCAGTGTATTTCTTAGGATTAAAAACAGTGCTGAAACTCTTATGCTCACGAAGGAGTGTATACACAGGATGATTCTATGTAAGGAATGTTGATGACAGGAACACAGCTTATGAAATAGCTGTTTTTCTTTCTAGCCTTTTTCTTTGTAAATTCTATATGGTTGTAATCATAACGTCTATATTGTACTTTTGCCTTCCTTTTGCTTAATTAACCTAACCGTCTTCCCAAATTACTACGAGGCCTTTTTAAGCATCATTTCAAAGGGCTCACAAAAATCCATTCAGGGGACATGTTCACTCATTCAACACATAATATCCTGAATGCCTCGGTCCTACTGCTAAACCTTTGGGTTGCTTCCTATGTATTTTTTTCCTATCAAAAAAGAACGATAAGGAGTATTTACAACAATCTCAGTGGCTTTCACATACCAGGGGAAGGGCATTTTTCATATTCAAGAATTGTCATTTATTTATTTTTATTTTTTAAATGTTTGTTTATTTTTGAGAGAGAGAGTGCATGTATGAATCAGGGGAGGGGCAGAGAGAGAGGGAGACAGAGGGTCCAAAGCAGGATCTGCGATGACAGCAGAGCTCCTGATGCGGGGCTCGAACTCACGAACCATGAGATCATGACCTGAGCTGAAGTCAGATGCTCAACCGACGGAGCCACCCAGGCACCCCAAGAATTGTCTTTTTTATTTTTGCAGAAATGTTACATGCTTCTCCCTGCCCCCCAAGATCTGGAAGGAAGGTAAAAGAAAGGAGGAGAAAAGGTAGGTGGTGAGAGACTTTGTCTATAGACCAAGGCCTTCAGCAGATGCTGGAAAACAGGTAAGCTGACTTCTTTCTCTCTTAGGCTTACCTAGGGCTCTCCAGACTCCAGAGGCACACAGAAATGTTTTAATTTCTTTTAAAATCAGAACAAAACAAAGAATAAAGTCATAAGAAATATAGAATAATGAGGCCAGCCTGGAGTATATTCATCTTTATACTATTGCAGTCCTAAAGTGCAATTTTTATTTATTTTATTATTATTATTATTTTTAGAGAGAGCATCCTCAAAGACAGAGGTGCCTCCAGCCCACGAAAGTCAAAATGCATCCTTGTGGATAAGCTGGGGTCTAGGGTGAGAAAGTGATCAATAAGAAATTGCTGGGGCTGGGTCGTCCAGGTGGTTCAGTCGGTTAAACATCCGACTTCAGCTCACGGTTCATGGGTTCAAGCCCTGCATCAGGCTCTGTGCTGACAGTGTGGAGCCTGTTTTGGATCCTCTGTCTCCCTCTCTCTCTCTGTCCCTCCTCTGCTCTTGTGGGCACGTGCACGTGTGCACTCTCTCTCTCTCTCTCAAAACTAAAATAAAACATTAAAAAAAAAAAAGAAAGAAGTTGCCAGGGGTGAGAAATGGCCACTGGGTTTATGGACGGAGGTGGCTAATGCTAAACTTTTATGTAGCTGCCGTGCTGTGTGCCCTGTAGTTCTTCTCCACTGCAGACCCTCAGTCCAGATCTGCCATTCACAAGGGCTCGGATGGGGTTCTTTGTGGGAATGAAGGAATAGGCCCCCACGGAAGAGGTGGAAGAGGTGTTCCCAGCAGACAAGGAGAGCAAGGGGTGGCCCCGGGGCTGTGAGCTCCCCCAAGAGGCGCCCTGCTGGCCGGGTGGGTGGGGCTGGGAGCTTTGCACTTGAAAATTGAAGGACAGGGTGTCCCCGCGTAATTCAAGAACTTGGGGGTACCATGGAAGCACACACTGGGTTACAAATCATTGCAGATAACAGCAAAAGGGGCACCTTTAGGCAACCTATTTCCTCCATTTTTGATTATGGGTTTAGATGGAAACCCAAGAGCAGACTTACTGGGCCACCCATAGACCTCTTTTTAAAACTTTGAGAGTCTTGGGGCACCTGGCTGGCTCAGTCAGGGGCGCTGTGATTTCTTGGGGTTGTAAGTTCGAGCCCCACGTTGGGTGTAGAGATTATTTAAAAATAAAATCTTTTTTTTTTTTTTTAAGGCTTTTGGAGTCTTTTACCTAATTGCAGGTGAAAGTAAGCCTTTACTTTTTATAACTTTATTTGTCCTGTTACTACAGTAAATATGACTTTTGCCATTGGGGATGGGGTTGGGGGCGGTTTGCTTCAGTCTGTGAGTGCCGGCCAGGAGGAAGGACGGCTCCAGAGTTCTGCAAGATGGTGTGCTGTTTGACTGGGAGTGAGGACACTGAGGGGTCTGGGGACCCGCCCCCTAAGGGACAAAGAAAGGATGCTGGGAATCCAGGAAGAGGCCTATTACATTGCACCCAGAGTAGGGAGGAGCCTTATCGCGGGTCACTTGGCTTGACTTTGACCCTGAACTACTGGCCGGGCCGTTGGGTGTGTGTGTTGTGTTGTGTGTGCATGGGGTGGGGAGGGGTGGAGGAGGGGGGTGGGGAAAGGGGCAGGAATGGATGAGAAGGTTGGTGGTGTCAAAGGTGAAGGAAGAGCCCGTGAGCTCTCTCTCTCTCTCTCTCTCTCTTTCTTTCCTGGCAGGTGCCTGCGGCAGCCCCCTCCCCCCCCAACAACCTGCCAGGAGCTCAGCCTCGGTGCTCGGCGGGGGGGGGGGGCACAAACGTGATTTCCTGAAAAGGCCTCTTTGTGCCCCTGTGGAGTTTGGGGTGAAGCTCCAAGTAGTCTTAGGATCTGTTATGGGCAGAATTGTGTCCCTCCTCAAATTCATCTGTGGAAGCCCTAACCTCTGGTACCTTAAAATGTGACTGCGTTTGGAGATGAGGCTTTACAGAGGTGATGGAGTTAGAACCGTGTTCTTAGGATGGGCCCCCACTCCAGTGTAACCGGTGTCCTTCTGGAAAGAAAGACGACGTCTGGAACATGCACAGAGGGAAGACCTGTGAGGACACAAGAAAACTATTGTCTGGGGCGCCTGGGTGGCTCAGGCGGTTAAGTGTCCGACTTCGACTCAGGCCATGATCTCGCGATTTGTGAGTTCGAGCCCCACGTTGGGCTCTGCGCTGATGGTGTGGAGCCTGCTTGGGATTCTTTCTCTCTCCCTTTCTCTGTTTGCCCCTTCCCCACTTGCAGTCTCTCTCTCTCAAGATAAATAAATAAACTTAAAAAAAAAAAAAACAGAAAGAGAAGGCTGTTGGCAAGCCAAGGAGAGGCCTTGGAAGAAAGCAAACCTGCTGACATTTCGACCCTTAGAACTATGGGAAAATTTAAGCCGCCCAGTCTGTGGTGCTGGGTCATGCTGTTGCTAACAGACTGACGCAGGGCCCTTGACTCAAGATGGAAATGGGCCCTGAAATAGGTTCATTCAACTTCTCTTTCCTCTCTCTTCTCTCTCTTCACCCCTTCCCTCCCTTTTTAAAAAGATTTTATTATTATTAAAAAACATTTTTTTCAATGTTTTTATTTATTTTTGAGACAGAGACAGAGCATGAGCCGGGGAGGGGCAGAGAGAGGGAGACACAGAATCCAAAGCAGGCTCCAGGCTCTGAGCTGTCAGCACAGATCCCGACGCGGGGCTCGAACCTGCGAACCGTGAGATCATGACCTGAGCCAAAGTCGGACGCTTAACCAACTGAGCCACCCAGGTGCCCCTCTTTTATTTTTATTTTTTTGTTTAATGTCTATTTATTTTTGGGGCGCTTGGGTGGCTCAGTCCGTTGAGTGGCCAACTTCAGCTCGGTCATGATCTCGCGGTCTGTGAGTTCGAGCCCCATGTTGGGCTCTGTGCTGACAGCTCAGAGCCTGGAACCTGTTTCAGATTCTGGGTCTCCCTCTCTCTGACCCTCCCCTGTTCATGCTCTGTCTCTCTCTCTCTCTCTCTCAAAAGTAAATAAACATTAAAAAAAATTAATGTTTATTTATTTTTGAGAGAGAGAGAGAGAGAGAGAGAGCATGAGCAAGGGAAGGACAGAGAGAGGGAGACCCAGAATCTGAAGCTCCACCCTGTCAGCACAGAGCCTGACGTGGGGCTTGAACTCACGTAAACCATGAGATCATGACCCAAGCCACAGTCGGACGCTCAACCTACTGAGCCACCCAGGCGTCCCTCACGACATTGACTTTTGAAGAATTGTTTGCAAGAGACAGGTCAGTTGCCTTGAAAACGTCCCATGTTCTGGATTTGTCTTTTTTCTCGTGTTTAGATTCTGGTTAAACATTTTTGGCCAGAATGCTGTATGGATCTGTTACGTCTCCTCATAAGGGGGAACCAAGGAAACGGAAACCCAGTTAGTTGGTGGCAGAGTTTAGATGCATTTCTTTGTCTTTTTAAAAAATTTTATTTATTTATCTATCTATTTATTTATTTATTTATTATTATTTTTAAAAGTTTATTTATTTATTTTGAGACAGAGACAGAGCACACGAGTGGGGGAGGGGAAGAGAGAGAGGGAAAGAGAGAGAATATCAAGCAGGCCCTGCACTGCCAGCGGCCAGCGCACAGCCTGATGTGGGGCTTGAACCCATGAACCTTGAAATCATGACCTGAGCCAAAGTCAAGAGCCAGATGCTTAGCCCACTGAGCCAACCAGAAGTCTCCTTTTTTTTTTTTTTTAATTTTTTATTTTAAGTAGGTTCACACCCAACATGGGTCTTGAACTCATGACCCTGAGATCAAGAGTCACATGCTCTAATGACAGAGCCAGGCAGGCACCCCATCTTTTTTTTTTTTTTTCTTAAAGGAGATAGAAGTTTGTTGAATATACCGCAAAGGAGCGATGGGCAGGACAGCAGAGGAGAGGTTCTCTGCCTTGGATGCATTTCAATACCAGATTTTTACTTTGCCTTTACCAAGGCTGTGACTGCAGAGGACAGGAAAAGTGCCTTTGTGTCAAGAAGGGGATGCTCATTAAATGAAGGAAAATGGGATCTGTTAATATAAATAATGCTATTTTTCCTTGTAAATCCTGGTGGTTAAACACAAAGACACAGCTTTGAATCTCACTAGTAATAAGCTGTGTGACCTGACTCAATCTTTTAATGTCTCTGGGCCTCAGTTTTCTTATCTGTAAAATGGGAGTAGTAATAGGACCTACCTCCTAGGCTTATGTGACATGAAATTATCCACCGTGCCTGGCTTGTTGTAGTTGCTGAATACAAAGTAATAATTATCATAGATACGTTATAATTACGATTACCGACAAATGAAAGTGGCCTGGCCCTGTCACTCGCATGCTTCCCCAGTCCCTGCGGTGAGTGAGCGGGAATGAGGTAGAGGCAGATCAGAGTGGGCGGGCCGCAGCTTGAACTTGAGCTAGCCCCCCACCGGGGGGAAGGACATGGCCTGGAGACTGAGTGGCTCAGGATTCTCCGCGGGCCGCAGGACTCTGGGCTGCACAACTCCAGGGGCACTGTCCACGTCGTGGCCCCTGTGAACGGTGTCTGAGAAGCAACCTCTTTCCCCAGAGCCCCTGTGTAGGAGGCCCTTCTCCATGTGTCCCTGGTAAAGGGTGGGGTTGCCCTTCCTGCCTCCCTTGGTGGGGGTACAGATTTCAGGCCTGAGCATCCCGTAGCCAGTGCGAGACCCTCCGCAGCTCTTTGCCTCTGGCTGGCAACAGGCACTGTTCAAATGGTGGCTACTCCACCCCCCTGGGTCCCTAAGTGCCTCCCCCTGCCAGCCCGCCGGGGACATGCGTGTGCACAAAACACAACCCTTTGCTGGGGACGTCGGGTCCAGCACAGTGGCGAGCGTTCGCAAAACCATATTGTACCTTTGAAAGTTGCGAAGAGAAGTCCTCATCACGAGGGGGAGAAATGGATGACCGAGTGAGGTGATGGGTGTTAACTCGAATGACTGTGGTGACCATCTCGCAATATCTGTGTATATGAAATCACTGCTGTGCACCTTCTACTCATGCCAACGTACAGGTCACTTACATCTCCCTGCCCCTGGGAGAGAAAAAACCAGAAACCATGCTTCGTAGGTCCAGCTGAGGAAGGGGCTTGGTGATCATCTCAGCATTACCGAGCCCACCCACCTGCTGCCGCTCAACCTCGGCTGCTCGTTTCGCAGCTTCCTCCCCATCAGAGGGCTGCCCGGCTCCCCTTCCTCTCTCCGCACCCTCCCTCTAGCCCACCTCCTCCCCACGTTCGCCCTGAAGGCCTTTCAACTCACCCGCCTGGCCACTGCTAACCACTCGTTCAGGTTTCCTGGACCTACCCACAGAGCTGATGAGGAGAGATGGGGACCGGGGGAGATAGGAGGGTGGCGAGGGACGAAGACAGTGGCTCACTGTCTGTGTCCCCTGGAGTGGGGCATGTCTGCGGCTGAGCGGGATGGGCCTGGTCCCTGGCCGGCTCCTCGGGTTTCCTAGAGAGCCACCGTCCCCTCCCCCACGGAGGTGAGTCCACTTTGCTGCCCAGGACGGAGCCATCTCAGAGGTCCTTTGGAGGGTTGGAGTGGGTGCTGGGTGGCCCGCCTGAGATTCTAGGTCTTTTTGGTCCCACATGAGTTATTAACTGGGAAAGCCGCTCGGCCTCCGGGCGTCATCCACTCCTCTGTGACAAGGGATGTGTCAGAGGCCTCCAGGGGCTTGATGGGCCAGTGGGGTGAAGACTGTGGCCAGTTGGGGGCCCACATGCCCCATGTAGGGGGCAGTTGGAACTCAGCTCCAGCCAGCTCTTGCCATGCGAGACGTCTTTTATTTCTTTTTTTTAATAAGAGAAATGAGAAATTTCACATTCTTTTTCAAATTCTGGCAATAACCCAATTAAAAAAAAATCACTACAGGACTTGACATGGCCCTCCGGCTGCCAGTCGGAGTGCGAGACATCTGGGTTTTCAGTTCCCTCCTGCTCTCTGTCTACTTCTCTGATGGTTTGACTGGTCTGTGATTCCTGAGGGTTGGGGTGGGGCTGCTCGAGGAGGGGGTTTCGAAGATGGTAATTCCTGCCTCCTGTTTTTTGGAACACCCCCAAGCTGCCGTGTGTCACCCAGCATTCCCAGGGGGCCACGGGCAGCTCCCCACAAATGTTGTGTGTGCCCAGCGCTCAGGGACCAGTGTCTTCTGTGCTGCTGTCATCATCCCACCGGAGTGAGGTCTTCAGGGATGGATCATCATGGACCAGTCCCTTGGGAGCTTAGTGGCTGGTCTGGGAGTCCCGTTTCAACTAGAAAAACAAAGGAGAGACCTGGAGCGCCTGGGTGGCTCAGTCGGTTAGGTGTCCAACTTCGGCTCAGGTCATGATCTCACAGTTTATGGGTTCAAGCCCTGCGTCAGGAATTCTGGGCTGACAGCTGGGAGCCTGGAGCCTGCTTCGGATTCTGTGTCTCCCTCTCTCTCCGCCCCTCCCCCGCTCGCGCTTTGTCTGTCTCTGTCTCTCAAAACTAAACGCACGTTAAAAAAAAGTTGAGAAAAGAAGAGAGAGATCTGCTTGTTCCTTGTGTCTGGGAAGACAGAGGCCGTGACTTGCTCCTCGACAGGTCCTCAGAGCCTAGCACGGAGCAGGGCAAGGGTCCCAGCCACTGTAGCCCCTGCGCGGACAGAGGCAGGTTGGACGCTGGAAATACTGAGCCCAGACTTCTGAGCTGGGGGCACAAGACTGAATGAAGGGAAATCAGGATCAAAGAGGGTGTGGTGTGTCCGTTTGCCTTAACAGCCAGCTCGATTTTTTTAAGTGACCTTTTTAAAGGTCACTTGAAAAGTAGTCGAAGTCACGCTTGTAAGTTGTGAACCCCAGAGGCGGTGCTTTTTTTTTTTCTTTTCTTTTTTTGCATTGTGGTAAAATACACACAAGATGAAATTTCTCATGTTAACCATTTTTAAGCATACAGTCCAGTGGCATTTAGGACATTCATGATGTTACGTAACTCTCACCACTGCCCACCTCCAGTACGTTTTCCATCATCCCAAACTGAGACTCTGTACACATTAACCAATATGCCGACTAGATTTTATGGCTTAATTGATGGGTCGGCGTTGGTGAAATGGGCGCCCGTGGGAGGTGGTGAGTGTCCCATCACTGGAGGCATGCAAGCAAAAACTGGATGTAATGAGCTGGATGGCACCACTAGTCTACGACTGTGCCCTAGTCTTTACCAGGCTTTTGTTGGAGGGTGAGACAAAAAGCCTTACCTGTTGCTAAACGAGGTGAGAAGTTCTGCTGTGCAGGTGTGTGTGTGTGTGTGTGTGTGTGTGTTCCAGGGGATATGATTTGACCTGCAGTTTACCTGCATTAAAAACAAGCCAGTAGTGAGGCTCCACGATCACTCACGCATCCCCCAGTCTTGTCAGGCCAGTCTGGGTCCAGCCCCCAGACGTGGCAAGTGCATTCATGCTCCTGCTCATGCCTCACCTTCCAGAAATGTCTAACAGCCCCCTCCACCTCTGTTAAGTAGTAGGAGAGTATGGAGTGCATGGTAATCTGGTGGATAATGTCGGTTGTCTACTCAACAGCCATCCATGTTGCCCCTTGATGACAATCTCCCAAGTTGGTAAGGATTCAAATGAAGACATACTCAGGGGAGGCGGGCCCAGTGGCAGGGCATGAATCAGGATTGGTCTAAGGTGTGGACTCTAAGCCATCTTGCGGTTATTCCATTCCTCTTTGCCAGTGCGTTCACGGAGGTGAGTTCCGAGTTAGAGGAAGGACATTGTGAGGAGGTCTGGGGTGGAGCCCTGAAGGGTGAGTTAGTTAACTGGGGTGTGGGCAGTTCTAGAAGGAATAGCATGTGCAAGGGCCCTGTGGTCAGGGTGTGAAACTTTCGAGGTGTGAAAGACAACCTGTGTGTGTGTGTGTGTGTGTGTGTGCAGTGCAGAGATCTGGAGTGTGGCAGGATGCAGACCCCCAGGGCCTTGGAGGCCAGGCCAGGAAGTGTGTCTTTAACCCGAGAGCAGGTGAAGGGTTTAGGTGTGTGTGTTGGGGTTCGGCATGGTGGTGTTGTAAAACCCAGTCAGATTCGCCTTTTGAAAGTTATTCTGGCTGCGTGTGAGGGAGACATTGCAGTGAGGGCAGGGTTGATGCTTTAACCCCCCAGCTTCACACCCAGTAGAAGTCCGAAGTCCTCCAGAGATTTCTGAGATCCTGGATGCTCATGTTTTCGACACTTGCCCTGCCCCCACTGCTCTGGCTTCTTCCTGAGTGAGTCTCCTGGTCCTGTGCTGACTCAAAAGTGGAACTTCACCCCTTCTCCATTTCTACAAAATCCTACTCTTGCAAATGCTTGTGAGCAGACGACCTGCTAAAGATCCTGAGGTCACCGGGGTGACATCAGGCCTCACGCTTTAACGTGGCAAGTGCCATAGGTCTGTTCTTCCAAAACTTTTGGGGATACCCCGTGTCCTCCCCTGCCTGGATCTTCCCTGCACGCTTGCTTGATCACCCAGGGCTTCCCCCTTCCTGGTGGCTTCCATAGGATTCCCTCCCTCTCACCGCAGACGGGTTCCATTCTCCCCAAGCTTGCAGATCCAAAGTCACCATTCACAAACCTGAAAGTGACACGGGTTCATTTTCTCCAACCACTGTCGTCAACCATGCCCAGCCCCCCATCCACAGCCTTTGTGACACCTCTGGCAGTTTTGCAAACGTTCTTGTCACTGTCACACATGACGAAGTCCAGTCTGAAATTCATTGTCCTCTGATTGGACACCCACTTCCTCCCTGCCCCTCAGCACTTTAGGGCCTTGCTGGAGGGACCTGGGGGTGGTGCGTGCCTGCTCCTTTGCCCCCCTTTGCTCTGTCCTCTGGTCTCTTTCTTCTCTGGTGGGCTGTGGCCAGGCAGAGGGAGACAGAGAGGTCTCTTGTCACCTGGTGCCACCCACAGTGGCTCTTGCTGTGTGACGTCCCTCTCTGGTGGGGCCTTGTCCTCTGTGGGCCAGGTGTCTATGCAGGTTCTGGATGGAAGGGGGATGGAAGAAGGGATGGCTGAATCTGCATCTGTACTGGATGGAGGGATGTTTGGACGGCGCCTGGACCAGTGGTGAATGGACGGCAGGGAGGGCTTAAGGACAGTTGGAGGTGGGGCTGGAAGGCCCGCGTGTTCTCAGCCTAGGGGTCTCCACCCCCCTCTCCTGGCCCTCTGGCTCTGCTGCAACATGGGAGGAAGCCCAATGCTGTCTGCTCTTGACTCTCAGCTGGCGGGCAATGGGTGGATCTGCTGGTGGGAGAGTAACTGGGGAGGGGTGAGGGAGGGGGGATAAGGGGCTTCGTGTTGGAAGCTGGAGTCTGAAAGCCAAGATCCCCAAGTGCCGAGATGCGCAGGACGAATGGGAGAGAACCAGTAGCTCATCTGGGAGTCAAGGAGCCCACCCTCGAGCTGGGTTTGCAGAGTGGTGGGACCAGTGCAGACGCCGGGGTGGTCACGACCCGTGGTGCGTGATGAAGAGTGAGGCCAGGGCCTGTGGCAGCCTTGGTGGCACCCTGGGCACAGTAAGCACGGCCGTCCTGAGCTCCTGCCGGTGTGGGTTGGGGTTCTGACCCAAGCAGTGGGTGGGCCCAGGGGGCTGGACGAACAGGTGTGCAGCTGGGGGCAGGGACAAGGCTGTCCGCTGTGCCACGCTGGACACAGCATCCGCTGATGACGCGTACAGGGAAAAATGTTAATTACTCAATGCTTCGCAAAATGCTGTGTAGACAACGAACCGAAATAGACAAAAAAAACCCCGTCCACATCCAGGGTCTTTGGTGAGAGGTTTTCAAGCTGCTGGACCGGTTGGTGTAATATCCTGGGGGAGCCTGGAGCAGGTGCAGGGTGCCAGGGAGGTAGGTGTTTCTGCACAGGGATTTCCAGAACCCTCCATTCCCTGCTTCCTGCTGGGCAGGTTCCAGTGGGAGACCTGGGCTCTAGTTCCCCTCCAGGCGGTAGCCCCCTCCCTGCAGGTGGCCAGGAAGCTTCTGTAGAATAAATGGCACCTCCAGCCCACCAGCTAAGGGCCACACATGCAGGTGCGCACACACACGTACTCACACAAGGTGACTTTTCTGGCTCCGAAGCAGCCCCAGGCATATCTCCAGCGCCAGAATGAACCGCACCTCACCTCTGTCCCCACAAAGACCCTTTCTCCCCAGGAAAGAGCACTCAGTAAGGCCTGTCCACTTCCTAGCTGCGTGACCTTGGACTGGTCAGCTGACCCTCCTGAACCTTACTTTTCTCCTCCATAAAATGGGGATTCCTTTTCTTTCCATCTCAGGAGCAGCAGAGGGTGGGGCGGGGAGGGGGGTGGTAGGGTCCTTCTACCCCAGGTGTATTCTAGGGGCAGGGAATGACATCAACAGCTCCCTGGCCCTCCTCTGCTGTGGACCATCTGCTTCCCCTTTCCGGGGACTAGCTTGGGGTGCGGCTGGGGGTTGGGTGCAAGGGTGTTCCCAGCTTGGGTTTCATTTCCTTCCTGCCTCTGAGACAGTGGGCCAAGCTCCCCAGCAGGCACCCAGCATGCCATGCTATCGAGGGGGACCGCCCAGGGCCTTGTAATTCACGGCCACCCCTGCCTCCCACGCAGCAGGTGGCTCCCCACCCTGATGGGTCCTGGGTTGGGGGAAGGCCCCAGGAGCCCCAGGCCAGGCTGGAACGAGGCTGCCTCCAGCGACCTTGCACTGGTGGGAAGCAGCCCAGTGGTGAGGCAGGCCCCCTCCCTCCCCTGGGCCTCTGTTTCCCTGTCTGTGGAATCACAGTGGGATTTGGGGCCGGGGTAGGTGTTGACGTCTCCCCTGTGTCAGCCAAGTCCAGAGGTGCAGCCTCGGTGTGGAACCAGCCTGGACAGTGCCGAAATGAGGCATGTGCACTGGCCTAGGACAGGGGCAGGGAGGGAGAGGCCACAGTCCTGAGTCAGAGGTGAGAAGAGAGGATGGGGCCCCATGAGGTTGCTTCCCCAAGTGTGGTCCTGCCCCAGGGTGGGCGTAAGGGAACCCTGCAAACTCGCTGCCTTGGGTCTGCTCTAAAACGTAATGGGTGGCATGGGGACCAGGATGGCCCATAGCTCAGGCTCTGGGCACCTGTGGCCTTTCCTTTACTCTCCCCACTCTGGTCTGCCCTTGGCTCTCAAGGCCCAAGGATGGACCGATAAGCCACCCTCACAGCCCTTCCCAGGGGAGGGGCAGGGGTGTGGAGGTGGGTGTTACATGTGGTCACCCTTCTGCAGAGTCTGTGTGGGTAAGAAGAGCAGGTGGGCCTGGCCAGAGGGCCCTGAGGGCATCAGTATAGCTGACCATCTTGAGCTGAGTGTGCCCTCCCCCTGATTTAATGTCTAGGTCCCAACCCCCAGGACCTCAGAATGTGTATTTGGAGGTAGGGCCTTTAAAGAGGGGATTAAGGTTAAACGAGGTCATTAACGGTGGGCCCTGATCCAATCTGACTGGAGGTTGGGACACAGTCACACACAGGGACCACGTGAGAACACAGGGAAAAGACGGCACCTGCAGGCCCGAGAGAGGCCTCAGAAGAAACATCCCTACTGGCCCTTGACCTCCAGCCCCCAGAACCGAGAGCCACCACCTTTGTGTTGTTTAAGCCCCTCAATCTGTGATGCTCTGTCGTGGTGGCCTTACACACACCGACCCAGGGCTTTTGTGCCGTTTTCCGAGGCAGGAGGTAAGCCGGGGTAGTTTGGAACTGCACAAAAGTTCGGATGGTCCGTGCGGACAGTGGATGTGGATGCCACTTCAGAGAGGCTTCCTCTGATCGTCCTTCTTAGACTCAAACCTCTTCCATTCTTCTGCTCCTGTCCTCAACAGTGGGGGTGAAGCCGTGAGACAGAGACGGGCCGAGCGAGGTGGGAGACAGCCTGGAGGTGGGGGTGGGCTGCTGCCAGGGGATGGGGGGGGGCTGTGGGTGCGGGGAGGGCGGGGCCAGAGTGGGGTGCTGGAGCCTGCGCAGGGTGAGGACCAGGGTCTGAGCGGGGGCTCTGGTGTTCCATCCGGGCATGATGTGGCCACCCAAGCAAGGAGAGGAGGACATCTGCCGGCAGGGCAGTGGGGGCTGCGGGAGGTGGTCCCTCCCTGAAGGGTAACGGGGTGGGAGGGGGTGGGGGGCAGGTCCCCGCTCTGCCGAAGGGGGCAATAGATAGGGAACACCGGGAGCGGTCCCGCGCCGTCGATTGTGGTTGGAGCGGCTGGTGTGAACGCGAGCTCTCCTGCTTGCACGGGCGGAACCAGGTACACACAGATCTGCACGCCACGTCCTCGTCCTCGGGGAAGCCAGGGCGCAGCGCCCCGTGTGGATGAGCGCGCCATCTGCTTTGTAGGAGACGCTGGCAGCTTCTGCGGGCTCCGAGGGGACGAGGGGACGGGGCTCTGATTTGCTGCCCCCGCCCCCGCTTGTCTCCTCGAATTCTCCCCCTAACCCGGTGGTGAGTCGGAGGGAATAAAAGGGCTGAGGTCCCTTGTCCAGACACGCAGAGGGTCCTTCCGACCGGAGCTCCCAGCCCCACACCTGTCAGCGTGCGGGGGATGGGAGGCAGAGGGCAAGGGAGTTTGCGGGGTTTGGACTGGGGGCCCAGGACCCCTGTGCGAGGGCAGAGAGGGCCGGTGCCCGCGTCAGCCGGGGAGAGGGTGGCCCCCTGGGCGGTGGTGGACCGCGTGCTCGCTTGCCCCTGCGGGCCCGGTGCGTGTCGCGCTGCTGCCATCTCGTGGCCACCGTGGGACGCTGACCCGAGCCCGGGGCCATTCTGAGGGGAGGGGGAAGAGGGGCTCTGCAGACGTTCGGGGTCAGCCCTGCTCAGCCCTGCGTCCAGGACCCCGGGCCTAGCAGAGTGATGCATAAAGGCACCGTCGCAGGATCTGGGCTGTCCTGGACGCAGCGGGCACCCTAGAGGGCTGGGGTCCCTGCAATTACCCCGGAGTCAGAGGAGCAGTGCCCCTGGCCGGGTGTCTGCCGCAGAGGCTGTTTTGGATGGAAGGGGTACCATCCGTGGCAGCACGTGGGGAGCATCTTCTTGACAGGTGCCGTGCTCCTCATCCTCTGTGAATCCGTACCACGACCCTATGAAGGAGCAGCTGGTACAGTCCCTTTTACAAGGGAGAAAACGGAGGCACAGAGAGGTTAATAATTTGCCTAAGGTCACACAGCTCAGAAGTGGCCAGGCCAGGATTTGCTGTTAGGACAGTTGGAGAGGTTGGATGCTGACACTGGGGTGAGGGATTGGGGGGGGGGGGGTCAGTGTCCAGGCCTAGGGTGGGGTTCTGATGGCCCAGGGAAGCCAGGGGGGGTGCGGGGCGGGGGGAGTGGAGGCTCTGCCAGGCAGAGCTGGTGCTTCACACAGCCCCCGGGGGCTGCCTCCTAGGTGCCCCTTCCCCTGCCCATGGGCTGGGCTCCACTCAACCTGCCTGTGTCCCTGGCCTGGTGCCACCACCTACTGAGGCAGCTGGGCCCAGCAGGAGCTGCTGGTGCCGCATTCATTTCGTCCCACGGCCCCCAGCGGCAGCTGGTCCTCTTTCATGTGGGGCCGAGTGACTTCCTGCCGCTGCTGAGGGACCGCCCAGGGCCCGGGCCTCGGGGATCCCCAGCCTGGCTCCTGCCAGGGCTTCCTCGTCCATCCCAGCCCCACCTGGTGTCTCTTGAGAGGAGGGGACCCTGGGAGGTGTTCCCCAGTGCCGCCCCCTCCGGGGGACGCCCAGAGCCCTTCCTGCCTGGCCCCCCCGCCACTGCCCCACCCCCCCGCTCTAGCCCTGGGCCCTGTCACAGCCCCACCGAGCCATCAGTTTCCTTCATCCCAGAGCAGGTGGCACTTCTTGCATTTATGTCTTGGCTGCTCCCCTTCCCTACTGAGCTGAGTGACCCCCTCCCCCTCCCCGGACTGGCACTTGGCCACCTTCAGCTCTGTCCTCTCAGCACTTAGAGCCACACCTGGTACACAGCTGGCGCTCGGGGGACACCACACGCGGGAAGGAATAAACAACTTGGCCACTCTAGTTCACAGGGCCACGAGCCCCTGGAGACTTCCACAGAAGGTTCCCTGGGCTTGGGTCCTTGTAAGATCACCATTCCCCGCAGCAGACTGGGTCCCACTTTTCCGTTATGGTGTGCCTAGGCGAGTTTGCTAGGCAGTTTCTGGGCCTCAGTTTCCCTACCTGTAAGCAGGGATCAAAACCTTTGACCGCACAGGGCCCCTGTGACTGTGGAGAGGCCCAGGCCAGGGGCTCCTCCGAATGAGGTGGGGAGGGGGGGACCCTGGGAGAGCTGAGGGGCTGCAGGGGAAGGGGAGGGAGCCCGCCTCGGGCTCCCAGGTCGGGCCTGGGGACAGAAGCCTATAGCATCACTGTGAGTAGGTGGTACACCTGTCAGCCCACCCGGACAGCGTGCCCCACAACGTGAGCCAGTATGCGCATGTGTGAGTGCGCGAGCGCGTCGGCAGTCCGGCCACGCCAGGAGTGGGGGGCGGACGGTCTCGTGTTGCCACGGTCGTCCTGTCTGACCATCGGATGCGGCCAACCTCAGCCAGGCAGGGACCAGCAGAAGGTTCACAGCATGAAAAAGATGGTCCCAAGCCCCAGGCACTTTACCCACCTTCATCCGTCACGTGGAACCGAGCACAAAATCCAGCCGCTCCGGGCCCTGCCGGGCTGCTGTGTTGTTCCTGGCAGCAACAGCAAGAAATAGCCCAGGAAGGGACCCCTGGAAGCGGTGTGCTGGCAGGAGCGCTTGACCCGAGGAGGCAGCAGGGCCAGCAAGAGAAAGCAGTCTGGGGCCCCTCAGAGGGAGGCCAAAGTCCTCAACACTTGGCCACCTCTGTGTGATAAGGCCGGTAAGATGGGGGGGGTGCTAATGCCCGAGTGGAGGCAGGGAGCAGAAGCGGCCGAGGGACAGTGTGGTACCCGGACTCCGGCCTCTTCCCAGTTCTGAGTAGGAGCAGCCTGGGCAAGGCTGGCAGGGCTCCACACCTTGGCCTGGGGGCCACCTGCCAAGGGATGAGAGCAGGTGCAGGCGACACTTCGCACTGGTTAAAACCGCAGCCTTGGCATCACCTGGGCTAATGCGCCGCTCACATGCGCAGGAGGCAGGAGGGGAGCTCGGGTTTGGAGCAGCTGAGCCTGTATGAGCGGAGGGCGAGGGCCCAGGGAGCCTCTGCCTCACCAAAGCGACTCCACCGGACAGCCGGGCCCGTGGGGTAGCCGCGCCCCTCTCCCCTGCGAGAAGAGGTTGTTAGGATTGGAGAAATAGGCCAGAGGTGAGCTGCAGCCGCCACCTTCCTCCAGGCTTGGCTCATCTCCAAGTTCTGAAGCCTGGCCTGGGCCATGCGCTGCCCCCCTCCCCTGCTTGGGGGGACGGGCAAGCCTAGAGCTGTCCCTGGAGTTCCTGGCCCCGAACCCACCCGGAGCGCTGGCGGGGTCTAGTCTCCTGCGTGCCAAGATCACGGGTGACCTGCCTGTCACCGATGGGAGCCGGTGGCCGCTCCCAGACCCAGGCCACACTTCAGCAGTCCAGGCTCCCCTGGACCCACGTGTTCGGACTTCTTCCCTCCTCTGTAGGTAGACCTTTCAGGCGGGTCAATCGCTCCCGCCACAGAGCGGCCCCCTCCCTTCCACCGCTGAGGGCTGGGCTGCCCCTCGGGGAGCCTGGTGTTGAGATTCCAGGCTGGGAAATGTGGTTCCCCAAGACCTGGGGCTCTCGGGTTGCCACGGAGTAAGAACTTACTAAGACCCGTGCCTACACCCTGTGGCTCAGCTCCCCGAGCTGTGTGCCAAGGCATCCAAATTGGGCCTCAGTGTTGTCATCTGAAAAATGGGGACGATGCACTGATGCATGAGGAAGCACCTGGCCCATGGTAAGCATCTATGCCACTTCTTCTGGGCTGGGGCAGCTCACGTGACCCACCGAGTCACAGGCTCAGCATCTGTGACAGGAGACAGTCACTTTACTTTGCCCGAGCCCGCGTGTAGCCCTAATGCGGTGCCTAGCACCCGGGCCTCAGATGGGACGCCCGTACCGTCTGCAGCCGCTCCTCTGTGATCACTGTTGCAGGACAGGAGCTGGCCCGAGGGGGGACAGCGAGTGTGGAGGTGCCCTCGGGATGGAGGGCGGTCGCTCAGGAGAGCGATGGGGCGAGTCGAGGCTGCAGCCCGTGTTGTGAGGCGTGAGGGGGCTGCACCTGCCCGCACGCGGTGCTGCCCAGTGCCGCCACCCCGCTTGTACCACCTGCAGAGGGCCCTCTCCTGGATGCCCCTAGCCCGGCCCGGCCCAGAGCAGTCCTGGTCTCTGGTGATGCCAGAAAGACACTTCCCACCTAGAGACTCAACAGCGTTGCCAGCAGGGTGCTTTCCTACCTTTAATTGGGGCTACAAAAGGCACCTCTCCCAGTACAAGAAGATCAATCAACAGGTGGGTGGGCCCAGTGCCCGGTGGAGCCCTGACCGGGAGGAACAGGAGGAGGAGGATGGAGGAAAAGGCAGTGGAGGTCGTGGGGGCCACAGGTGCTCCAGGAGCCTCTCCTTGCGGCCTGGGGCTGCTGGGTCTCGCCCCCACCACACGCAGCTTCGTACCTGGACAGCGTGCGGCTGGGCAGAGGCCCCCACAGCCGGCCCTCGACAGCTAGCCAAAGCCTTTTGGGTCCACGAGGCAGGGGCCGGGGAATGGACCGGAGGCTGCGACAGAAGCTTCTGCTGCCTCTGGCCTCCAGCCAGGCCTCGACTGGCAGTGTGGAAAGGGTCCAGGGAGGGGATCCCCTAGGACAAGGAGTCACATCCGGCAACCAAGCGGCCGGCCTGTCTCAGCAAAGTAGTGGTCGGTTGGGGTGGGGAAGGAGGCAGGAGTGGCCAAGATCCCAATGTAGAGCTGACTCGTTACTCCGGTTCATCCAGCTGTCTCTCCACGGCCCAGGCGGTGCGGCCACAGCAGGGTCAGCCTATCCTCGAGGCGAAGAGAAGGGGGTAACAAGCCTTCCTCAAAGCAGCCTTAACACCGAAGGAGGGAAACAGGCCCCCGTCGGGGACTGTGGGAGCAGCGGGAGCTCAGGCCGCAGGTGCCAGGCCCCACGCTCATAAGGCAAACAGCATGTCCTCATCTTTCTCCTGGGTCTTCTTTCGAGGGGCAGCGCCACGAGGGGGACCCAGGGGCCCCTCGGCCAAGGGGCTGGAGAGGTTGGGCAACCGATCGGCTGCTTTGGCCCGTTCTTCCAGGAACTTGTCAAATTCTAGAGGAACGAGACAGAGGGGTTCGGGGGCGGGTTCCGAGGCCAGGGCGGGGGAAGGGGCGGGCGGGCAGGGCCTACTACCTTCGCTGGTGACGCCCTTGGGCTCCTCCGTGTCATTCCCCTGAGAAAGCAGAAGGAAGAGGAGGTTAGCCACAGTCCTCTGGGGGCAGGCGTAGTGGGCCCAGGACCTGAACCTTGTCCCCACTCTTCCCCGAGCTGCAGCCCTGGGTGTCACCTGACTGCTCTGAGCCTCAGTTTCCCGCTTGGTAGAACTGGTTGTCGGGAAGCTAAAATGGAATATCGGACTGCCAAGCCCAGGCTGTGGGGCCCAGCGGGTCCTCAATAAACACCACTTCCTTTTCTTCCGGTGTGTAGATGGTGAACACACTTGCCCTTGTGGCGGGAAGGGCCCCAGAGACGGAGGCCACGCGTGCTAAAGTTGGGAGTGGGGGGTGCCTCCTGCCATCACCAGGCACGGACCCCCGCGTGACCTCGGGCGGAAACACCGTCTTGGCCGCTGGCAGAAGGCAGCCTCTGGGCCTGGGAGCATCCAGGCCCTTGGTCCTTGGTGCCCAAAGGTGGGGCGGCAGGTGCAGGGGGAGGGGCCCTGGACAGAAGAGCCGAGGCTGGCCGCCCTTGCCTCTCCCTGGGGGCCGCGGGGCTCTGCAGACGGCCTGGGCCCCTGCCTCCTCCTAGGCTCGGCACCCCTCAGGGCTGCTCATTAGCTTCCTGGTCTGGAAGATGGCGCCGCTGGTGGAGCTTCTCAGAGGCACCAGAGGGAGGGCTCCCCGAGCTGGTGCAGGTGCAGGGCTCACCACTGTGACGGCTTCCCTCAGCCCATCCTGCCCTTCCTGTCTCGGGCTGAGGCTCCTGGGGCCCGCGGTGACAGCACTCTCAGGAAAGGCTCGGCCCCAGCAGCTGTGAGGCGGAGGCCTCTGAGGAGAGTGCCTTGGAGAGGGCGGGCGGCTGGCAGGAGGTGTCCCACATTGACGCTCCCCTCCTCCCCAGCTGCTCACCTGCCCCTGTGACCAGTCACTTCCTCATGAGCCCGCTGTTGGTGGGGGGGGGGGGGGAATGTGCCCCAGCCTCTGCTTCTGGGCGGGGCGGGGCCAACTTACCACGTCAGTGGACAGCCACTGCTCGATGTCCTCCATGAGGCAGGCCTGGGTGACAGGGATCTGGAAGGAAGGGCAGGGGTGAGGTGGTGAGGGCAGTGCATGCGGTGCGAAGGCAGAAGGCCCCATCAGCTGGGGGCCTGCTGGCTGGGTGGCCTGTGGCTGTCACCCTCACCCCTGAGTCTCCTCATTTATGAAGTGGGGCCAGTTGGACATGCCCCACCCCCTTCTGGGGGGTTGAGATCCTGGTATATCCCCTTCAAGATGGCTCCTGCCCGTCTGCTTAGGACCCACAATTCTGCCCACTGTGCCAGGCTGTGGGCAAGGGGATGTGGGGCCGGGTGCTAGGCAGGGGGTCGGGGAGGGGGCTCCTAACAGCTGGAGCAGGAACCTGAGGAAGAACGGATCTCCCCACTACTCATAGGGACTTTCGTTTTGGGCCACAAAGACATGGGCTCTGCCACAAGGGTCCCGCACTGGGGCTGGGGGCTTCCTTCTACAGTGTGAGGACCCAGTTGGAGGTTTTGGGGACAGAGTCCGAGACTGCCCTTTCATACAGCGTGGCTTGGGCAGGTCACTTGTCTGACCTCGCTTCTCTCATGTTTAGAGGAGGGAGCACACGGTCCCTACCGTCCAGGCTGCTGTGAGGGGACAGGAGGTGATGGATAGGAGTCTGGCACAGAGCAGACGCTCAAGAAAGGCTAGTGACCGCTTTGTTACTTTGGGAAAGAGAGTGAGAGTGACAGTCCTTCTCCAACCCAGCCAGTTCGGTCCCCAAGCTCTGTCCCCAGCACCTGAGGTCCCCGGTGGCGGCAGAAGCGCCCAGAGCAGAGAGAGCAGGCGCCTACTTCCCGGAAGCAGCAGCAAGGGCTCTGGGCAGCGTGCACCTGTCCCTCTCTACCCAGCCCAGAACCAGCGAGCCCCGGTTGCCTCCCAGCTGCCAGAGGGGCCACCTGGGCCTCGCTTCCGAATTAGGGGCCGGAAGTGGGCACCGAGGGGCCACGAAGCAGGAGCACAGCGGGGCACCTGCAGCACCCTGCATTCTTGCTGGCTCTGGTGGTCCTGCCCCTGCGACAGCACCACCCCGGGCGGGACTCCTGCCAGTGGCAGCCTCCGCTCTCTGGGCCGGCCTGGCCTCTCCTCACCATGCCTTGTCTCATCATCCAGTCACTGAGGCTCTTCTCAAGGCTGCCTCCCATCTGGGTGAGAAAGGGTCAGGCTGAGGGTGGCAGGAAGGCCAGGGCCACTGGTATGCTGGCAGCTTTCTCCAATGTGGACACCCCTTTCAGGTCGGGAGTCCTGTTACCACCTTAGGAGGCCGTGTGTGTGTGTGTGTGTGTGTGTGTGTGTGTGCGCACGCCTGTGGAGGCTGGTGCTGTGGGGGCAGGTGAGGGGGGACAGGCAGCAGTGGAGGGTGTCTCACTGGGATGAACCACAATAGCCCTGCGACCCCAGGGTCCTGAATGCACCGGGCAAATCTCCTTTTCCACAACGAGCCTGGGAGCGGCCTAGGCAATCCTGGAAGGGCTGAGAAGGCAGCCATTAACCAGTGTGCTGGCTGCTAGGGGCTCTGATGGGTACCCCAGGATTAGAACGTTGGTTTGCCCAGTCCCCTCATGTTTACTGATGGACAATCAGGGTTCCCTAGGACCCCAGAGATGAGGAGACTAGAGTCCCGGCTCCCAGCTCGCCGGCCCCCAACAGCCTCCCCCACCCTGGACAGACCCGGCACAGGGCCTGGGACACGCTGTCCCGCAGCCGCAATCACGGGACTTGTGAACCCCGGGGGCAAATACTGGCTGCCAGGAGAGCTGGCACTGGATTCCATTCTCTACTTTGCCGCTCAGAGTCCCATCCTGACAGTTTAACGGGAGAAAGCCTCCCCACCACCCAGCCAGACTCATGTACCTTGGGAGCAGGTGTTTACGGACAGTTGTAAGAACATCATACCCTGATGTGGGCAGAAGCTGCTTCAATCTCTCAAGTGATCAGAGAGGAATAAGCAATGATTTACCAACTTCCTCTTTCCTGCAAGTAGAGGTGTGTGTATATTTCCTCCCTGTGGCTAACTGAAGGTGGTATAGGAGCCGGGAGACCTGGGTTCTAGTTCCTGTCATGCCCGGGATTGCTCTGAGTCCTGGGGCGGGGACACCTGTCTCTGGGCTGCAGTCCTTCATCTGCAACCGGAAGGGGTGCCTGTGCAGTTCGCCTCTGCCCACGAGGGGTCAGGTGGCCTGAGAGGGAAGTGCTTCCAGACGGCTCCCAGAGCGTTCGGATGCATCTGGAATCTGGGAGCCAGATTTTCTGGAGTGTCCACCTCTGTTCCTTAGAGCTGTGCAGGCCATCTGGGGCTCCTGCTCCCGGCACTGGCTATGGAGCCAGGACCGAGGACTGTGAGGTGTGTTGGGCAAACTACCTCACAATGCTAAGCCTGGGCTTTCTCGTCCGTAAGTGGGGAAAACCACACAGCAGCACCAGGGAGACTGAACGCTTCACTCTGTGCCAGGCATCACGCTAAGGATGTTAACCTCTGCTGCCTCACTTGCCCGGCCTCTCGATCTCAGTTTTCTCATCTGTAAATGGGGATAACAACACGACCTAAGGGTTTGTGTGATGGCTCAGAAAGGCGGGCTGTAGGGTGCCTGGCACAGGGCATGGCTGTGACAGATGGCCACTTACAAAGGAAAGTAGCTGGAGGCCCTGAGACGCAGGTGCAAACGTGCTGTGCTTGGTGCTGGGTCACAGGGCACACACGGGAGACGTCTGATTCTCTAGCTGGTCTTGCCTCCACGGTGTTCCAAGTCTGGCTCCGCTCTGACTTGGGAATGACTCCTGAGATGCTGGGGATGCCTTTGGGGAGTCGCCAGGACCCCCCACCCACTTGTATACTGGGCAACTTCCACTCCCTCCTAGCTGCTCTCCCAGCTTCCATGCTGGTTCCTTCTAAAACGGACAGAGAAACGTGCCCCTCTGCTCAAGCCTGGCCATGGCCTCCACCTCACACAGTCCTCCTGGCTACCCGAGGCCCTCGGGTCCCTGCTGCCCCTCAGGCTTTGTCTCCTGTCGCCCAGTCCAACCTGGCCTCAGAAGCCTGTGCTGTCACCGGCTGTCTCCCTTCATTGCCCCCTGCCTCTCCAACTCCTGGGCCCAGCCATTTCTAATCACCTCCCGAGGAGCTACTCTGTCCACTTACTGAAACAGAAATTCCCCCCACCCCAAGGGCATCTAGAACAAATCCAAAGGGGTGAGAATTGTACTTGGAGTTCTGCCAAGGGGGAGGGGTCACCCACAGAGTGTGTGCAGTGCCGGACATGTGGCTATCACTCCATACACCGTCAATCAATTCGATGGAATGAAAATGGCACCCCTGGAAGCCTCCCTGAAGTTTCAGGGTATGTTCTCTTGTCCCCCCTGTCCCCACTCCTGCAAATAACAGGTCTCCAGGGAGGCGGGGAGGTACAATGCCGATGGAGCTCTAACTCTGCTGAGCCCCTTAACACGCCCTCTCGCACACCCCACTGTAAACCGTGCTACGGGTCAGCAGTCTGTCCGCGGACATGCAGCTGGGAAGCCAGGCTGCAGGACTCTGGGCTTTCTGAGTCCTTGCTCTAGCCCTTCCTTGCTGTGTGAACTTGGGCAGGTGACTTAACCTCTCGGACTGCTTCCTCAGCTGTGAAATGGGAGGTGTCACATTAGCTACAAGGGGCCAGTGACGGAACCAGATGAGGAGAGGGATGTGTCACGTTGGGGCCCAGCACATGGCGGGTGGGGGTGTGGGACCGGGGGGCAAGGATCCTCTGGCCCTCCTTCCGGACAAGGTAGCAGCAGGACCCTCTGCTTACCGCTCCAGTGCTCTGCTGCCGGGCATCCAGGGCTCCAGCCAGGCCATCTGTTGCTTGGGGGGCTTCGTATTTCACCCTGAAACGTAGAGGCCAAGACCATGAGTTCTGCCCTGTGGTACCAGGCATGCTGACCGAGGGCGGGATGCACGGGTGGGCAGGGGTGAGCTGGACTCACATCCTGTGTGGCCCTGGGTGGTGCCTGGGCAGGGGGCAGCGCAGGCCTCAGGACGGGCTCCAATTCTGCAGGCCCACCCGCCCGCCTGCCTGCCTGCCTGCAGACCGTAGACCCGGGCTTAGACGTGTGACCATGACAGGCAGCCAAGGCTGGAGAAGTGAGGGAAGGTGGCGCTGGCCAAAGGCCAAGAGCAAGCTCACCAATGGCTCTCATCGGATCCGGCCAAACTCGAGGGATGAGAAACCATGCCAGTGCCCCATCCCCATGGAGAATTCCCACCTCCAGACCCTTCTTTGAACAGCTTCCTCTTTTTTAAAAATGTTTATTTTGAGAGACAGAGAGAGTGGGTGCAGGGGAGAGGCAGAGAGGGGAGGAGAGATTCCCAAGCAGGCTTCACGCTCAGCATGGAGCCCGACGTGGGGGTAGATCTCACGACTGTGACAATCCTGACCTGAGCTGAAATCAAGAATCAGACGTTTAACCAAATGAGCCACCCAGGCTCCCCGAGCAGCTTCCATTTTGTAAGGTAATAAATCGTGGTTCTGTACAAGGCTGCCTTTGGATGGAGAGTTCCATTTGCTGTCGTAGACACACGTGCAGATGGCTGGGTGGGGCGTCATCCCACATGGTGCCATCCTGCGTGGGGCCCCAGCACGAAGCTCTCCCCTGCCCCGTCTTGGCTGTGCTGGGGGATGGGGCGCCTGGATGGCTGTTGGTTAAGCATCCGACTTTGGCTCGGGTCATGATCTCATGGCTCGTGAGTTCAAGCCCTTGCATGGGGCTCTCTGCCGTCAGTGCAGAACCCGCTTCAGATCCTCTGCCCCTCCTCTCTCTGTCCCTTCCTCTACTCTTGCACTCTCTCTCTCTCTCTCAAAAATAAAAAGAAAGAAAGAAAGAAAGACTAAATGTCCTGGGGGATGCCACCAGCTGGACGGGGCAGAGAGGGCAGGGGCTGAGCACAGGGAAGGTGTTTGCTGTGTGTGAGGTGAGTCGTGGGGAGCGAGAGAATAAGGCAGGAGTCAGGGGAAAGCTGTGTGGCAATGGACTGGGGCGGGGGGGGGGGGGTCTCTCCTGGTTGCTACAGGGGGACGTCAGAGGCGGCCTTGGGCGCTCAGCCCTGATTCTTGGAAGGAGCCGCTCTTCTCATTCTGGAGCGTCAGCTGAAGGAGGCGGGGCCTCGGCACCAGCTCGGTCCAGTTCTGAGGGGAAGAAGTGAGCTGCAGAATCCCTGTCACAAATAGAAAGCCCTGAAGGTCCGGGGGCGGGGGTGGGGGGCAGCTCGAGGCTTCAGGAACCCGAGCCCTATTGACTGAAACCGTTGCGATGCCAAATGGCCTTCCTGGGAATGGGGGAGACTGGCACGTCAAAGGGCCTCTGGGGAGAAGACCCCCAAATTCCCAGGCAGCCATTCTGAGGGCACTGGAGTCCACTCCCTCCTGTGGAGGCGGCCGCAAGTGCCATCATGAGCTCAACCCCCAGTTCCGCAGCTCCTGCCCATCCCTGGGCTAGGGACGATCTGCAGGGCTGGGCTGGAGCCAACACGAAAGCCAGGGTGGCGGGCGGTGTGCTCACGCCCTCCTGGAGCTTGGTATCCCCGGCTGAGTCCGGGCCCTGAGAGCTGGTGAGGAGGAAGTGATGTCTAAGACTGAGCCATGCGTCCCGCCCACTCCTGGTATGGAAGTAGCCCCCTTGCTGTCCCTCCTTCTAAGACATGGCAGGTGTGATGTGGAAAAAGGCAGAATAAGGCATGTTCAGACCTAGGAATATACAGGAATCAACGCTTTTCTTCACTCAGAAGAACAATACATTCTTTCCTAGTTACGCCCTCGCCCCCACCTCTGCTTTTCCGTCTCTCCTGCCCCCACAGCCCTCAGGCCGAAGCGTGGCCGTCCCCCCGGGGCCATGCCTGCAGCAGTGGAGGTGGAAGACACCCGGGATAGAGGAAGCTCCCGCAAGGCCCACGCCCAGGCCCAGCCGCAGATGCTGGGCCAGGTGTCTCCTGCCCCACACCCAGCGCAGGAGGGAGGAGGGCTACGCCTCCGAAGGTTGTGGTGAAGCTGGTGGGCAGGGACTGGCCCGGGGGCCCCTTGGATGACACCGGCACTGGGGAGGTCATCCAGTGCAGTGCAGTGTGTCCCCAGGATGACAATACAGAAGAGCATCCTACTTCCAGCAAAGCCTGGCTAGGGTGTGTCTGGCTCAGAGAGATGCTCCCTGTCGCTCTCCTTGGCCTGGTCGGCTGGAGAGGCCACGACTGTGCCACCTGGGGTTGGGGTGTGGCTGGCAAGGAGCTGGCTTCCCGGTGAGCAGAGGCAGAGCTGGCACAGGCTGGAGGGAAGCAGGAGCCGGGAAGGCAGAAGGAGGTGTGGGCCAGACTCCAGGTGGGCAGAAAAGGCCTCAGAGGATTCAAGAGCCCCTGGGGGGGGGGGGGGCGCGGAGGGGAGCAGGGCAGTCAGGCGGGCCCGGGACTAGAAGACCCAGCAGAAGCCTAAGGGAGGGACCACCAAGCAGAACAAAGGAAAGAGGAACTTGACACCAGGGCATTCTGGTCCCTGCCACGTGCTTTCTGCTGAGGTGGAAACCAGTCCCCAGGGACCCAGGGAGGGCCTGCAGGGGACCCCATGACGTGAGAAGGTCCAAGATGTCCCCTCCCCTCCCCCCACCCCAGCATCTCACGCTCTCCCTGCCTCTGAGCCCAGCATCTCACGCTCCTCCTGCCTCTGAGCCTTTGCACACGCTGCTCCTATGGCCTGAAACGGCCTTCCTGACTCCTTATCCCCAAGGTCCAGGCCGGAGCACCCTCTGCAGAGCTGCCTGCCACCACGTGTGTGTCCACAGTGCCCGGCACCCCCATCCAGGGCGGCCATAAGCACCGCACGGCGGTGGTGTGTGCACCTTCCTCCCCATGAGACTGCGGGCGCCGGGGACGCCTTCCTCTGCCCCCCAGGGCCTGCTCCTCAAGGGAGTAACAGAGCAACAGCAAGCCTCGCCGGGCTGGCGAGCCGGGCCGACTGCCAGGGGCTCTCCGGCGTGGCCAGCATGCTGCCTGCTGGGGCCTAGCGGGCGGGCGGGCGGCCCTCCCGGCTGCACATCCCAGTGGACCCATTAGCTTCCACCCGCACAGTGGCTTCTCCGTGCCCCAAACTCCCCGGCAACTGTGAGCTGCTGGTCCGTGAGCACTGGGCCTCGTGAGCGCAGACTGCCCAGACTAAAAACGCTGCTCGCAGCCCAGGGTTTGGTCCGGGCGGCAGGCAGAGCCAGCTGCAGCCTATCAGATTTGACCTGGATGTGTGGTGTGGACAGGGCATGGCTAGGCCCTCAGAGGCCCACTGACAGTTCCCAAAGACAGGGCAAGGAGGGAAGGCCAAAGGCCATTCAAGTGACCAGAATGACCACCGGGGAGGCTGGGGCATCTGCTGAGGGAGTCCCTTAATCCAGAGCTTTCCTTGGCTGTAAATCCTGGCTGCCCGTGGCGCAGTCCTGAGCAAAGGGCTCAGAGTACCAAGCAAACTGCTTCCCCTGACAAGCCTGTGTGGGGCCAGTCCCGAGACGTCGAGGCAAGGGGCCTGCCGTGGCTGCCGAAAGCACCTCCCTGAAAACACCAGCTCAGCAAAGGACAGAACCTCAGCCCTGGGGCAGAGGGAACAGACCCAGGTGGGGCAACAGGGACTTCTTGGGGCATTAAGGGTGTCTAGGCAGCAACAGAAATGACTAGACAAGTCCCTGAGGTTTTATCAGGGATATTCTCTGCCTGCCCTGGGGGGTGTGGTGGGGAGAGGCCGGGCAGGACACTGTTTGGGAACAAGCAGCCCTGGGGTCCCATCCTAGTGTTGCCACATATCAATGGTCTGACTCGGAGCAAATGACTTGGCCTCTCAGTGCCTCAGTTTCCTCATCTGATCAGATTATGTGAGATTCTGGCACACAGTTGCTCATCAAACCACAGGTGTCCCTTCTTCCCCCCAGGCCTGCCCGTGGGGCATGAAGTCTGCCTCTGGGGCCACTGGGACTGACCTAGGGGGTGGGAGCTCTGCCATCCCGAGGGGGTGCAGACAGCAGACTGTGTGTCCCTCCACACGGCATGCCACGCAGCTGGGTTCAGGGGCCTGGAGAGGCTCTGCCCTGATGGGGAGCCCGCAATGCAGGAGACAGGGTGGGGCTGGGCCACTCACTCTTTTCGTTGGTCAGCCAGAGAGCTGCCGCGGGTCAGCGCAAACATGTCAAACTCGCCTTCCAGTTGGCCCGAGGCCTCCAGAGACTGCAGGCCAGCCCTCACGCTGCTGGAGCCCAGGTCTGCAGAGACAGAAAGGGACATGAAGGGCCCTGCACACTGGGCAGTGGCTGAGCTGCTAGGCCCAGGGACCCAGGGACGGTTCTGGAGAAGCAGGGGGGCGGCGGGGGTGGGTGCGGGGCGGGACAGTGCGGGTATCCGGATGGGGCAGCCAGGTCCCTGCTGGCTGAGGGGCCGTGGGTACGTGACTTCCTCTCCCTGAGGTGGAGTCACAGTCCCCTTCCCGGGGCAGCAGTGACGAGTAAAACGCTGCCCACCGCATCTGGCACAGGACACGGCTGTGTGGTGGGCTGGCGATCACACGCGCAGCTGGGTTTCCCAGCAGCCTCGCATTAGTGATTCAGAACGGGCTCTGACGTACTTCCTGGGCTCAGCACAAGCAGGCAGCCAGCGGCGTGAAAACCAATCACAGTGACGATGATGGCACCTGCTAGCGTGTCCCGGGAGCGCACCCTGGGCCTGGTGCGACCTGGGGCCCTTTCATGCGTGAGCTTACTCAGTCCTCGCGACGACCCACGAGGAAGGCCCATTCCTGCCCTTTACACAGGAGAGGGGGCGGAGGGCGTTCAAGCGACTAGGCCAAGCTCGCCTCGATGGCTCAGGCCACGGAGAATTCAGTGTCGAGGGGCGACCACAGAACAGGGGGCCCCTGAGGCCCGGGGGGCTCAGGAGCTGTGGGCTGTGAGGGTAAGAGCCCCACGTGTTTGGTCCTGGGTGCCCGACCTTGCAGTGGGGTTCAGCCCAGCGAGGTGGGGTCTGGGCCAACGGTCTGCTGTTGGCGCTCCAGCCCCAAACTGGGAGGAGGGCACCCCCAAAAGTGAGGGGTGCCCGCAGCACCGTCGTGCGCCCTCGGCCAGAACCCCCACCCTGAACTTACTCATTCCCGCCAGCTGGGACGAGAGGCTGCTGGTGGCCGCCTGGTCAGGGCCCATGTCGATCAAGTCGGCCGCTGCCTCGGCCTCCTGCGGGGCCTGGGGAGAAGGGAGATGTCGCTGTTGCTGGGGGACGTGCTACCAGGGCCCTGGCAGCTCTGTCTGGGAATGAGGGAGTCTTCCCTGCTCTGCCCCTAGCTCAGTTGCACCCCCTGGGGGGTTGGGAAGCCGGCATTAGCTGATGGCGGGGCCTTAGTTACCTTAAAGGGACAGTGACATAAAAAGTTAGAAGGGGACTTCTCTAGGAGTCTGGACAAGAGGGCACATCCCGTGCAGGTTGTCTGGGGAGGGAGCCCTCCTCTCCCACATCAGCACGGGCATGACCTGGTCATAGAAAAGCGCCTTTACCTTGCCGGTCTGGCCCGTTCGGAACCGTTCAAACCTACGAAGACAGAAACGAGCCGAGTCAGAGAGACAGAGAGGCCCCTGAGCACAGCCCAGCCTGGGCAGGGTTCCTCACACTGCAGGCCTCCCAATCCACCTGGCGGGTCACGATTAGGGTGACAGACCCAGTTTACGCCCGGGATGCGTATCCCTGCCGGTGTATCCCTGGGGGATGGGTAACAGTGCCCCTTGTTCACTGGCAAGAGTGTCCCAACTGGAGTTTTTGACTGCCTGCCCACTCCGGTCGTGACTGGCACACACACAGGGACGGGCCAGGACAGACAGGAAAATGCGGACGCACGGCACACAGCAAAGGTGAGTTCTGTTCCCTGAAACGTTCCCGACACGCCAAGGGGCTGCTGAGGTGGGCGGAGAAGGCCGTGGTCTGCTGAGTGCTGGCCCTGTCACTTACTGAGTGACGGTGGGTACATTAACGTCCCTTCTGGAGCTCGGCCTCGTCTTTTACAAGGGGACGACGGTGGAACCTGCCTCCCAGACGTGAAGCCCCGGCGAAGACTGAGTATGACCGTGAACTAGGAGGCAGCAGGCATAGGATATCAGGCCAGGCCTGATGCCTGTGGGTGTCAGGGGGTCCCAGTCATCCCCAGATTGGGTCCTTGGGCCATCTCAGCCCACACCCCAAAATGGCAGAAAGGGACACTTCTATTCCACTGAGCCGGCGAGCAGGAGAGGCCTCGTAGACGTGGCCCACGGCAGCCCTGCCCCACTCTCAAGGGACTCAGAATCACCTGTGTGTTGATGGACAAAGATGTGAGATGAACAAGGGCTGGAGAAGGCTGGAATAACTGTGTTGTGACCCAGGGACCCCTGGTTGCTAAGTGCATCACCCCATAGGGCAGGTACAACCGTGGACCTCGATTTCAGATATAGAGAGCCTGGCACCCCTTCTCTGTATTAGCACCTGAGTGCCCTCTGGGGAACTGCTCCTCCCCCATCTCCTTGTGACCCTTCAAGGGCCCCTTTTCCCTTCTCAACCCAGTGGGAATGACAAAGCTGAGCCAATCAGCTTCTCTTGAACAGAATGACACAAAGTGGGCAACTGTGCGGGGCCCATTTACTGATGGCAGCACCCTGGGGACGTGGCCTGGGAGTTTCTGCCCCCAGTCCCCAGGGCCGCCCTGGGATCTTTCTTTCCTACTCTGCTGGGAGGCCTCACTGTTTCACTCTTTTCTGGATTCTGAAAGCTTCCCATTTCATAAAGGCTATTCTCCTAATAAATTATTTTCCTGCCTAAGTGAGCTGCGTGCAGTGTGCAGTCAAAGAGTCAAAGGGCAGTAATTAAGTCAAGTAACTGGTCCACAGCCCCAGAGCCAGGCAGTGGCAGAGTGAGCAAGGATGGACCAGGCCCACACGCAGGGACATGGCAGCAGGGCAGACCCTGGCAGGGATTGGAGAGGTGGCTGGAAGGCTGGGCAGACTTCATGCCCTCCGGGGAAGGAGACGGCTGAGGACACGCCGGGGAAGGGGGGAGACCACAGGAGGTCAGACGGTGCGAACAGGGAGCCAGGGGAGGGAGAGGGCGGGGGCGGCCGGCCTACCGTTCGTGGCGCAGGAACACGTTGTTGAGGTTGTCGTTGACGATGAGCAGCTCCTCCGTGAGCTGCTCATTGGCGATTCGGGGGATGAGCTCCAGGACCCGCAGCTGCATGGCTCGGCACGTCCTATTGAGCTCCTGAGGAGGCAGGAAGGGAGATGGCCATAGTCCCTGGGCCCAGAGTGAGGCCATCGCCGGGGGCCGGGCCCCAGCCTTTGTGCCGCCTTGGAGGATGGAGGGGTTTCCAAACCAGACTCCAAGCTCCCAGGACAGCTTTCGGGGTTCCGCAACCAAGCCTCTGGCTCCCACGTCCGGTGTTCTACACCAATACTGAACATGCAGGAGACAAGTAACATGTGAGGCAGGGCTGCTGGCTTAACCTGGCTGCACGCAGACTTGGTATTACGGTTCCAGCCGCCACTTCTGCTCGGTTGAAAAACCAAGACCCCCCAAGAGGCCGGTGAAACAAATCACCATTTCTCTGGGTGATGGGGATCTTTCTGTCACCAAACCTAAATAAATGAACTAGAGGACTCCAGCTGTTACCTGCAAACCCCGATTTTGAATTTCTGCCTCATTGTTTCCACTAATTTCTTTTTAAAGACTTCTTTACTTTGGAATAATTTCAGATCTGCAGAAATGTTGCCAAGGTAGTCGAGTTCCCGTAACCCCTTCACCTGGCTTCTCCTCAGTTTGGCATTTGTCAAAGATGTGAATGCCAGCCCAGCCCTATGAGCTCAACTCCAGACTTTCTTCTAGTGTCACTGTTTTCCCACTAATGTCCTCCTGTTCCAGGACCCCCCATGGCACTGAGTCGCCATGTCTGTGACCGATCTGTAATCAGCAAGTTACATGTTGAAACTCCTTTGGGAAAGAAAGAAAAAGAAAAAAAAAGCCACAGCATTCGAAGTTCTTCCTTTGTAAGACTGACTTCTTCTTTCTTCAGGTACCTGCCACAAGGTGGACAGGTGCCTGGGTCGAGGTCTTGAGGTTCAGATGGTCGTTGGCACTGCTGACTGTGGCCACGCGCTGGCACATTCCTCCTAGAGGCCCCATGAAGACCAGACACTGCCCCGACATTGACCTGTGTTCTCTTTCAGACCCCGTTACCCACCCCCTCTGAGGATTTCCTCATCTGCCTTTACTGTGGGGCAGGGCGGGCTGGAGCCACTTTCAACACCTTCTGGGCCTCCCTTCTCTTCCTCCTGTGACCAAGCACACTTGTGGCTTTGTTCCCACTTCCGTACCCACCCCTCTCAGCAGCCGAAAAGCAGCGGCTGGAGCCAGGCTCCTGGGCTCGAGTTCTGCTGCTTACCAGCCACATGACCCTGGGCACATTCCATGACCTCTCTTTGCCTCAGTTGGCTGATCTAGAAAATGGGGATAATGAGAGAACCCGTCTGTTGCTGGGTGCGGTGAGGACGGAGTGAAGAATGAATGCGTATCAAGTATTAACATCAGAGCCTGGTGTGCAGGAAGTGCTCATTGCTTGTGAGCTGTTCCCGTGTCAACCCAGCACTCACACCTGGTGATTCCTGGGCCTTGGTCGCTGCACCCCCCCCCCCCCCCCCGCCCCCGGCGCCGCCTGCTTTCTTGGCACCTCTGTGAACTGATCTCCACGGGTGGGGTGGTGCCTTCAGTGGCTCCCAGCTGGGGATGGGACTGCGGGAATACATGTGACACACAGAGAGAAAGCCGGTGGCTTGCACCTGCCCCAGGGCCCGAGACCGCCTGCTCTTTACTCTCAACGCCGGCGCTGCTCCCATACCTGCCTGCTAAGCTTCAAATTCTGGAAGGGGGGAAATCCCACCTCCAAGCTTCTCCTCAATACCATTGACTGGGGGCCTACTCGGAACCAGGCCCAGGGCTGGTGTTTTACATGCAAAGCCTTATTTAATTCTCATGTCACACTCAGACCTTCAAAGCTCTTATTAGAACAATCTTACAGATGAGGAAGCTGGGGCAGGAGGGGCCATTTTGTTCCCACTAGAAAATGGCAGAGCCCTGAATTCCAACGTGCTGGGGTCCAGAGTCTCTGGTTTTAAGCCCTCCCACTGTGACCGAGGAGTTCAGAGGAAGTCACGAAAGCTGCAGCGTGGGCGGGGGAGAAATGTGCGTGGACCGCTGGGCGCTCGCTCACCTGTAGCAGCTCCACGTCTGCAGGCTCTGCCTGGGTGGGGACCAGCTCCGTCAGCATCTCCGACATCACCCTCACGTTCCCACTCACCATCTCGAGCTCGCTGCGCAGCTTCCCGATCTGAAACACACGGTCGGCCCTGGTGAGAGAGGCCAGGGGGCCAGGGCCGCCGCTCACGAGGAGGCTGGCGCCACTAGCCCAGGGGAGCTGACCCGCCAGGACCCTCTTGGCTCCTGGGCCACAGCGCGGCACGAAGAGGCCTGTGGTGGGCCTGCCCCACCCCCCCAGAGACCCCCTCACAGAGCTCTACCGACCGTTACCATCTCCAAACTGGGGAGCCTGGTTCAGGCAAGGCCAAAAGGAAAGCAGCTGAAGGTAAATGCACCACAGAGTGCGGCTGCAGGGCTCCAGCATCTCCTGGGGCCGAGAGGGCAGCTAACGAGGCCCTGGAGGGCAGTTCCCCGCCCAGGGGAGAGGAGGGAATCAGCAGGCCGGCTTCCTGCCTAGGATGACAGTGCTGTGAGGACAGGACTTGCTCCTGGTCTGCTCCTCCTGGTCTGCTCTGGTGTCCTGGGCTCTTTCAAGCATGAGTGCCACGCCCCACCTTGAGTGTGAAACTCAGATTTAGCGCTTGTTAAAACCATGTTAGCAGGTTTTCAGTGATCAAAGGGTTCCAGGGTGTCAGCTTGGGGAATCAGCGTAAATCAGGTCGCACAGTCCCCACATGGGTGAGGTGGCGAAGGGCCACTGGTCCAGTGTCTTATGCTGTGGGGCTTTGTGGGGTGCTTGGTCTCAGGAACTCTGTGGACACTGTGAATGTCTAGTAAGGCATCAGTATGAAAGTCCTTTTTTTTTTTTTTTTAAACTTAAAAGATTTTTGAGAGAGCTAGCGAGCGAGCATGGGCGGGGGAGGGGCAGAGAGAGAGGGAGACAAGAGGACCTCAAGTGGGCTCTGTGCTGCTGACACGGAGAGAACCCAATGCGGGCCTTTAACTCACAAGCTGTGATACCACGATCCGTGCTGAAGTCGGACGCTCAACTGACTAAGCCATCCAGGTGCCCTGGTATGGAGGTTCTAAAATTAATCTGGACGAAGAACCTTGGCCATGGAATACCTTATGGGTCCAGTTATTAAGTGGCTTACGTTCTGAGAACTGCATGTGACCTAGCTGATTTCAGATTACGAGAGTCAGTATATAAATTTACGATGCCTGTGACAGCAGCTACCATTTATTAACCACCTACCAAATGCCAAGCATTTAACTTTTGTTGCTCATTAACCTTTACCACAATCTTACGAGGCACGTATCATTATCCCAGCCTTTACAGATGAAGAAATGCGGGTGCAGACACAGGTAGGAACTACGGGTCACAGACACCTTCCAAACCCCAGGACACGTTTGGTACATTTGGCCGATTTAATGAACACTCTTGGTATAAATGAGTGGAAAGACTACTGACCACAAGCCCAGTGTGTCCGGGTCCGATGGGACCTAATTACAACAGAGTCTGGGAGTGACACCACTGGATGCCTGGAAGCTTTAACATGCCCCAGGAGACAAGAGGGGAGCTGGAAACTAAACACCGCCTACTCAGTTTTGTTTAACGAGAACCTTCTTACCCTGGATGTAATCAGGCTTAATCCACGCCGATGTAAGACTTCAGGCAAAAAGGTTAAAAGCATAACTAGGCTACATGAAATTTGGATCACAGGGTGATTTTACAAGTTTTATACCACTTTAATTGTATGTCCAGTTAGGAAAACTTTTCTAGCAATATTTGTGACTCTGGGAGGTGATTTTATAACTTATTGTGAGATACCCAGTACAGAAGCTTCTCTTCAGATAGGTTGGGGTGTGAAGGGCTGCTGGCAGGTTTGTTCATAAGTCCAGATGAGACAGTACAGGAGATTAGTGGGTCCACTCTGGAAGGTCAAGTTTCACTTTGTTTCCATCACAGACCTGTGTCTCTCTTGCCAGTATCTTTAACAGCTAAGCTTTCACATGTAGCTGGTATGATGGGTCTAAAGTTCGTAACACAGCTCAAAAGTGGGCATGCCGAGAACACGAGGCCTCAGCTCACATCCCAACAGCCATGTCTAAAATGGGGCCACACTGGGGCGCCCGGCTGGCTCAGTCAGTAGAACATGTAGCTCTTAATCCCGGGGTCGTAGGTTCGAGCCCCATGCTGAGTGCAGAGATTAAATAAATAAACAAACTTAAAAATAAATAAATGAAATGAGCATGTATCCAGCTTATTTTGGTGATGGCTGCAGATATCCCTTGGGGGGCAGGCGGCTTTGCCAGGTGGCCTTGCCCCCGACTCCAGGAGGAAGAAACTGAGGGACAGAAGCTAAGTCAGCGCGTCGTGAGTCTTGTGGGCAATCCTGCAGGGCTACTCACGGAGCCCCGGCCCCTGGAATCTTACACTACACCCCAAACCTTCTTCTTGGAGCTCTGTGGGAAGCATCATGGGTGCAGAGCAAGGGTTTAAAGAAATGTTTTGTGCAGATGTTTTAAAACTGTTTTTAGCCAGAACCTCTGTTCAGATGAAATCGTATTTGAGCACATAAACAAACCACCCAAAGAAGACGAAGACGCTGTTGCCGAAGGGGCCACCTACTGGGCACTTACTCTCCCCGGTGCTGCCTGAGGGGCTCCGTGGGGCACACACTTTGGAGAACAGCCGAGGTGCAGGACCGAGCCTGCTGGTAGTCAGACAGACTTGAGCTTGAATCCCACCACCATCTCTGATGAGCTGTGCGGCTCTGGGCAAGTGAGTTTATCTAAGTCTCGTCTTTGAAACAGGAAGAATGATACATACCCAGTGGGGCTGCTGTGAGGATAGAAATTTCCATACCGAGAGGGGCCCTCCCTGCCCCGAGTGGCTCTGACTCAGGCTTGTTTACCTGCTCAGGGGTTGGCGTGATGGGTGTGTCACTGGGGAGTGCGGCCGGGACGGGCAGGGGGGCGGTGTGCTGGGTGGAGTCTCCTCCATGGCTGGCGTCAGTGCCCACAGAACTCTGCCCTGATGGCGCCTCTGAGCTGAACACGGTCTAGCGGGCAAAAACCGGGATCAGCGAGGCGGGCAAGCGCGTCAGAGAGCAGCCGGGGAAACTGCTTGGTAATTCCCCGACCTGCCCCCCCGCCGCTGCTCCTGCGGGAGGAGTCTCCTCACCCTCTGGGGCGTGTGGATGGGCGACAGCATGTCCAGGTCGGTCATCGGGAAGTCAAGGCCCTTCCTCCGCAGGTCCTCGTAGACGGCGACCACACCCGTCAAGTCGGGCGAGCTGCGGAACGCGTCAGCCCAGGACTGAGAGGGGACAGGGGGACACGGCCGGTAACCACTGCTCACCATCTCCCCCGCGAGCCCACCTATCGGTAACCACTGCTCACCATCTCCCCCGCGAGCCCACCTATCCGCCCCCAGAGAGCAGAGATGCCCTGACTCGCTGGTCCTCGGACCGCCGCGCCCACATAGCCCCCGCCAAGCCCCTTCCCCGCACTCAGAACCTCCAGTCAGCGGACACCAAGACGGCCCCACGTGAGAAGGAGCTGGAAGCAGACAGAAGAGCAGCGATGGTGGGGGCGCCTTGCTGTCTGGCCAGGCCCTAAGCTCTCTCCCCACCCCGGAAGGCGGCTGGCACAGAGCTTGGCCCGGCCTGCCCGCGCTCACCTGGATGAGGTTGAGAACCTTGTCGTGCACGATGGTGGGTGGGTTGTTCTTGGGCAGGATCGTCCTCACCAGCACGCCCTCCACAAAGTCCTGGCTGGCCACCAGCACGTGGAAGCGGTGCCCGCAGTTCTTGACGCAGGTTTCCAAGACCTGGAGGCCGTGAGGGGCCCGTGAGCAGGAGTGCCCAGGACCCTTGCACTCGGCCTCCATCGCGGAGGAGAGGCTGAGTACGGGAGGGGCCCCCTCAAGTGAGACCCTGGAACACGGAGAAGTGGGGACAGTGCCCCGACTCGGGGGCTGGTGTGCCCACTAGTGGCCCCTCACCGAGTGGCCTCAGTACCCACAGAAGCCTGTCCTGAAGCTGCTTCTGAGCCGAATACAGTCTGGAGGGAGGGTGGCTCTCCAAATGGAAACCACAGTGAACTTCCATAATCCCATGGTGACCCTGCAGCCCCAGGACCAGGCGCTGAACTTCCCTCCTCGTTTCTTGTTCTCCCTTCCTGGCTGGAAGTGCCCTGCTCTTTAGCCGGATTCACCTGACGTAAGTGCTGCTGGGGACGCCGGGACAGAGTGCTGTCTCCACTCGCAGCCAAACCCCTCCGACAGCCAGGATGCCCCCTCTCGCCTGGCCCGTCCTTGGCCACCGGCATTTGTTTTATGCACACTTTCCAGGGCATCCAAGTGCCCAATTTGCCCGGCCAGGCTTTCTGCCCTGCTGAGCTCTGTGTTCGCCGAGCTTCTGTGTCACTTGGCAGGTCCTCTGGCACGAGCTCTCTGTGACTGGGTCTGGAGGGATGTGGGCCTCAGGGTGTCTGCTCCCCATGCCAGGAAGTTGGAGAGAACTTTGCCAAATGGCCACTCTGTGTCTGCCAGCACGGTAGACAGGACGGCACTTTGCCCACAGACCTTTCCTTCTCAACCCCTGGAAGAGGAGCCCCAGGGTGGCTGCGAGTCCTGCTAGGCCTGGGGGAGGTGCGGCTCTACCATGGAGGGACAGACGGATGGATGGGGCACTCACCGTGAGAGCCAGCATCACCTCGTGGAAGTTCTTATTCCCTACAATTCTTTTCTTCACTGCTCGGAAGGCATCTTTGGGACTGGGCACAAGAAGGACAAAAGGAAGGATGCGCTGAGGAATGGAACCTTCTTATTCAACACATGGGGCCACCTACCTAAGATCAGGAAGCCCTGGAAAACAGGACTGGTTCCGTCTGTCCATCCGTCCGTCTGTCCATCCATCCATCCATCCATCCCATCTGTTCATCCCATCCATCCATCCCATCCCATCTCATCTGTCCATCCATCCATCCTATCCCATCCATCCATCCATCCATCCCATCCATTCATCCCATCCCATCTATCCATCCATCCATCCATCCATCCATCCATCCTTCCATCCCATTCATCCCATCCCATCCCATCCCATCCCATCCAAGCCAGCCACTCATCCACCTTTCCTGTGTCCTGTTTCCTGTTGAACACACAAGTTCTAATCACAACACAAACTGCCTACCCTGCCAAAGTCCTCAGTAGGGCATGAATGCTTGGCAGAGATTCTCCAGATCCTCTGCACCAGAATCCTCTTGGGGGGAGGTATGAGGGTTTGTTAAAAACGCAAAACCCAGGGCTCCCACCCTAGGTCCCTGAACCAAGCTCTCCCGGGATCTGTATACTCATCACACCCCCAAGGATTCCTGATACACACTGGGGTTTATAAACGAATAACGTGTGGGCAGAGTCCTGGGGCCTCATCCTGGCCACTTCCTCTCTCCACCCACACTTCCACTCAGGTCTTATTAAGTAGTCACACATGCTGGCACCATGCTGGGTGCTGGGGACACACTGGTGAATGTGCGGGTCTGCTCTCAAGGACCACACGACCAGGGAGACCCACATCACTGTGGGAAAGAAGGGGGGCCCGCAGTAAGAGTGAGTGGGTGTCAGGGGAGTCCTCTCTGGGGTGGCATCACGGCTGGGCGTGAAGGATGAGATGGAACCAGCTGAGGGGAGGAGGGAAGTGGTTCAGGCAGAGGCGGGAGGGACTGGATGGAGGCCGTGTGGGGAGGCGGAGGGAGAGGCTGAAGAGGCCCAGGCCATCCCGTTAGGGAGGGTGGACATACCTTGTGCAGGGGGAGCCCTGAAGGCTCTGGTGGCAGCCTGCCCTCCCTGCCCCATCTGTCGCCCAGCCCACGCATGCCGGTGGCCTCACCCCTGCGTCCTGCCCTTCAGCTCTGTGCAGGTGAAATCAATGTTGCCCCGACTGCTCTGGCCTAAAAGCCTTTGTGGCCCCCAACTTCCACGTCTAAAATCTGCCTCGCCCACGACTCCCAGTCCCCCATCTCCCTGGTGTGCACTGTCACACGACACCCACCCGGGGCTCCCAGGCTGAGAAGACGCCCCCCAAAGAGGGGCACCGTGTCCTCTCTTGACACTTGGCCTCCCGGAGCCCCGTACGCTACAGGAGCATGAGCAACATTTCCTAGGCTGGGAAGTGGCCTCTGGGGCCTGTCCTGCTGTCTGCCAGACATCTGTCTGTTCAGAGATGAGCCCGTCAAGAGCGGGTCAGGAAAGTCAGGAACCCCGACACGGGTCCCCCCACACGAGCGAAGGCGGCAGGCAAGGTAGAGGAGCCATGGAGGCCTGTCAAGGCTGCGATGGACAAACAGGACACGTGGGGTGAAGGACCATGGTCCCTGACAGGGTGGGCCCCTGTCCCAGAAGGGTGGGAAACTTTTCAACCAATGCCCTGGGGCAGGCCGTCACCCTCGAAACGGACTTGTTTCCACGTTTCAGAGCAGCCCAGAGAGAGGGCACAGCACTGGGAATCAGAAATCCAGGCTTGTGTGCCATTGCTGTGGGCCTGTTGCGCTCAGTACCCGGCTAGGAGCCCAGAGTGGACGGCAGGGAGGCCACAACCCACTGGGGGGTAGACCTAGACCAGAGATTCAAGGCCAAGGGTCACATCTGCTCTGCCCGCTGCTGGGTCCCTAAGGCCTCGTGCAGCGCCTGGAACACAGGAAGTGCTCAAGTCAACAGCATATGTGCTTGAACCCGAGTACGCCCGAGCCCCAGTTCTGCCAACGCTTATAAGGGAGATGGGGACTTGCCTCTCCAGGGGGTTTGTGCAGCCCCAGGCCCTCTCAGGGGCTCCTTGAGCCTGTCCGCCCCCCATCTTTTATCTCGGTGGCCCTGCCGTTGCGGTCTGCCCCCCGCTGGGGATGCTGGAAGGTGCCGGTAGCCACTGTGTGCTGCCCTCGGTGCTCCCTGCCTGCTGCCCGCTTCCAGCTGCCTGGGCTCACTTTCCCCACAAAGGGACCATTTGGCTGAGAAGGACCCCGCAGACCAGCTGGATTATCCCAGTGAGAAATGGAGAGCGAAATGAGGTCCCGCTCCAGCTGTTGATTCTGATTTCTCAGATCGTTCCGTACTTCCCGATGACTGTGGTCCCACCTCTTCCCACCCTTCCTGGGTTCTCCTGAGGACAGTGACCCTGCTTTCCCTCTCTGCTCCCCTCGGGACTTTGGGCTTACCGCTGGAAGAATCTAAAAGAGATATCTGCCTCTGATAACAAAGACCTAGGGGGGTACAGTGACTTGCCCAAGGTCACACAGCTGGTCAGAGAGTGCTAGTCAGAGACCAAGAGCCCAGACCACGGTGCCTCCTCCACAGCATGTGTCCTGGGGTGACCTGTGTACCGGAAATTCTTGGCAAAGGCTAATGCCGATGGGCTCTCAGTTCTGCTTCACTGTCACTGCCTTCTCCATGTCCCCTGACCCCCTCAGGCCCCCTCCCCTGCTGGTTCCAAATCTTAAGGAAATGAAAGTCTGTTCTCGCTCACAGAGAAAGCTGGGAGTCTCCCTGCCCCTTCCAGCCCATGTGGTGCAGAACAGTGCTTGGGGCCACGTCCCAGTGCTGGGAGCCACCAGCTGGCCGCGTCCCACGAGGATGTGGCCCAGGTGATGTCCTAAGAGGTCCAGTTGGCCAGGCTGTGACCCGAGAGAGGCCGTGTGGGCTGGTGGCCCCCTAAGGGCATCTCTGGGTCCCCTGTCCATCTCATGACAGCATTGGATGGAATCTTTGTTCCAAAATGTCTAAGATGCCACACTCCTGCCTGGGGTGGGACTCAGAGGACCTCTGCAGCCCTCCTGGCACCGAGGACCACAGGAGGGTCTCCCCTTGCACTCCAGGAGGGGTGGGAATGGGGAGGGGCTCTGTGGCAAGAGGCAGGCTGCACTGCGGCTGGCTGGCCAACCCGTCCCTCACCCCCCCCTCCCCCCCCGCCTCGCCTGCGGGCCTCACCCTTCCTCAGTCTCGTTGATGATGTCACAGATCTCCATGTTGAGGGCCCAGTCCTCGCTCTGCAGGGAGCCATCTGTAGCCTTCTCTGCGGAGGAGAAACCACAAGTTACACGGTGGGGGGGGGGGGGGGTCCTGGACAGGCAGACTCAGCCGCATGCAGGTGTGTGGTGTGGGACGCGGCGGGAAGGGCCAGAGAGGAGGAGGACGATGGGTACTTTTTGGGGCCTCAGGAAGGACCAAGTGGCGTGCAAACTGTTACCTACCTGGTTCCGTTTTGTCATTTAATTGTTTTGGTTTTTGGCTGCATTTTATATTCTTTTTCTTTTTTTTTTTTTTAAGTTTTATTTATTTATTTTGAGAGTGAGTCATGGGGGGGAGGCAGAGAGAGAAAGAGAAACAGAGAGAGAGAGAGAGAGAGAGAGAGAGAAAGAGAGAGAATCCCAAGCAGGCTCTGCGCTGTCAGTGCAGAGCCCAATGCGGGGCTTGAGCCCACAAACCATGAGATCATGACCTGAGCCGAAACCAAGAGCTGGCTGCTTAACCGATTGAGCCGCTCAGGCGCCCTGTATTATTTTTTCGTTTTAAAAATGTGTTAAAATACACATAACATTTGCCATCTTAACCGTTTTTAAGCGTATAGTTCAGCAGCATCAAATACACTCACGATGTGGTACAGCCGGCCCCACCACCCTTTCTAACTCCCCATTCCCCCCCCTCCAGCAGCCCCTGGCCGCCACTGCACTGTCCTTACGATTCCGATGACCTAACACGTCACTGAAGTGGTATCATACAGTATTGTCCTTTTGTGATGTCACCTAATTCTTACAGCGGCCACGTGAGGCCAGGAGCATCACCGTCCTATGATCACCGAGGAGGCCTCGCGGCTCAGTCTACCAAAAGGATGAGTGGGGACAGCAATCCGGCGGGCTGATTTCTGACATGAAACTACGGAGGCAGTGTTTTATTTTCGCAAATAAAATGCTCCTTCTTGACTTTCTATTATCTTTTGAGTTGGTATCTTTTGACCATTCACGTGGTTCAAAACGTCAAAGGTTCCCAAGCGGCACACAACACAGTAAATCTACCTGCCTCCCCGGCCCCAGCCCGACTTCCCAGTGGCCCTACTGGGAACCAGTTTCCTCTCAAACCTCCCAGAGAATTTTCTTTTTTAAGGCTTACTTATTTTGAGAGAGAGAGAGAGGGAGCCGGGGCGGGGGCGGGGGGCGGCACAGAGAGGGAGACAAACAGAATCCCAAGCAGGCTCCATGCTGTTGGCACAGAGCCCGACGCGGGGCTCGAACCCACGGACCATGAGATCGTGACCCGAGCGGAAGTCGGATGCTTAACCGACTGAGCCACCGGGGTGCGCCTCCCAGAGACATTCTTAACCTATGAAGCAAAGGACCCAGGGTAGTTTAAATCTCGACTCCCATTACCAACAGGCGGCCTGGCCTTCTCCTCTGAGCCAGTTTCTGTCTGAAGGCTGGGAGGATGCCAGCCACCCCACAGAGCTGCCTAAAGGAGTAGTGATAACTCAAACAGGGCATCTGTACGGTTCTTGCCACAGAACAGGTGCTCAGTAAGTGGCAGCAGTTCTGTTATTTTTTACTTTTATTTTTTTAAGGTTTATTTTATTTTTAGAGAGAGAGAGAGAGAGAGAGAGAGAGAGAGAGAGAGAGAAGAGAGGGACAGAGAATCTTTTTTTTTAAATTTTCTTAAAAAATGTATGTTTTTTTAGTATAATTTCTTAAAACGTTTATTTTTGAGAGACAGAGAGAGAGAGAGAGAGAGAGAGAGAGAGATATGGAGAGTGAGTGGGGGAGGGGCAGAGAGAGAGGGAGACACAGAATCTGAAGCAGGTTCCAGGCTCTGAGCTGTCAGCACAGAGCCTGATGCGGGGCTCGAACCCACGAACCGCCAGGTCATGACCCGACCTGAAGTTGGATGCTTAACTGACTGAGCCACTCCAGGCACCCCTAATTTTCTTTCTTTCTTTTTTTTAATGTTTATTTTTTAGAGACAGAGAGAGAGTGAGCGAGCAGGGGAGGGGCAGAGAGAGAGGGGGACAGAGGATCCGAAGCCGGCTCTGTGCTGACAGCAGACAGGCGGATGTGGGGCTCGAACTCACGAACTGTGAGACCATGCCCTGAGCTGAAGTCAGATGCTTAACCAACTGAGCCACCCAAATGCCCTGAGAGAGAGAGAGAGAGAGAGAGAGAGAGAGAGAGAGAGAGAATCATAAGTAGGCTCCATGCTTGATCCCACGACCCTGGGATCATGACCAAAGCTGAAATCAAGAGCTCAACCAACTAAGCCACCCAGGTACCCCCGGTTCTTTTATTTTTAAATTGAGGTGAAGATCGCATAACATAAAATCAGCCGCTTTAAAGTGTACAGTCCAGGGGCATTTCCTGTCTCCACAATGCTGTGCAACCATCACTTCTACCTAGCTGAGGTTGTGCGGATTCCGAGGGCTTACCAGAGCCAAGGTCACTCCCCTCTGTACCCTTCTAGGATCCATCCTTGCAGCCCAGGTCTTAAATAAGCTCCACCACAGTGCACAGAGACAGTCTGGTCCCCTGCTTTTTCGGGCCAGTGTTTGATCACACAAATCACCCTGTTTTGGCAAGTGTCGTACCCTAGGTAGGGCTGTGGGACAGGACAGGACCGGTTGATGTTTTAAGGTTAGGGAGTAAGACCCTTGGTGTTCTGACACTGGGCACTATCCCACGTCCCCCTCTGTCATAGCCCTTTCCTCTGGCTCCAGGCCTGGCCCCTGCCGGCACCGGGAACCTGAGAGCACAGGGTCATAGGGCACCTGTCACACCAACAGCACCCAACGGACCGGGTGCGTGCAGCTCGTGATCCCAGCGACTGTTCCGCAGTCCTGAACAGCAGGCTCACTCTCTCTGTTCACAGAGAGCTGAGGCCCAGGGGGGCCAAGTGACCCTTCACAGGCTGCACAGTCATGTGCCAGGCACCGGGGATGGACACAACGGTGGACCAGACAGATGTGGCCCCCGCCCCCTGGTGCCCAAAGGGGCTGAGGCGCACTCTGAGCCCCGGCCCTGTGACCGGGCAGGGCCCTCTTCTGGCCAGGCAGGCGGGCCCACCCTGCAGGACAATGCCTGGGCTGGGCTGGCAGTCAGCTCCCTATAACTGTGGCTTTCGTGACGTTGGTTTCGAAATTGGCCTGACCTCAGTTCCATCCCGGGTCCCGCCTTGGGTCCTGTGGCCAGATGGATGCTGGGGTAGCTGCTCGGGACACAAGCCAGGCAGCAGGGGCATCAGGGTAGGGACAGGGCAGCGGGACGGGGTGTATTTCTCCCCGGGCTATGGCTGTGGGGATGGGGCTGGGGGCGTGAGGACGGCTTCCTTTCAAAGTGTTCCTTCAAAGTGTTGAAGGGTGGGCTCATTCGTCCCACAATGAAGTCCCGAGTGTGGCTTCTTTGCGGCACACTCCCCGCCCTCGGGGACTCATACGCTTGCTAAAGAGAGCTGAGCGGAGGAAGCCAGGCTCTATTCTGGAGGGTTCGGGGTGGGGGGGGGGCAGTGGCTAAACACACTAGTGTGCTACTCCTCCAGAAACCGCACCTCAGCGGTCCCCAGCCACACGGGCCAGAGGACGAGTCATCTCTGACTCTGGTCACAGTGTTCTGCCAACTCCAGCTCTGGATTCTCTGTCCTACCTGAGCCCCTGTCACCTTGCCCTCTGCCTCTGCCTGACAGGCCACTGCCCCGGCCCCTCCTGCCTGGCTCCCCGCCCCCCCACCCGTCCCCCACCCGTCCCCCACCCCATGCCCTTCCTGCCTCAGAGTGAGCTTTCTGAAACCTGGAAGGGACCGTGTCCATCCTGTGCCCCAAAGACTCCAAGGCTCCCCAGCCCTCAACCTGGCCCGCGTGCCCTTCCTCGGCAATAACCCTCTCCAGTTACAGCCCCTGACACACCAAGTGCCATTAGCTGTTTACACAAAGCAGGCAGCTGAATCCTCCCAAGCCTGTGACGTGTGTGTCACTGCCCTCATCTAACTGATGAGGACACTGAGGTGCCGGGAGGTCACACAGTGGTCACCAGGGGCCGGCGAGCTCAGCCTTCCCGGAAGCACCCCCCTGCCCCCTCCTCCCCATCCCTCGCTCCACCAGCAGGCCTGCCAGGGCTTCCTCAACTAGGCCCCCCGGGGGACGCCTGAACATGAGGGGCGCCTCTCTTCTGGGGGAGGGGCAGCGCGGTTTTAGAAGGGATCAAGGTCATCTTGGACAGGCAAGTGGCCGTTAAGGGGCGGCGGGGCACTCAGAAGCCGGAGGAGGTGCCAGGCCAGGGAATTGGGGGGTGAGGGAGCCGGAGCACGGGTCTGAGGCCCCCCCCAAGCACAGCTCTCCAGTCCCAACGCCAGCAGCGGGCAGAGCCAGGCAGACGCTGGAGTCTTCTGGGGGGCTGGGGTTTCAGTCAGCCTCAACAGGGAGAGGAAGAGGAGGGAGGAGGAAGAGGAGGGAGGAGGAAGAGGAGGGAGGAGGAAGAGGAGGGAGGGGAGGAGGTGCGAGGTCCACCCGGGCAAACTCAGTAGGAGACAGGTGTGTCCAGAGCAGGATGGGCCCAGCCTGGGGCCTCGCGGCCACCTCCCCGCAAGCCGGGGAGCAGATGGCCCGACCGGGGGGGTTTTCACACGTCCTCAGTGAGACTTTCCGGGGCGGTAGGCGTACTCCATCAAGGGCAGAAATGGAAACCCACAGGAACCTGGGGATATTTGTTTTGTTTTTGCTTTTTGACCACAGAAGTGGCTCAGCTTGCTATTTCAGGAAGGGGGAGTACGAACACTGACAGTGGTTACCGGTTCCAGGAGAATGCTCGCCGGCCTCTGGGCTGTGGGTGGCAGTCGTCAAAGGTCCCGGGAGCTGTTCTGCTCTTGTCCCAGCTCCCGAGGACGCCAGGCCCTGCCAGCCTCCCCGTCTGCCGTCGGGGGCCGGCAGTCCCGTGGCCGTGGACCGCTGGGCCCGTGTGCGCCTGTCCCCTCTCCCCGCGTCATGCCTGGTGCAGACGCCACCTTCCGGGAAGGTTCCGGAGAGTCTGCCTGGCGGGATGGCAGGCAGAGTCAGGCTGGGCAGTGGCACAGGCCTTGGAGTGCGACGAGTCTAGCTTTGTGTCCTAACTTGGGGACGGCAGGCCCTCTCCGGTCTGCTTTCTCCTCTGGGAAACCGAGATAAGGCTGCCTGCCTCACAATGAGACTTTGTAGCCAGACAATGCGCGCACGACATCACGTAAGAGCAGTAATGAGTCACGGCTAAGTACCATGACTGTAACCTGGGCTGAGAGCGGACAAGAGCGGCCACCGAAGACACGCCAGCTCCCTGCCCCTGCTCCCTGCCTGCTCTTTCTTGGGGGGACCCCAAACAGCTGGAAGACAGTCGCCTTCTTGGCTCCTTCCACTGCTTTTGGAGAAGTCTGCGGGTGCTCGGTGGAATCATGGCCAGGACCACCTGCTGCCAAAGTCAGCCCTGGGGGTGGGGGAGCAGCCTAGAGCCTTCTCCTCACCACCCTGCACATTCCAACGGCTGGCCACTACATCTGGGAATTCCCACTACTCAACCCATCTCCGAGTTGCCCCGGGCTCCATTATCAGCTCTCATTCAGGCCCTGTCACCTCTCCGAGGCCTAGACCATCACCTCCACCCTCTTCTCTTCAAACACAAATCCAACCAGTACCTTCTTCTGTCTGAAAATTATCCAGGATCCCCCCCACCCCCCCGCTTCCAACCCCCCTCAGTTGCCTGAGGGTCAAAATCCTGAAGTCTTCAGGGGCCGAGAGGGACATTTGGGACTGACCTCAGCCAAGACTGGCTGTGTTCTGCTCCTGCTGGGGCCTTGTTCTTGCATGCCCCTGGGCTTCTGCCTGGCATGCCTTTCTACCATTCGGTCACACATCTGGGTCACAGAGGACGATGACAACCATCACCACCAGCATGCTCACTGGACGCTCAGTAAGCACCAATCATGGGACTCGGGCCTTCACACGAACCTCTCACCATAATCCTTAAAACAGAGGATGAATAAACTGAGGAGCACAGAGAGGTCAGTGTCTTGCCCATGGTCACACAGCTTCCACATTGCAGAGCAGAGGTTCAGACTCAGAGAGGTCTGGTTACTGCATCCTTACTCTTAAAATTTTTTTTTTACACTTACTTATTTTTGAGAGACAGAGAGAGAGAAAGAGAGAGAGAGGGTGAGAACTAGCACAAGTGGGGGAGGGGCAGAGATAGCTGGAGACACAGAATCCGAAGCAGGCTCCAGGCTCGGAGCTGTATAGCACAGAGCCTGATGCGGGGCTCGAACCCACAGACTGTGAGATCATGACCTGAGCCGAAGTCGGATGCTCAACTGACTGAGCCACCCAGGCGCCCCTACCACATCCATACTCTTAACCACGACCTTATGTGCCTCTTGAACGTACTCATTGCTTGTTGCCATCCGGGTGCTGGGAGAGATTCTGGTGAGCAAAACCAACCAGGTCCTGCCCACAGCAAGTTGACGGTCCAGTGGGAGGCCACAATGGCCCTCACAAAGGTGAGAGTGGCATGACAGAAAAGACTGGGCACTGAGATAGGACACGGTGTGAGATCCGGATGTGCCGGCACAGAGGAGGAAACGGACCGGCTGATCCCTGCTCGTCTTTTAAGGCCCTACCCTGGTGACAGCTTCTCAGTGTATTTGCCAACTGAGGGGACTGTGTCACTGTGACCTGTATGGTCATCCTGCGCTGTGACAGTAACATCATGAAGAACAGTGACAAAATGACTGGCATTCACTGAGCCTGTGTAACCTGCTCAGTGTACCTCCTCTCGGGTCACCTCCCCACGGTCCCTACCATGCATGGGGGCAGCTGAGGTCCAACGCCCGGAAGTGGGGGAGCAGGGACGCAGAGCTGGGCCTCTGTGGGGTCTAAACCCACTGTGTATCTCACGCTGCTTGGCTATTCAAGGACGTCTCTACCCAACTAGGGTGGACCCAGAGCTCTTGGGGACCTATCCCTCTCCCTCTTTCTCTCTCTCTCTCTCTCGCCGGGGTCTACCCTCCGGTGGGACGGAGAGGAGAGGCTTGTTGAGTGTTTGTCCAAGGCCAACAGCCCCGAGACTGCCTCGCCGCTCCGGTTCAAGGCTGAGTCCCCGCCCTACCTGCCCCGATATCGCACACTGTGTTTCTCTGTGAGCTCCCCTCCCCCTTCCCACTTTGAACCCCTCTGATATTGGGGTGGCTCTTACAAATAATGACCTGCCAGCGCTCGGCTGGCATTTTTTTCTTTTTGCACACCCCACAGTGTCTTCAACAAAGTGCGGCTTGTGAGCAGTGAGGATGGTCTTCAAGGCCGGTGACGACCCGCAGACCTGGTTCTGTCTCAGGCCATGGTCCAGGCCCAGGGGAGAAGGATCCAACGCAAGTCGGCGGACCGTGAGAAAGACAACAATGACACGGCCTGTCAGCTCCGAGTGGCCCCCACAGGCCTTCTTCTGAGGCCCTCACCCCAGCAAGGGCGTGCACAGCCACGTTCCTTTTAGATCACATTTACAGAACGCCAGCTCTCCGGCAAAAACACCACCCACTCACGTCACTCAAAGGAACCAGAGATCCTTTTGGGGACTTCCTTTCAGTGTTTACTGTCACTCCATTTGTATACTTTTTTTTCAAGTGTATAATGGGACTGGGGCTGCAGCTTGTTTGTTTAAGTAAGAATCCTATTCCTTACCTGTTAGAGATGTACTGAAATATTCATGAGAGAGGTGATACGATGTTTGAAATTTGCTGTAGGTAATACCCGCCCTCTGTCCGCCTCCTCGCTCCCTCCCTACCGGCCCTCTGCCTCCACCCCCTGCCTAGTGCCCGTTATCCTCCCCCACAATTGCTTTCTGTGCACCTGCTTCCCACCATCTCCCTCGCGTCCACCTCTCTGCCCTCCACGACATTCTCTGAGTGGCTATTATCTGTCTAGCCCTGCGGCAGGTGCTCAAGAGGCAAAGGCAAAGGACAGAATCCCTGCCCTTCAGGAGGTCCTAAAGTGGTCAGGGATGACAGGTGGACAAACATTTTCAGAGCAGGGTGGCATGGCTGAGGCCAGTTCAGGGTGCTGTGAGAGCCAGGAGACGGGGCGGGGGCAGTGAGCACCCGCAGAGGGAACAGAGAAGGTGTCAGCGAGGAGGTGCCGTCTGAGCGGAGCACAGAGCACAAGGCGCTGGGCTGGGCAGGTGGAAAGGGAGGTTCTTGGGAGAGGAACGGCATTGGCCTTGCCGAATGACCTCATCAATGATGAGTCATCGAGGATGTCGGGAAGAAGACAGAAGAGGGGATGGAGGGTGACTCTCAGGCACCGGGGAGAAGTGACCCGAGGGAGGGAGAAAGTCCCAGGGGCAGTGAGGCAACTGGAGGGGAGAGGCGAGGCTGCTGAGGCAGAGGGAGCTCTGCCATCCTCAAAGCTGGCACCGGCCTGCACCAGGACCCACCCGGCAGCCATTCCTCCCTTCCCTGCCCAGAGCGGCCACCCTGCTCCCCTCTGCAGCACCTGCTCCAGAAGTGGGCAAGCGGCCTTGTTTTGGTTTCCGGGAGAAGAGGGGTGTCTGCTGGGCAGTGGCGGGGGAGACATCCTTTCTGGGACACAGAGGCACGGCTCAGGGAGGAGAAAGCCCTTCCTCCCTCTTCTTCCTTCCTTTCTCTCTCCTGGGAATGGGGTACCTGCAGCTTGGGCCCAGGAGGTGACAAGCTCAGGACAAAAAGCCTGGGTGTTTAAAGACATTTGTTGGGTTGTCTGGGTGGCTCCATTGCTTAAGTGTTTGAGCTTCGGCTCGGGTCACGATCTCGCGGTTCAGGGGTTCGAGCCCCGTGTCGGGCTCTGTGCTGACGGCTCGGAGCCTGGAGCCCGCTTCCAATTCTGTGTCTCCCTCTCTCTGCCCCTCCCCTGCTCTCACTGTCTCTCTCCGTCTCTCAGAAATAGAATAAACATTAAAGAAAAAAACTGTTGATCAAACCAACCCCGCAACTTCAGATCAAACAAGGCTGTGGGACTGGAACTCCCAGGCTTCCCGGGGCTTGGTGGGCAGGGCTCAGGGTGGAGACGGCCCTGGCCTTCTGCCTGTGCCCCGGCGGGGCCTGCTTGTACTCCTGCCCTCCTGCCCACCCTAAATCTTGCTCCTACGCCCAGATCAAAGTCAGGTCACCACGCGGAGCCTGCCCTGAGCCCCTGGAGGACCTGCTCCTTCCCTCACTGGGCCAGCAGCATTTCACACAGGCCACAGCTACAAGTTCTGCTCAGCAGGGCTGTTAAAATAACTCTACGGAATTGAGTTCTTTGTTTCTGTCTGCCTCTCCCATTAGGCTGTGAGCGGCTGTCTGTCTCTCCCATTAGGTCGTGAGCTCCTGGGTGGAGATTACACAGCTCAGGAATTCGTACATCAGACGGGACCTGGCCCCCCGATAAACCTGCGGTGCGTGTTTGCTGAGTAACTAACTGAATGAAGGATGAGGTCATACCTACCAGGACAATAAACTTCTGTAACACTTAAATTAAAAAAAAAAATTTTTTTTTAATCTTTTTTTTTTTTTTTTTTAATGTTTGTTTATTTTTGAGAGAGAGAGAGAGAGACAGAGTGCGAGCAGGGGAGGGGCAGAGAGAGAGGGAGACACAGATTCCCAAGCAGGCTCCAGGCCCTGAGCTGTCAGCACAGAGCCCGACGCGGGGCTTGAACGCACGAACTGTGAGATCATGACCTGAGCCGAAGTCAGATGCTTAACTGACTGAGCCACCCAGGCGCCCCCCCCAACATTTTTTTAATGTTTATTTATTTTTGAGAGAGAGAGACAGAGAGAGACAGAGAGAGGCAGAGGGTGAGTGGGGGAGGGGCAGAGGAAGGGAGGGGGTTATATAGAATCTGAAGCAGGCTCCAGGCTCTGAGCTGTCAGCCCAGAGCCCAAGGTGGGTCTCGAAACCCACTAACTGGGAGATCATGACCTGAGCTGAAGTCAGACGCTTAACCGACTGAGCCACCCAGGGGCCCCTGTAATACTTGAAATGAAATACTCCCATCCTTTGTCCTCTATTGATCCCTTGGTAGCTGCTGTGCAGGTAATCTTCCTCCCACTTGGCAGTCCTTTGAATATTTTTAGAAAGTACCATGTCCCCCCCTTAATCTGTCCTCCACACTAACCCTCAATTCCTGTGGCTGCTCTGGACGTGATCTCTAGAGCCTCTGCCATTCTGATTGATCCTCTTGGGGTGCGGGCCAGCTGGGCACTCCTTCTGGAAAGGCAGCGTGGGAACTCACCCACCTGGCCGCGCCGGAGCCTGTATGTGTGTTAATGCGCTCTGCGATGACATCAGTAGACACTTATTAACTCCACCTCGTGGAGCCGACTGCTGCAGAATTTGTCCTTGTCAAAGGCGCTCACTCTCCACTGGCCACAGAACTTAGCTCTTCTGGTTTCCCTGCCGCTAGAAGTGGCCACGTGACCCAGTTCTGGCCGGAGACACAGGTTGAATGTCGCGCGGCTCTGGAAGCTTCTCCCGCCCCCCCCCCCGCCCCCCGCCCCCCACCAAGAGAGGCAGGGCAGTGGTGGCACCTCCACCTGCACGTCCTGCCACGTGGGGACACGCACAAGGATGAAACAATACGCTAACGATGCGGGTGGGAAACTGTAGGAAGAACCATTACAAACAAAATCATTCCAGATGCATCTGGATATTTTTCACTCGAGAGGAAACCCAGCACACTCCTTTCAGTTCTAAGGGGGAGCAGTGAGGTGAAGAAGTTAGGAGCGTGGGATCTGGACACAGACAAATCCCACATCAAGTCCTGACTCGAGCACTCATTAGCTGTGTGACCCTGGATGAATTGGTTAAAAAAAATTTTTTTTATTTTTTCCGGGAGCCTGGATGGCTCAGTCGGTTAAGTATCTGATTTCAGCTCAGGTCACGATCTCACGGTTCGTGAGTTCAAGCCCCGCATCAGGCTCTGTGTTGACCTCACGAAGCCTGCTTGGGATTCTCTTTCTCCCACCCCCTCTCTGCCCCTCCCCCACTCGCGTGCACGCTCCAGCTCTCTCTCTCTCTCAAAATAAATAAATAAAAATCCTCCTTCCTTCTTTCCTATGTATGTATGTATGTATGTAATGTGAGGCTTGAACTCACAACCCCAAGATCAAGAGTTGCATGCTCCACCGACCGAGCCAGGCAGGTGCCCCCATCCTGAATGAATTTTCTTTAAACTCTCTGTGCCTTAGTTTCTCCCCTGCAGAATGGGGATAAAGAGGACATTCAGCTTCCAGGGCTGTGTGAGGAGCAAATGAGAGAATGCATTTCCATTGCTTTTATCTTACTTAGCACACAGCAATCACAAAAACGAACGTTTTCCACTACAAAAATATCAACCCCCAAATTAAATGTTTGAAAATTTCAAGCAGTCCACAAAATAGATTTTTAAATCCCATACACGCAGAAGCCATTTTCTCCCCCAGCCAGCAAACTGTCTTGAGGCCTGTGTTCCAGATGAGCAAGTCTCTGAGGACCCAGCATGGAAAGTTCCACCAGTTTCCTAAGTTGCTGAGCCATCCTTACTCAAAACTCTGGCTGCCTCTCCCCCCGCCATTCTGTAACCACAGGCCATAGAGGAACTCAAAAATACCTTACAGTGGGGGCATGGCTTCTGCAACCCACAATTTTAAAGTTGATGTAACCAATTATAGTACCTAACAAGAAAATTTCAGCTACATGAAGGAGGGTTTGGTAAAACTGTCCGGGTAAGAGGGAGCAGGGCTGCGAAAGCAGAGAGGTGACGCGGCTGGCCAAAGTGCCTGTGACATGCTCTTCCTTCCCCCTTGTGAGTACAGAAGATGCTGCTGATCCCGCCCTCCCCCCTCCCTTGGTCCCTCTCCTTCTCTCACCTCTCTCTATCTGTTGAGAGAAATTTATTTTATTGGATTGGCTCATGTGAATGTGGGCAGGCCAGCAGACAGGAGACCTAGGGAACAGATGCGGCTCGAGTCCAGAGTCTGTCTGCTGGCGAATTCCCTCGTCCGAGAGGCCAGTCTTCTACTGAAACCATAACTTAATTAGACGAGGCCCACCCACACTATGGGGAGTAACCTGCTTTACTCAAAGTCTACCCATCTCATTTAAAAAATACCTTCACAGAAACATCTAGAATAATTTTTTTAGTAATGTTTTTTAAAGGTTTACTTATTTTTGAGACACACAGAGAGAGAGAGAAAGAGAGAGAGAGAGAGAGCACATGCCGGGGAGGGGCAGAGAGAGAGGGGGACAGAGGATCCAAAGCAGGCTCCACACTGTCAGCACAGAGCCTGATGCGGGGGTCAAATTCACGAACCGCAAGATCATGAGCTGAGCTGAAGTCAGACGCTCAACTGACTGAGCCACCCAGGAGCCCCTAAAATAATGTTTGACCAAATATCTGGACACCATGGCCCAGTCAAGTTGATACATAAAGTTAACCATCTGGGGTTTTTACTGCCTCAATGCAAACAAGTTCCAGTCGAACAGGGGACACCTCTGTCTGTTCTTAAATGCTGCTGGGCTCAGCCTCACACAGTCTGGTGGGTTCTGTTCTCTCCTCCTCTCCCTCTCACCCCGGGCTCTCCCCTTCCCTCCTCTACCTTCCCCATCAGGAACAAAGCCCAGTTCTCTATGAATCTTACACGGCAGTTTGGTTCTCCACAGCACTTTTCAGTGGCCTTTGCCGTGTTCACGGAGGCAGGCATCCCCCCAGAGGCTCCGTCACTCGCCCGGGGGACACAGGAAGTGCCGGGAAGGGGCAGAGCTGGCACATGAACCCAGATCTTCTGATGCAAGATCCAAGCTCTGACCCCATACTGCTGTCATTGGAGCACGGACAAACTTAAAGGTGGGTTCACGGACAAACTTAAAGACATTTTTAGAGATGCACATTAACTTCAACGAAGGAGAGAAAAACAAACATGGATTACTTCATGAGTTCCTGAATGTAATCACACAGGATGAGGTCATACTAAAAATGGCGAGCCAATGAAAAGAAAATACTATGAAAGTAAAAGGAGAGGTGGCACAGGGCGGATAGAAATCACGAAGGTGGCACATGAAGGACAGAAGTCTGCAGAATGCCAGCCTTGACAGAGACCTTCTTGGTGAGGAGGTAAAGAGTTAACTTGTCCCGATTCTCTGTTTCTCTATGGGGTGACAGCCCCAAGCTAATTAGAAGACACTGAGGGTTTTGTGTGTGTGTGTGTGTGTGTGTGTGTGTGTGTCTTTTTTTTTTCTTCTAAAACCAGAAGAGCGGAAATCCGGCACTTTACTCTTATTTCTTTGAGCTCAGTGAGGGAACAAAACCTATTCACCGCTTCTATCTGTAGGGTCAGGCAAAGGCTTTAGTTCCCAAGGAAGAATCGGATCTACCCCACAGCCTGCAACCTGACCTATGAATGTGGCTGCCACCAGCCAGTGACTGCTCATTGCCCGGTGACATCAAGACCAACACAGAGGCTGCACTGGAGCCAGAGCTCCTGAGCTCTGTCACTCACTTAGACTATGCCCCAGCGACAATGATGACACCGGTAAAAAACCACCGAGGCTGACAGCTCTGGACGCTTCCTCTCTGGCAGGCACTGGGCTGAGGGCTTCCCAAAACAGCAACCCCAACTGATACACGTGCTATTACTGTTCTTATCTGACAGATGTGAAACTGAACAACAGAGAGGTTATGTAACTTGCCCCAGGTAACAAAGCCAGCGGAGGCTGAACCAGGACTCAGACCATCTGGTGGGATTCGAGAGCTCAACCTGGATGCCTTATGGCATGTGCCACAGCCATTTGGCACAAGGTCCTTTCTAGACATCATTCCCTGTTACCCTTAAGACAGAGACTTGGGCCCCAAGCTAGCATTTCCACATCAGGGAACCAGAGCTTCAAGACCTGAGGGCTCCCTAGGGTACACTGGGGGAAGTCGTAGGGATTCTGCCCTGGGAGGCCCAGGGCTGGAGCATCCTTAGGCATCTGAGACGTGGGGTTCTCTGGGATTCCACCCTGAAGAACGCTGCCTTCCATCATTCTGCCTCTGGCCAGCTGGTCCGACCCAGAGGTCAGCAAACGATGAACCCACGTGCCTGTTCGGTCTGCTTTTGCGTGGCCCACAAGCTAAGAACGGTTTGCACATTTTTAAATGGTTGAAAACAAATCCAAAGAAGAATACTCTTTCATGACATGTGAAAAGTACATGAAATTTACGTTTTGGTGCCCATAAACAAAGTCTGATTTGAACACCGTTTGGTCCATTCACCTACACATGGTCTATGCTGCTTTTATGCTACAATGGCAGAGATGAGCCGCTGTAATGCGGGCCACAGGCCCACAAAAGTGGAAATATTTACTTTCTAGCTCCTTCCAGAAAGTCTGCAAATCCTGCCCTAATGTACCCTGGTGGCCAGTGTGGGGAATCCTCCTTATAGCCTCCCTCCCCTGCGGCCTCTGCCTTCACCCCTCCAGCGGTGGGGAGCAAGCGACACCTGTGCAAGGTGTCAGGGCCGCATGTGCTGACACTGAGCTCGGCTCGGCTGACGTCCTCGCTCTCTGCCCTCTGGGCCCACGGAGCCGATCCATCACTCTCTCGAGGCTGTCCGTCAGCTCCTTTCTTCCCTCTGGTGTCCAGCCTTCCCTGCCCCCACGCGTGACCTCCACTGTTCCTCAGCAGTGCTCTGAGAAGCAGAGGGAGGATGGCAGTGCATCGCAGACATGCCACGGGCAGCGGAGAGGGAACGTGACATAGCGAGGAGCTGGGCCCAGGTCTCCTGCGTCCAGGCTTGCTGTTCCCTCGACAACATCGCTCGGGTGGCCAGTTCGGTTCTCAGTTCCTCACTCCCAAAATGGCACTCCGGGGGGCTTCAAGTGTCCTCTCTACTAACTAACACTTGGAGTCTCTCCTCTACGATTCCTTGCTGTGGCTCCCCTGGCTTCTTGGCCTTTGTGGCTCCAAGGCAGCTCTGCCTGACTTCTCCCCCTCTCCCATCCACCGCGGGGATCGGCCGCAGGCTCTGAGCTCCCATGTCATATCCAGTTACCGGCACCTCCACCCCGACTACGGGGGGCTGGCCCTCAGGGACAGCCCACATTCACAGTGTCTGCTGTCTGCAGCTTGCTTTCTGAGCAGCTGGGTCTCCGACTCAGTGTGCCAGGGGTAAGATGACAGTCAGAAATGGACAATGGGCTTCTTGGGTTGCCTTCTGACGTTCCGTCCGTAAAACAACCCCCAAGATCTGTCCGCAGAGGATTCTGGAAAGGGTTTTGAAATCCTTGCTAGGAGAGGGCTGTGTCAACACCGCCCAGTGCTAAGTATCTGGGATCCTTTCAGCCACAGCTGCTGCCCTTGGGAAGCTCTCCCACTGAAAGATATAAGGCTGAGGGACCTGCAAATGTACAGACTCACACGTACATCATAACCCGCCAGGCTAATCTGTGGGTAGAGCAATGAACTGTGGATCCTGGAGGGGTGGACAGTGTAAGTTCCAAATAAGCACTGGTCAGCCAGATACAGTGGGGTGAGGGCCAGGGGAGGACGTGGGCTCTCAGCCAGAGAAACCTGGGTCTGGATCCCCACCCTGATTAGCTGTGAAACCTTGGGAAATGATATGCTCCCTCACACTTACTTTTGGTAAAACTAGAAAAAATAGCAAAACCTTGTAGGGTCGCTGTGAATATTAATAACCAGGATACTAGCATGGTCCCTGACACATGGTATTTGCTCCTCACCAAATGTTACCTTCCTTTTTTCTTCCCTCCTACGATGGGCCAGGCAGGGACCATGCCAGGTGCCGAGGGTCCCGACAAGTGAGGTACAGTCCCCGCTCTCAGGAAGCCTAGTCTAGCTGGGGAGATGCACATGTACAGCTACTAACAGAATGGGACAGGGGTCTATTAGTGTGCAATGGTGGAAATAATAGAAACAACGATGAAGACAGCAAGGGCTGATGATTTCTGATGTTTCCCGCACACACGACTCCCGGGGAGTGTCTCGCTTCAGTCTCGTGACCACCCAGACAGGTGGATGCTGTTGTAGCTACCCTCCTACCCAGGAGGAAGTGGAGGCTCAGAGCCCCAAGGCCGAGAGCGAAGAAGCCTGAGGAGCGAGGGTGATGCGAGAGCACAAAAGCAATGGCTGGATCTGCAGGGCTCAGGGAGGGCCTCAGGGAGGAGGTGACAATGGCTGAGCTTTGAAGGATGCAGGCTGGAGCGGGCAGTCCAGGCAGAGGAGGCAGCAAGTACAAGGGTGTGCGGGTGGGTGTGCGGGTGGGTGTGCTGATTGACCCTCACCCCTGACGAGCACCCCTGGAGCTCACTGCGCTCAGGGATGCCGATGCGACGATTCTACGGGGCTTCTCTTGCCACAAGGGGGCGGAGTCAGCAGCCTTGACATTATTTTACTCCTGCAGTTTCCAGAAATCCTAGGTCATCGATAATCCCAGCCAATCAGCAGTACCTTTCATCTCTTCACCTCCAAGAAACCTCTGGAAGACTAAAGGCATCTACTCAAATGGCAGCTAGCCTTCATTTCATTCCACTTTTAGAGCCTCCGCAGCTTTGGTTCAAGTTTCACTGGTTCTGGGGAGCTCATCATAGCTTCACTACCAACTCTCTGGGGGCCTGGGTGAGTCAGTCTCCACCTTCTCTCTGGCCTCTGTCTCCTTCTGTGGAAAATGAAGGAGATGGGCTAGAATGGAGCTTTTCAATATGTGGTTTCCAATCCAGTGGCATCAGTGTCACCTGGGAATTTGTTAGAACTGCATAGCCTTTGGCTCACCCCAGACCTACAGAGTCAGAGACTCTGGGATGGAGCCCAGCCATCTTTTTTTTTTTTTTTTTTTTCTCAATGTTTATTTATTTTTGAGGGCGGGGGGAAGAGAGAGGGGGAGACACAGAATCCAAAGCAGGCTCCAGGCTCCGAGCTGTCAGCACAGAGCCTGGCGCGGGGCTCGAACTCACAAACCGCGAGATCATGACCTGAGCCGAAGTCAGACGCTTAACCGACTGAGCCACCCAGGCGCCCCCAGCCATCTGTCTTTAACAAGTCTTCCAGGGAATCCTGATGAGAACCTTGAGTTAGAAGGCGGCCAGGGTAAGGACCCTTCTTCCAGTAGCCAAATTTGGTTCTGGCTCCAAGGTATTATGAGTTTGTAGTATTCTCTTTGGACAGAGTATTTCTTGCCACAGGCTTTCTTTGACCAGCTAAGGGCCAGAGCCCAGGTTAGCTTTTCTAGAAAGCTTCAGGAAAATGTGGCCAACTTTGAAGGTCAGACTTTTTTACTTTTATTTTTATTTATTTTTTAAAATTTTTATTTTTGACAGAGAAAGAGAGAGAGAGAGAGAGAGAGAGAGACAGACAGACAGAGCATGAACGGGGGAGGGGCAGAGAGAGAGGGGGACAGAGAGTCGGAAGCAGGCTCCAGTCTCCGAGCTGTCAGCACAGAGCCCGAGGTGGGGCTCGAACTCACAAACCGCAAGTTCAGACCTGAGCTGAAGTCGGACGCTCAACCGACTGAGCCACCCAGGCGCCCCTCCGACTTTTTTTTAGGTAGGAAGTCTCAAACTTGGCATGTGATGAAAGTGGTGGTATCTGTTGCTGGAGAAATTAAGAGGAGAGGAGAGCTTTTCAGCTCCAGAACAATGACTCATTGGGAGGTGTGGGTGGCAGGGAGCGGGGAGGGTGTTCCTGGGAGGACAGCTTCCTCTCTCTGGTCCAGGAGCTCTCTGGTGTATAAATAAATCCCGGAACGCCAGCCTCCTCTTGGGAGAAATTTGATTACAAAACCTCAGAAGAGCCACACACCGCCATGGTGCCTATTATACTGCTGAGCCGGGTTGACGGACTTAGTGAGGTTTGGCTTCCAGGACAGCCAGTATGGAAAGCTTGTCTAAAAGATCCAATTTTCCCAGTCTAGACTTCATGCTAAAGACCATCGAGAAGATGAAGGAAGACGTTCACAGTACTGGCCGGTTTCCTGATGCAAGAAGGCACATCCAGACAGTCCCTGGAGAAGCGTTAGCTGTTTGGGCCACGGCCTGGGGTTCCTTCCAGTATTGGGACCAAGAAGTACCTACGGAACCAGCCATTTCCAGGGATTCCCCACCCTCACTTGGTGGTATCTCAGTAACAAGGATGATAAATATCACCACGTTCTTTTATATAGCAGTGGCCATATGCCAGGCACGGTTCTAAGTACTTTACAATTATTAACGAGTTTAGCCTTCACAACAACCCCACGGAAGCAGGGACCATTAATACATCCTTAATCACAGGCGAGGAAACGGGAGGCAACGTCACGGAGCTAGTAAGTCAGTCTCCCGTCAACAGGGCGCAGGAGAGTCAGGAGACCTGGGCTGAGTAAGCCTGTGCCTCCGGCCAGGGTGCCCGGCCCAGCCGAGTACTGAGAAATGAGGGAGGCGGAATCAGGTGGCTCCTGAGATCGCTTCCAGCTCGGGGAGTCTGCGACTGTGCGGTCGCCTTGCTGCTGGTCTCGCGGGTTCGCCAGCGTCTGGCCGGGCCCCGGGCGCAGCAGGGCTGCCTGGCCGCGTCCCCGCAAGTTGCTCGCCCAGACGCCAAGCCCCAGTCTCCTGATCCTGGGAGAATGGACTTCTAACCCTTCTCCGGTATCCGTGTCCGGAGAGTCGGGCGAGCCAGGAAAGAGACGGCAAGAGCCCAGGCGGCGCGACCCGGGCTAGGGGAGCGATGAGGGAGACAGGCGAGGGGCTCAAGGACTGCAAAACCACGCAGACCCTTCAACCCCCAAAACTTTCTCCCGGGATTCGGGACCCCATCAGCCTCCCATTGGCTGAGACGCGGCCGCCCGGACCCGCCCTCTCTTTCTAGCTATTGGCTGCCGTAGGCATCCATCACAAGCCGAGGCTTCCCGATAGACCAGGGCTTTTGTCAATCAAGGTGGGCGGGAGACTGGGCGGGGACAGGTCCGGGAGAGACACGCCAGCCTAGTTCCCCTCCCAGCGTCCCTCCGGAGGGTGACTTGGGACCTGGAAGCGCCCGGGGGGGACCCAGGCCGTGCTCAGGGCCCTGCGGCGGGGCTCCGGGGACTCACCGATGCGCTGTCCCACCGGAGAGCTGAACGGGTTCCCCAGGAGAAAGTCCATCGCCGCGGCTGCCCCAGCCACCAACCGGGGGAATCAGCTGACAGCAACCGCCAGCGCCGCCGACTCGTCACGTGACGCGCCCGACGGTCCGCGAGGAGGCGCCCGTGGAGGCGGGGCGTAGGGAGTAGAGCGTGGGACACAGGCCCCGCCCCTGACGTGGAGGGTCGGGCGCCCCGAGGCGGAGCGCGACGACCACATTGCCGCTCTCCTGGCGCCTGCGGACGTCACGCACGACGTAGGGTTGGGGCAAATGAGGGGGCTTTGTGTGGCCTCTGCAGGGCACGCCCCCAATGCCTTTTAAAGGTGTGACCTAAAGCTCTACGCTTGTCAAGCAAGGTCTCGGAGCAGGGAAATGACTTGGGTAAGGTTACACTGCAGGCTCGGACCAGTTCTTACTCGAGTGTCTTCGCTGTTAGGACCTCACTATGACTACGCCCCCAACGCTGGGGTTGACAGCATCTCTGGCCTGTTGTCTCTCCGCCCTGGCAGAGCTCCTCCTATCTGATGTCAGGGCCTCCCTGTTGCAAGATGCACCTTGCTTGCAGTCCGCATTCGCTTACCTCAAATTGGAGGCCAGCACCAGGGGATTGCGATCCCTTGACACAGAACCAACTCCATGAACTGTAGCGAGGAACGGGCTAGAGCCCAGAGTGGCAGAATGCACCCAGATGTACTCACAAGAGGAGCCTGGGACCCATTTCTGCCATTGATTTACTCTGTGATTCAAACAGCGAGCTTTCATTTTTCGCTGGATGCTAGAATTAGACCAAGGACTGTATAAACTTTGTTGTAGGTCACAGGTTCTTTTGAGAATTTGAAGAAAGCCACAAGCCTTTATGCAGCAAAAATACAGAGATACAATTTAACTTCAGGGAGTTTCTGGGGTCCCTGAAACAGCAGTGGACCCCAAGTTAAAAATTTTAAGCATTTCAAAGGCCTTTCCTCGTTCTCAGATTCTCTTTTCAACCCTCCTGTGTACCATGTTTTAGATACTGCTCTTACACATTAGATCATATCTGATCTGTTGGTTTTTTCTTCTCATCACATGCACTCCAAAAGACACAATAACCACAGCTTTGGTAGTTTGGGCTACTGCAGGGTGCTTTAATATTTAATTGATCACGGTGTTTGTGATTTTTAAATTGGGAAGGCTAGTAAATGGTTTGTACCGATATGGGATGATGAAAGACCTAAATTAGGACTTAATCACTTCCTTACGTTAACCTGTTTGTGCAGACACAGTGGCTGAACATCTTTACTGTACAATATAAAAACTTTATGGAAGTCATGTGCTCCTGTGCTTTGAAGTGTTTTAATAATGCCCAGGAGACCTATTCACAAATGCCCTTCCCCTCTACTCTGTGAGGGGCTGGGATACTATGTCACCACTTTGCTCACCATTGTTGTCTAGTACAGTGACTAAAACATTAAAATTTAAACCAATCTACCTTAGATCAAATACCTTTGGTATTTGGACCATAAAGGGCAGGATATACATTTAAGGTGACTTCCATGCCAGGCACCTTCCATGTTTTTCTTCATTTGAGCATATTGCTTGGTCGCATACACGGTATTTAGCATTTTTGGATTCTTCCATTGGCAGCCTTTCACGTGCCCATGTTGGGTGGTGATTTATCTGAAGTTTTTGCCTCCTTGCCCCACTCTGGTTTAAAGTGGTTGTGGGCAGAAGATCTTGGGCTTTATTGACAAGAATGAAACAGCCATAAGTTGTATCCTTCACGGTAAAAAAGCTGAAACAGCCCCCATACTCCAAAACAGGGAGCGGAATCATATCAATTCCACGCAAACAGAATACTACATAGCTCTTAAATTAGAAGTATGTGGATTTGTCGACCCAACAGAGAGGAATACAAATGGCAAACATTAAACGTAGTACAAAACTGATTAAAACTATGTTTTAAAAGTGTTTGCTAAAAAAACCAAAAAGTGTTTGCTAAGGGGCGCCTGGCTGGCTCAGTCAGTAGAGCATGTGGCTCTTTTTCTCCGGGTCCTGAATTCAAGCTCCGTGTTGGGCGTAGAGCTCATTAAAAAAAATAAATAAAATAAAAGCGTTTGCTAGCAAGGAGCAAATTCATTTAGTAAACAATATGTTTTAATTTTTTAAACGTTTTAGTAATATTGATATCAAACACCTGCTTCTGGGTAAAAATGGTTAAGTCCCCTAAGACTGACATACTGCAGAGAGCCTGAGGCAGGGCTCGAACTCATGAACCACGAGATCATGACCTGAGCAGAAATCAAAGAAGTGGATGCTTAACCGACTGAGTCACCCAGGCGCCCCTCAAGTACTTTTAGATGAAAGTCAAGATCCTCTGCCTTCAAAGTGGGAAGACGGTAGTACGACAAGAAAGGTGAGGCCTGTGTAGTAAAAGCCAGCCAGGACGAGAGAACATCTGAATAATGAGAGTTTCAGGTAGTTTTTGTACAATCCCATTTGCTCAGGACCGTAGGTAACAGAGAAGGATTCTGAGGCCTTCCATACACGATCCAACTTTGCAAGTGGCTTGGGGCCCAGTTCAGCTGTACCAGTGTGCTGCTATGGCCTTGCCCTTTACTAGCTGTACCACCTCAGGCAAAGCACTTTTCTGCATTGGTCTCATTTGTAAAAGGGGAGAATACTCAGAAGGCTTGTGGGAGGACTGAATGTGAGAAAACATGCAAATCACTCCTTAAGAGTCATTCAGTCTCTTTCTTGCAGTCTCTTCGTAAGAGGTCAGTCTTCCCATTGACCGAATATTTCCCTATTTAGTAGGACTAGTCACACCTTGTCTTTACATTGAAATTTTTACCTAGAGAGGTCAAATCTCCACATATTAAATGTTCACAGTATTTTTAGTCATTCATGTCAGGCTGGCTGGCCGCAGGCCTGGAGGCAGGAGTGACCTTAACACTATTTTACTGGTGGGACTTTGGACACCCATAAAGACTAAGTGACCTATCCAACATCATTCATTAGGTCAAGACAGGACCGAAACGGCAATGAAATATATCATGGTTAAGCACAGGATTTAGATGTGACCCTTAATACACGACTGATATTTTCTTGAGTTAGGCTAACACTGTAGTGTACACACAATTTCATTTACCAGTGAATAGAGCTTCTCTTACAGAGTCACTGGTTTTTAGTTTGCAAGGGAGAGAACACGAGAGACTGTACAATGTAAAAGTTAATAGAGACAGAGCAAGATGTAAGTTAGAAAAATGGCTAAGATCAGAAACTTGGCCTCTATTCCAGATAGAGATTTTTCTTAAAAAAAAAAAAAAAAATCATGGTACAATATAGGTGAAAAATGACAGGTTTTAGAATTTCATAGCAACTTGCTCAGCAACAGGGAAAAGATAACCTGAGACCGGACTACAAATATTAAAAATGTGATTTTTAATAATATAAGTACAAAATTTTATTTCTTTATACAACTGTAATGGGATTTGGATCAAACCACTAGAATTTATTTAAAAAACAAAATAAAACAATGATATAAAAACTGCAAGAAGGTCTGAATCCAAAGTTTTTCCTCTAATAGTACCAAATACCACAAGGTACAGATTATCATACAAATGTGTACAAATTTAAATACAAATACAATAGGGTTGGGTTTTAAAGGAAAACAAACCAACAAAAAGCAGGTCCTCATCAGGATTTCATTCATGTGCACAAATGACAATGGTAGGACTGACTGACTTCTTTCGTACTAATCCTTGTCTTCAAGGCCCCTCCTTGATACCCTGTGTCAAACAGGAAGCTTCCACGGTACAGATGAGGCGTGGCACAGGGTCTGACACAAGAAATCAAACCCAGATCTGCTCTTCTTGATTTTGGTTCCCAAACACAGCCATTTCCTTCCGTCTCCCCAATTAAACTTCCCCACGGCTCTGAGCTGAGGGCCAATCAGCATCTAGAGCACCTTCAGGAAACAAAGCCCTGCGACCCCTCGGGTGGGGAGAAGGGAAGGGACTAAGTAGGATGCAGGCTGGCTGAAGGGTCCTCGAAGATCTACTTAGATGCTGTAGTGCTGTGCCTCGGCCAGGGGAAGAAAGCGCAGTTCCCCCGGAGCTTAGTTTTGGCAGGGAACCTCACACCAAGTTGGAAAACAACCCTCAAGCGTTCAACTGTCTTCTTCGGAACTGGGAAGCAGACGTCTGGTTCTTTGGAAAAGTGGGCAGCTGGGAATGGTAACATTCCTTTTAATTTTACTTTCTTGACATTATTGAATTATAAAGAATTAGAATCCTGACATAATGATTCCTTTTTGAGGCATGATACCTTAAAATGTAAATGACTTGGGAGTTTTCAGTGGAGATCAGAAGAAAGAAGGAGGGAAGAAATGACAAATCTGTGTCTTCCACGTGCTGTTGCTGGTGGAGGCTTTTGTTATTAAATTATATATACAGAAATTTACAGGATAAATTAAAATCTAAGAGATTTTAAAGAGTTAAATACACATAATTAAAACACACATTCACACGCGCACATAAATAAACCTACATGAGAATCGAGTACTTTTTTGCAATTCACTTAGGTGTGGAATGCAGAACACTGGGTATCTGCCCACCAGGGGAGCCAATTGGATGAACCCAAGAATCACGCTGGGCCAAGTTCATCTTCCACAACTATCAAGCAACTAAGCAGCAAAACCTGTGAGGACTCGGTGGCTAAGCAAATGCTGCCAATGGGAGATACCAGCAATTAGTTCTGCAGATGGAATATTCTGGGTCAGCTCACAATGTATGTTCAACTTGTGTAGTCACAGCTTTACCCTCTCCAAGGTGTTTCACGCTGCTGGGGCTCACGTAACTCCTCGGCCCCTACTGAGGCTGCTAATGGTACCAATGATTACAATAAATTTTGAGACACAGACACCGGTAGAGCAGGAAACGGAATGAACCCCCTATGAAGTTCACCTAAGCCACTGCAGTGACTGGAAGATGGGAACGATTTTATCACCTCCTGCCTAGGTCACTTCAAGTTGAAAGGCTTTGTACTCTCTCAGTCAACTGGCATCTTCCCATAATCTTCCCTATTATACTTCAGACTGTGAGACAGGTAAGGCAAGTGGTCAGTGATGGGTCTGGAGGTACAGCTGAGTTTGGAAAAAAATCACATTTTTAGCTGTCCATAAAGAGATGCCCTTGGCACCCAGAACAAGCCCCCAGCCCCCAAGTTACATTGATTTTTAAGGCAGATTTATCCACCACAGGAGAAAAAAGAATCCCAAGTCCATATTCATGCCAAGGTTTCCTCTTGGCTAAACCTTTGCCATTTCATAAAATTATTAAAAGCAAAGTAGTTACAGTCCTATGTATATATTGTACATTATATATATATGTATATATATATATGTATATATATATAAAAATTTAAAACCTACACCCGGAGACCAGTGATCTGGCGCATCCACATATACACAAACCAGCAATGGGGTTGGATGAGGTCTCTGTCCCGGGACTCCTCGAGGTCACAGTCCAGGCATGATGTAAGCAATGTTGTCTAGTGTGTTTGACTGCAAAACAAGGGAAGAGGTTCAGCTGACAGTACTTTACCTTAGTTCCCTGAGACCTGTTTCTTTGTTCAGAGGAGAGAGAGGAGGAAGGAAACCGAGAGTTAGAGAGTGAAGCTGGCACCGTGCTGTCTGCTCCCCTAGGAGCTTTTCTGCTGACTCTTCGCATTAATCATCGTGGAAAAGCAGCAGAAGCCTCCTCTTCCGTCTCTGTGTATAGACATGCAAATAGGCAACACAGGAGGTGCGGCCCCTCAGGGGCTAGAATGCTTCTCTCCCAAGGACTGTTTTGGGAAACGGCACGTTTTCTAGTTGCACGCAAAGCACAGCATGTATTCAGCAACCCGGTACCACGTTCATGGGCCAATATACGGAGGGAGCGCCATCTGCCAGGAAGCCTGTGAGCCTGTGCCCGATAGAGCTCGTTAAGGCAGGGCCTCTGTGGCTCCTGAGGGGTCTGGCTGAAAAAACGCCAAGGAAAACAGGGAAAACTCACCAAGACCTGCTTGGGACAGCCGTTCAGTTCAGGTAGTTGTGTGGTCAGACACGCCAAGGGGCCAAGCGCACAGATGATGGAATCCAGAAGCACTGACAGACTGCCGGACACAGCCACCATGCCCTGAAAGGAGAGCAGTAAGGGAGAGCAGGTTGTAATCGAGTCCCACTCCTGACGCTCCCTCCGCGTTCTGGTTGGTTTCCTCACATTGTTCTTTTAAGTCTTGCCCGTCCTATGCAACTTGCAGCAGAAATGGAAGGTATCTGCTTTGAGAACTCTGTAAGTTGTTTAAAAAGAAAACTTTTACAATACATTCCCAAGTTCCCTTTCTATGTTCCTCCCCCATCTTACCCTCTGTGCACCCTAGGGCTAGTCACTTGGACTTCCCTACTCCAGAGAGCTCCTGGGAAGATTTGTGGAAGTCATGTGTGCAAAAGTACTTTTCTTATGAACTCCACAGAGCTCAAGTGTGAGAACTGAGAGGTCTACAGCCCTACGCATTAACATTTAACACAAACATACGCACACTTCTCCACGGACGTGGCTTTTTGATAGCTGATGATCCCACTTTTCTGGGTTGAGTTGTTCACCCTCAGAAAGAAGTGAATGGGGTTTATTTCAAATTTTAACATCTTGCCCAATGCATAATGTCTGTCTGTGATTCAAATAGGTAAGAAATAAGACTGCTTGCTGCAATGCCCCTGCCTAGCTCTTGTATCATCTGCTTTAACTAGAAGCCCTGTGAGGCTATGTCAGCCAGGGACACAGCACAGTCCTTCAGAGAAGGAGCTGTGGGCTCAGGACCGACAGGTCCCCTACGCACTGCTTCTGTCCTGGGGCAAGATGCTTCCTATGCTGTGCCCATGAAATAGCCTGCGCAGAGGGGATTGAGGGAGATAACAGGTACAAGGTACTTGGAACGGTGCCTGGTACATGGTAAGTGTTCAAAAAGTATCAGTAATTATTACCATTATTACACACATCTTCGTCTCCCAAACTGCATTCTGGCTGCCTGCTAGGTCTCTCAGTTTGGATGTTTCCAAATCTCAACATGCCGTAAAGAGAAATCGCCTGCCCTCCTCCTAGCACCCCTTCTCTGCTAAGGTCACCACCACTCACACAACTGTCCAGTCTCAAGGCCTTGCCATCGCCCACTCTTCCCTCCCCTCTCCTCCTTGCAAGGGGGGCTGTGCAGCAAGGGGTTAAGAGCGTGGACCTTGAGTTGCGCCACCGAATTCAGGCCTCTGTTTTAGCACTTAGGGGCTCAACTCCAGAGCAAGTTACTTAGTCTCTCTACATACATCTGTTTTTTTCTTCTGTAAAAGAGAGGGAACAAAAATTCTCCCCACAAAGCTGCAGTGTGAATTACATGAAAGAATCGATTTAAAGCCCTTTGAACCAAAGTTGGCTGAGTAAGCAATCAACCAGTTAGCAATTAATAATATTATTCCATTACTTTTGCCCTACAGGTAATTATAGCTGATGTTTTATGTCGGACTCTCCTAATGAATTATAAGCAACTTGAGGGCAGGAACCCTGTCATATTCCTTTTCATATCTTCTCAATAACTGCTGGTATTCTGCACAGAGCAAGCCCTCAATAAATATGTGTTGACTTAATTCAAGTCTTTGTCATGTCTGGACTGCATTACAGTTACACAACTTCTCCCCAAGTCAGGTGTCACTCCCAATCTAAAACAGAAGATACTTTCAGAGAAAACCAAATGAGAGCGCTGATCACATCCCTCCCTACTCAAAACAAACCAACAAAAATCCCTGCGGTTCCTCCATAGCGGAGAATAAAGATTTGAGAGTGTCCAAACCTTCTGTAATTTGGGCTACGGCCTTAATTTTCAGGCTTCCTCCATCTTACGTGTAGGATGGTCTAAATTGTCATCATTTTAGCAGTAAAACCCTTTTTTCAAATAAAACCTGACATGGAAGAAACAAAGCAAACGAACAAAGGGGGAAAAAAAAGAGTGAGAGCGAAGTAAACCAAGAAACAGACTCTTAACTATGGAGAGCACACACCGCTGGTCACTGGAGGGGAGGTGGGGGGGGGATGAGGATGGGTGAACCAGGGGAAGGGGATTAAGGAGCTCACTTGCAATGAGCACCGGGTGATGTACAGAAGTGTTGAATCACTATATTGTACACCTGAAGTTAATATTACACTGCATGTTCATTAACTGGGGTTTAAATGAAAAACTTACAAAAACCCCAGATGTGGAGTCCCGATATATAAACCAGCTAGAAGACCTGGTTAAAGTGGGAGTGGGGGGCTCCTTTCATCCATCTCTGTAGAAGACCCCGATTCCAAGCAACAGAGATGCGCACTGTTTTCTGGCTTTGGAAGGTCTCTCTCCGACGTCTCCAGGAAACAAAACCCTCCAGATCCCTCCAGGCCCTGCTGGAAGAGCACCTCCCTTTCACAAAATCCCTCTTGACTCTCCCTGACTCTCACTGGGCTCTAGCTTCTCTCACCGCGTCAGCTGGCCTCAGGGAGACAAGGTCAGGAGTGAGGCACGCTGGGCTCTGCCAGAGTGTCAACTTGTAATTGTCACTTAACGTTATTAGGCCCCTGGTGTCCCATCTATAAATGAGTGACTTGTAGACACCAGTGTTCCTTGAAGTGTGGTATGTAGTTTCAGGTGGCACGTCATTTTGATGTATGCCCATTGTGATGTACTACGTTAGGAAAAAATTAGAATATCAGACTTGTGACTCCTTTCGGGAGTAACAAAGATGTTCTGGAATTAGATGGTAGTGATGGGGCCACAGTTCTGTGAATATACTGAACACCACTAAATTCTACAGTTTCAGAAGGTGAACTTTAAGGTATGTGAATTGTATCTCAATAAGACTGTTACATAAAGGGGGCTAGAGAACCTGCACAAGTCTTCTCCCCCCCCCCCCCACTTTTAATGTTTTATTTATTTTTGAGAGAGAGAGAGATAGAACGTGAGTGGGGGAGAGGTAGAGAGAGAGGGAGACACAGAATCTGAAGCAGGCTCCATGTGCTGAGTTGTCAACATAGGGGCCAACATGGGGCTTGAACTCATGGACCACAAGATCATGACCTGAGCTGAAGTCGAACACTTAACTGACTGAGCCACCCAGGCATACTGAGTCTTCCCCTTCTCTGGTCACCATGTATGTGTAACTTTTTCAAAGCAGCTGCTCACAGAAGCTGGCTTGTTTTTGTTTAAATGTTTATTTATTTATTTATTTTTGAGAGAGAGAGAGAGAGAGAGAGAGAGAGAGAGAGATCAATCACGAGACGGGAGGGGCAGAGAGACAGAGGGAGCAAGAGAATCCCAAGCAGGTTCCGTGCTGTCAGCACAGAGCCAATGCAGGGCTCAAACACACGAACCATGAGATCACGAACGACCTGAACTGAAATCAAGAGTCAGATGCTTAACTCAATGAGCCACCCCCGTGCCCCTTAATTGCTAACTATATGTATGTTCTATCTTTCCAGTGAGACTGTAAGTTTCCTGATGATCGGAAACCATCAGGAAGCAAGTCAGATTTTCTACTCTCACAAGTTTTTTTTGTTTTTTTAAATAAATGTTTATTTATTTTTGAGAAAGAGAGAGAGAGAGAGAGAGACGGAGGGAGGGGATGGGCAGAGAGAGGGAGACAGAGGATCTGAAGTGGGCTCTGTGCTGACAGTAGAGAGCCCGACGTGGGACTTGAACTCACAAACCATGCGATTAAGACCTGAGATGAAGTCAGATGCTCAACTGACTGAGCCACCCAGGTGCCCCTATCCCCACAAGTTTTTGAAATAATGCCTAGGTACTCAACAAATAGTTTCTAAACTAAATGGAAATACCAGGGGAAGTCTGGAATACAGAAGGTGCATACAACAAATCATTTTTATTTTTAACTCTTTAGGAAATTGAGAATGATTAAATACGAAAAATAAGTAAGGATCCCAGAACATTTTACTCTTGAAGTATCTACATCCATTTAAATATCTGAGTCTATATGAAAATACCCCAGTTGTTTTGAAATCTGCTAAGTTATTAAAACTAGCCAAAAAACTTAGGTAACCTTCATCTTTTGTGGCCTTTGGCATTTTATTTGTTGAATAACAGTTCAACTTCCACAGAGAAGCAAGTGAATAGTTTTATATTCCTACACTGATTTTTATGGCTTTAGTAGTGGAGACTGATTTCTTTGCTGAAATGTCCTATCAGGACCCAGTGGAAAAGTGAAATACTACACGACTGGGTTAGCCAAGGGGGTAATATGATTAGAAATTGAATATGGTAATAGAAATGGAACATGACAGCTTTTCAGGTTAAGTGATTTTGAAATTGAAGCTTAAAAGGACAAAGATCTCCCTAGGGCACACAGCACTGTATAATTCAAGCACGCAGTAATAAAGAGCTTGAGAACCTCAATTTCCCTATTTGCTACTTATTTTCAAAGAAGTAGAGGAAGCCTTAATCCCCTATACAATTTACTCTATTTAAGACCTTACTGGAATTGTGCAGAAAAATTGAAACTCTCTTAGAAGTACCAATGATCAAAACTTCCATGGGATTTGTATTCACTTTTTCCACTGCATTTTTAAAAAATCAAAATACAGGATTATAGACCAATTGTATCTCAATAAAAATTGGGAAAAAAAAAATCATAGAATACCTAACTTCTTTTTGTGCCATTGTTCAATAGGATGGGGTAAGGGTAGACTTTGACAGCCAGTAGATTCCTTATCTCTAGGGGTTTTCACGAGGACGTATCTTGTCACTCTGTCCTTAGCACCTGGCATAATCTCGCACAAAAGAGTAGTAGTTGCTCGCTGGGTGCACATGGAAGGAGCAAACAGATTCACGTCGTACCAGAAACTGGAGCTATGCTTATAGTGCCACTCACCTCGGTTTCCTGCAGGCGGTGTCCAATGAGGCTTAGGGACTCTCCCAGCAGCTGTAGATGAGCAGCGACATCAATGGGCTCTGTCTCAGGGGCTTTGGCTGGCGAGGCTGGTAACAGCATGGTGGTGGGTGGGGATTTCTTCTGGGGAGACAGTACTCCTGCAGAGGAAGCTGAGAACAGAGACAAAATAGAGAGATAAAGCTTACCCATGGCCTGGAACACCACAAAAATCTTCTTCCTGATGTCCCTCTGTTACGACCTATACCAGGCCTTAGCAAAACTGTGCACTGTGGGCCAAATCTGTACGTGTTCTTGCATAGCCTGTGAGCTAAGAATGGCTTCACATTTTTAAATGGTTGTAGAAAAAATAAAGGAGAATATGTGACAGAGAGTGCCTATGGCTCACAAGATCTAAAATATTCACTCCCTGCCCCTTTATAGAAAAAGTTTGCTGACTTCTGATTTATATTTTCTAATTTTGTTTTTTTTTGCAATCTATAATATTCAGTGATAATATGTGGGTATCAAGATCTGCTTCTGATATAGGCTGCACTCCCAATTTCCTGGTTAGGAAGCAAAATTCACCATGCTCTCAGGAAAAGAGGTCGGAGCCCCTACCTTTTACTTTCACGGGAACTTCCGAGCAGGAGGCTTTTCTTTTCACAGTTGTAGCTTCTGCTTTGTTCTGTTTGTGTTGCAGATACTGAGCTTTTTGCTTCCAAATCTGCAATCAGATCAGGGCAAAGTAAGTTACGATAAATGAATCCAGACAAAACATACAAGGGAAAGCAGTCACGGAACGGGAGAATGAAGAAAAGAAAGGGAAAGGAAATCCTGGAGCGGGGCAGACAGAGGGTTGATGCTAACTTTTTTTTTTTTTTTTTTTAATGTTTATTTTTGAGAAAGAACATGAGTAGGGGAGGGGCTGAGGGGGATGGGTGGTAGAGAGGATCCGAAGCGGGTTCACTGCTGATAGCAGTGAGCCCGATGCGGGGCTTGAACTCACGAACTGTGAGATCATGACCTGAGTGGAAGTTGGATGCTCAACTGACTGAGCCGCCCAGGCGCCTCTTAATGCTAACTTTTACGCCGAGGGTTACCAAACAGGCTTCAGATGGTGACTACAGTGATACCTAAGTACAGGACTGCAAACGTTCCTTCATGCTAATGGTTAGGTCTCAGCAGAGATTTGAGATCACTCGGAGGTCGAAATGGAAAATCATAGGGTAAACACCTGGCTCGGTATGATGTCCATGTGGTCCAAATAGTTCTTCTGACCTGCTGGTTGGCAATGCCAATAACAGGATGACAATGACATGGAAAACAGAAAGTAAAGATAACCTACCCAGGTGACAATAATTTCACTGCTTCACCCAGATGAGCTGTGCTGTAAAGAAAGACGGTAATTCTAGTTCCTAGACCAACCGTCACATCACCCAGTTGAAAAGTGACTGTGAATGATTTCAGTAGAACTAGTTATCATTGTGTTGCCGGCTTCCTGATAGGAGGGTATATTATTTGGTATTGGCTGATGAGGATGATGGCCTGCAAGCCACTCACCTAGTAAACACAGCCCATATTTTTCTCATTTGTAGTAACCATGATGCAGATGACCTTCCTCAGTTCTCGGACCTTTACTGACCAGTGGCTGTTTGCAGGAAAGGGGTCTGATCTTAGATTCTCTTTTAACCCTTCATCACTCCCCAACTCAGGTCATCTTTTGGCTCAAATGGAAGGCTGCTGGAAAACAACTAGATGAGGCTAGAAAAGATAGCCTCCCTGCAGTTAAATCCACACTAGAGTAAACTGGCACCAGCCAGTGTTAATGTCCTCTGCCAAACCATTTTCTTTTTCAATTTTTTTTTTATTTTTTATTTTTTAATGTTTGTATTTATTTTTGAGACAGAGAGAGACAGAGCATGAGCAGGGGAGGGGCAGAGAGAGAGGGAGACACAGAATCCGAAGCAGGCTCCAAGCTCTGAGCTGTCAGCACAGAGCCCGATGTGGGGCTCGAACCCACGGACCATGAGATCATGACCTGAGCTGAAGTCGGACGCACAACTGACTGAGCCACCCAGGCGCCCCTGCCAAACCATTTTCTATTGATCTATAATTTTTTTTCACCATTTTCACTGTTGGCTTGATGGACTACAGAAGAATTACATATTTTGCAAGGCACAAAGCAATGAAAACTGCGTTCGTACGAAAGCGTACTTACCAGTTTGTCTTTTTCTGGCAACTGCTTCCACACCTCAGCCAGTTTTTTACTGAGTTCCCCGAAGTCTGGCATGAAAGGGCAAAAAACGCGACACAGTAAAGGTTGGACTATAAATCAAACAGAAGATTGATAAGAGCAAAAACTAGAAGGATTTCCCAGCTCAGATTTAAATAGCACAAGGTTCTTTCAGAAAACCACACTAAAACCCCAACACTTGTCTTGATTCTTTTCTCTAGGGAAGGAAGGGGCTACTGGGTGGTCATGAGATAGGCTCAAATTCTCACACACCTATTCTCCAGAGATCTATCCCTTCAGCCTCTTTCGGGGGTCTTTCAATTTGACCTCATTATACAGAGCTTATCAACTTGGGTTAAAGAAGATGTGTTGTGTAGAATTTGATAGAAAACGTTAGATTTTTACCAAGTTTTGAGAGCGGAGAACCAAAGAGGAATTTCCCTCGAGCAGCCCAGAAGCAACCCTTGAGAAGCGTAACGCTGCCCTTCCATCGGCACAGCAAGGTCATGCTTTATAAAGCGCTCCTATCTGCTACGGTGCTTCACGTGGGCCTCACAACAACCTCGATGAGAAGGCTGTGAAGCCACTGTACCCATCAGGCAAATGAGATCTGCGGAGGTTACGTGACTTGTCAAGGTCTGTGGCGGAGTGTTTCTCTCACCTCGCTAACTTCTGACACAGAGACAAACAGCAGCAATGCGAGTCGCCTCGCTGTAACTCACACCCAGGGGCCAGAGGGAAAGGTCAGCCGGGGAATCACGGCAGCGAATAACTGCAGGTGTATGTGCAGGGCTCCCTAACATTTGATTTTATTCAGTTTCCCGTTTTCTCATTTTAAGGGATATAAACAGAAAGCTTATCTCTTTTAGGGACGGGTGGACTAAGACAGAACCTCAAGTGACTTCAGAACCGAGGGGGGAAAAACACGAGCTTTGTGGTATTTTAGTACCACAGGAAGAAGCTGCCTGCTGACTGGCTGAGTTCACTGCACTGTTTCTGAGATAAAGACGGACAGAACAAAGCTGAGGATGAGAAATGTCCTTACCTATACCTGGATGGTCAGCCACGATGGTCACACGATACTCTTTACAGAACACCTGGTAGGCAGACATGTTCTTCTTTTTTGGCTGGTGTCACGTGGAAACAGAACGGGGGAGACTTCGTTAGAACACAGGTTGAGTTACAAACCAGGAAAGAGACCTATACTTTTCCATCTAGGGAACAGTTCGGAACCACTAACCAGCTTCCTAAACAGGATAGCTTTTAATTATATTTCATTTTTAATGATACTTAGTATTTAATTAATACATATCGGCTTTACTTTTATTTTAAAAGATTTTAGTTTTCAGTAATCTTTATACCCAAAGTGGGGCTGGAACTCACAACTCCGAGATCGAGTCACGTGCTCTACTGACTGAGCTAGCCAGGCACCCCCGGTTTTACTTTAGAAGGTAAAAACCACAGGCTAAATCATTTCTAGATATTTCAGGTTGTTGCAGCTACTTGATAATTACTTGTAAAGCCCTTCATTCACCTATATACAATCCCACGTTATGTGTTTGAGAACTATGTGCTAAGAAAATCTTTACCTCTCCTGGAGCGTCTATTTTTCTCATCTTTGAAAAGAAGAATCATATTATTTCCCTTTACTTTGGGACCAGAAAGCCAAGAGCCAAATCTGTTTGTTTTGTTCCTCTGGTTTTGATTTCTAGTGTTATAATTTCCCTGATCCTGCTTTTCCTGTTAGCTGTAGTTTATCATTATTTTATTATTCACATTCTTGCAGTCCAATGTGGGGAGCAGGTAAACAACTGAAAACAATTCTTTGGTAGTCAATGTAAGATGAACCTCTCTCACTTCAACAAATTGCTTTGTGTTACTCGAAGCATGTTTATTCTTTACTGTATTGTGATACCTCCACAAGCAGGGAGGAAGGAGTGACAGGATTTAGCAAGATAATGTGACAAAATAACCAGAGCCTGGGCTTTGGATGCTAACTGATGTAGTTCAGAATCCTGACCATACTATCTGTTAGCAACACAGACTGCTTCATTTCCCTGAGCTCTAGTTTCCCTGTGAGTAAAACTTGGATAATACCATTTTAACTCAAAGGTGGGAATCAATCAAACAGTATGTGGCACTTCAGTAGGTACGCAGTAACGTTATGACAGCATTATTTCTGTGGCAGGCAGAATTCCAAGACGGCTCCCAAGATTCCTGCCCCCTGGTGCACATGCCCCGTATAGTGCCATCCCTGTGAGCGTGAGTAGGACTGGTGAATGTGACGGGCTATCATTCCCGTGACTGTTACGTTGGATGGCAAAAGGGACTTTGCACACTAGTTTAGGTCCCGTTGAATCTTAGTTAATCAAAAGGGAGACCATCCTGACTCAGCCTGACTTATCACGGTCAGTCAGGTGAGCCCTTGAAAGGGATGAGACACAACATCAGACACTCTCCTACTGACCTTGAACTTTAGGAAAAGAGGTTGCCATGAGTTCTACAACTATAAAGAACGGAATACTGCCGACAACATGAACAAACTGCCAACAACCTGAAGAGGAAGGAGCCCTCGCTCGCCTCAGGGAAGGACCCAGTTCTGGCCCAAACCCTGATTCAGTGTTGGGAGAGACGGAGAGCCCAGCTGAGCCCTATCTGGACTTCCGAGGTACAGAACTGGGAGATAACAGTGGATGTCGTTGCACACTGCTAAATCTGCGGTAATTTGTTATGCTCCCATGGAAAACTACTATAAGTTCTTTTCTATTCCCTCTGTATCTTTCAAAATAGAAGTTGTAGCATCCAAAAGGCCAATACAAGCTTTTTTTAAAAACAGGGAATTTTGGAGAAGGATGATAAAGTGAAATCATCTGGCCTAAATCAGGTAAAGAAAATAGCAGCAAGGCCTTTAGTTTAACAGTTTCATTTAAATAGTGAAGGTCCTATTTTTAGTATTCTACTGGTGAAGCCAGTCCTGTTTAGAGACGCGACAGAAGTGAGTTCTGGGTGCTGCGTTTGGTTAGTAATTTAGGAGCAGCTTCATATCCCCAAATGTTCCAAGGTTTTTAACTAATGCTCCCTTCTTTCAAATCCCCCTTTATTGGGCCCCAGATACAATGGAGGGGCACTACATAGACAGGAGTTCATGTAAGTTCTATATTTGGCCATTTATGAGCGAGAGAGAGAGAGAGAGAGAGAGAGAGAGAGAGAGAGATGGATTGACTGATTAGTTGGGGTGATTCTATGCTACGAACCTATTCCTTGGAGCGAGTGTGACAAAGAACATACACCTGCTTGTCCTGGAGAACTCCTGTATGTCTCTTTCAGTGTGCACAACTCACTACCCAAGTGTGATTCTGATATGTGTAGCTAACGTAATTGAAAAAATAATAATTATGGCTTCTGAGCCTACGCCAATGACTTCGCCCGGTGCCGAGAAGAACCCAGCTGCACTGGGCTGACATTCTGTTGGACCCGCAGTCTGTCAGCTTTTGGTTGTGAAGCTAGCCTTCCTGAGGGGTTTTCAGGGAACCTGAACTACTTACAATTCCCACCTTAGGTGCTGACCTTAGAACCTAACCACTGTGCAAAATGCAACTCCTGTCTGTGGACCTAAAGTTCGGAATGCAAACTTAACAGTTAAACTTTTTCCGGGGCACAAAGATTTTTCTAAACGTAGTTGAGTAGTTAGAAATATACAAATAATGGATGATCTCTATGCACACAAAATATTTCCATGTGACTCCAGATACAAGGCCAGTAATTCCACTCTAGACTTCCTAATGCAAGAAAACATACACTATTGCAAGTGGATCACAGTGGTTACATCGGGAACAATATGGACTCCCCCTAATAAAATGTTAGTATTTCAAAAACTTGGATACTTTATTATTAGTAGCAGATGACTGCCAACAGATCCACTCAGTCTGACTCACAATGTTGTAATTTTGCAGCCAGAACCTCCTTTTAAGTGTTTGATGACATGTATCGCTGTATCAAGACCTTTCAAAGAGTAACTTTTTTTTCTTTTTAGAAAGAGAGAGGGCCAGTGGGGGAGGGGGCAAAGGGAGGGAGAGAATCTCAAGCAGGCTCCACGCTCAGTACAGAGCCAATGCAAGGCTCAACCCCATGACCCTGGGATCTTGACCTAAGCCAAAATCAAGAGTCAGACACTTAACCGACAGATCCATCCAGGAATCCCTCAAAGAGTAAACTTCTTAATGCTTTTCATAAAGTAGTCATGTTTAACTCCTTTGGGAAATAGAACTCTTTGACAATCTGATGAAAATCCCTCTTCAAGCCCACCCAAGACTCTGGTTTAAGAACTTTTAAAGGCTAAAACACTTGGGGATTAAGGCAAAACGTAACTTATGAATCTTAAAAATAAAACTTGGCTTTCTTCTGCTGATGACAAGAACACACGTGCTTCATTAATACTAATGTCGTATAGGAGGTGCTGTAGGACAGCTTTACCTCTAGAAACTCATTTAAACCTTGCAACAACCCTGTGAGGTAAATTCCATTATTACTGCCATTTTATTTAAAAATTTTTTTAACTTTTAAAAGTAATCTCTCTACCTAACATGGGGGTCCAACTCATGACCCCAAGACTGAGAGTTGCATGCCCTTCTGACTGAGGCAGCTGGGCGCCCCATTCCTGCCATTAAAAAAATTTTTTTTCAATGTTTATTTATTTTTGAGAGAGAGAGAGAGAGAGAGAGAGAGAGCGCGAGCAGGTCAGGGGAAGAGACAGAGGGAGACCCAGAATCCGAAGCAGGCTCCAGGCTCCGAGCTGTCAGCACAGAGCCCGATGCGGGGCTTGAACTCACGAACCGTGAGATCACGACCTGAGCCGAAGTCGGACGCTCAGCTGACTGAGGCAGCTGGGCGCCCCATTCCTGCCATTTTAAAGATGAGGAAACCGAGATGCAGGGTCAGACATGCAGGAGTGGCGGGGCGAGCGTCCAAACGCAGCCGGTCTGGCTTCGGAGCCCGCGCCTGTAACCACAATACCACCTGATGTTCTCCTGAACTAATTTGACCGAGATCCCTAAATCTGATCTGGCTAAAGGAGAGGGTGCCAGAGAAGTAAGGTTTTCACAGCAAAGCTTCTACCTGAACCGTTCTGAATGGAAATCTTCCTAAAACGCACTCTGCACTCGCGCCATCTCTCACGGCGCACCACTGGGTGGAAGGCAGACATCCTCTCTGTGTAACGGAAGGAGCACGGGCCCCACAATCACAAAGATCGTGGGTTCAGAGTCCCGCTCTGCCCCTGAACAGGACTGTGCCCTGGGCAGGTTACTTCGCTCCCTTGAGCTTGCTTCTGGGAGACGGAGAGGAGAACGTCTACGCCTCACCGGGTTCTTGTGGAAACTCACCGAAATACCACCGACGAACGCCTGGTGCAGCGCTCGGGACGCATTTGAAACCACAGCTAGACTCTTGCGGTCGTGGCTTACGATCGCTCCCCCAGCTCCACCGCCCCGTCCTCGGAGGCAGGTGCAGCAATGCTTCCTCCTTCCACACGGTTTCTCCCGACCTTCTGCTGCCTCCACCTCACACACGCGCACACACGCGCGCGCACTTCTGTGCTTCTCTGAACATCCTCTGCCTCCTGGCATCTCAGTCCCTTCACACGCATCTTTCACTCCTTGCCTGAAAGCCCACTCCTCACTTCCACCTGATAACTCCTAGCTGGCCCTGAGATCTGGTTCAGATGACACGTGCCGCTGGAGGGAACCTTCTCTGGCACCCCAGGCTTCCCCCCGTGCTCCCTCGGCACTCGGCACGTGCCTGCGGGGGGCTCGACGCACTGAATACTTTCCGACCCCTCTTCCTACACCCAAAGCTCGGAGTTGGCAGGACGCTGGCACTGCACTTACTCATCTTTAATCCATAGCACCTGGCGCGTGCCCGGCACAACTTACGTTGTGCAGAATACGTACAGGATGGATAACAAAGTCTCAGGACTGTGTGCCAAAGGGGAGGAGTGTGAATCCCCTCCACTCCCTCATCTGATTTTCAGGGCACCCCCACACGTGAGGTGGGCCAGGTATGTTCGCTCTGGCCCAGGGACAGGGTCAGGGAACGGAACAGGAACGGAACAGGGTCAGGGAGGTCCGGCGACGCCTCTCTGGCCAGCGTTCCTTCCCCCGCCCAGGAAGCGCTCCGGTGAGCTGTAGGGTGCTGGCTTTTACTCCTTGGAAACGCTGTTTTCTTTCTAGATCTTAACTGTTGCCCAGACAGGTGGGATAACTGCAGAGTTTGCTTCCTATCAGGTGGGTGTTATGTTATGAAGCAAAGCCAAAGAAAACCATAAAAGCATCTTCTCCTTGCTTCATTGAGGTCATGTGAAATGACCGGTTGAGAAAAACAGCTTCAGAAAGATGTTTTCAAGCTTGCTTTCTGCTTTTGGAGAACTTAGGACAGAAGCAACGGTAAGTGCAGCCGCAGCTGTTTCCGGAGCCGGGCCTGTGCGGAGCGTGTTACGTGCGTACACAGCTGCATTTTACAAATGAGCAGGGAGGAAGCATCGCCAGAGAACACAGCTGCTTAAGCAGCAGACTAGGACAAGGACCCGGACGGCCGTGTGTGAGCCCCAGCTGTCCGCGCTTCGTCACATTCGACTTACAAACAAGGTCTGTACATCTCAGCGGGACGAATCTCAGACGCTAGTTGAGACGCTAGCCGCCGCATCGGTTTCCTTTACCCCAGAACCTACCGTTGGCTGCGATGAAGGCACATGGCACCGGACAACCATCTCCTGAGGCTTCAGAAGGGCACGTGGTAAGAGTAGAGAAAGTACAGGCTTGGGGTTAAGGAGACCTATGCTAAAATCCTCGTCTTGTCTTCTCGGCTTCTCCTATCAGTCAAGACAGTCCGAGAGGTCAGATGCCTAAGAGACACTGGCGCACGGCAGGCACTCAGTAGAGGGTAGCGGCTGACTCTTCCCATATCGATGCTGTTCCTCGGCTTCAGTGTCAGCAGCGAGAGGACACATGCAATGCCACGAGTCTAACCACGGCTCAGACTTCAGCGCGCTACTCCATCAGCACCAACGCCTGAGTGAGCCAGACACAAGGCCACCTGGCTGGCCTCGGCTTGCTTACAGGAAGTATGAACATTCTGGAAACATACAGATAACTGAAGGCGTGCCTCTGGAGCGGCAACATCGCAGATATTATTCTGAATGGCAGCGAATGGGCTTTTAGTGATTTAGCAAAACCCAAAGTAAGGTGTCTTTGAAATGTTACCGGCATAAACGAGAGCTTCCCCTCCACAGGATGATCCCAGGGGGAAATCATCAAGACGTTACCAGATGACTTCGCTACCCCTTCTCAGAAAGCGGGATTCAACGATGAGCCAACGCACAAGCACGCAAACACGACAAGAAAAAGCCACTCCCCAAACACAGCTCAACACTGAGTGTGTGACCTTCCACCGGAGACAGAGTTCAATCCCCTGGTCTGTGTCAAGACTACCCGGTGACAGTGCCACCCCTGCTGCCCTCGCTTCTCACTCCTGCATGGACTCCCACTCTCCCTGCCGCACTTGAACTCCTCCTCCCTCTAGTGGGAGTCCAGTCTACTCCCCAACGGTCTGCTTTTCACTTCTGCCACGCTGACCCCTCTGTGGTTTCTCCTCCCACACAGCGGCCCCCTCTGCCTTCTCCAGCGCCCCGTTGTGTGCACCGTACCACATTCTTCTCTGGGCTCTCTGCTCACGGACCTCACTTCTTGTGCAGGAGCGCCCCACCCTCACCCGAGCCCCACCTGCTCTGCTGAGCCCCAGCTCTTGCGTTTCTATCGCTCTCTGGAACTTCTCCGGAGAGGACAATGAAAACAGCTCCTGTTGAAAGCTCAGTAATGTGCAGAGCCACAGTTCCCAGACTTAGCTGGGTGCCCACATGGCTTTTCACATGGTACTTGCTTTTTATCACAGCCATCACAGAAGACCAGCTTCGAAAAGACGGGGCATTATTGAAAGGAATGTCGTGTGATAAGATGTAGCAACCATGAATTACCTCGAGCTAGTAGTTCCCAAGGTGTTTGACAGATGTCCCACACTGCTGTTTCTTTTGAAATAAATGTAATAAATGTAAAATATCCAGGGGCACCTGTTGGCTTAGTCAGCAGAGGATGTGACTCTTGATCTGGGGGTTGTAAGTTCAACCCCGTATTGGATGTAGAGGTTACTTAAAACTCTTAAAAAAACAAAAAAACAACCCAATGGTGCCCCTGTGGGTTGGCTGCCTTTTACATGTATTATTATTACCTCATTTAACCCTTAACGACCCTATCAGGTAGGTCTGTCATCATCCACACCTTCTTTTAAAAAAAAAAAAAAATTTTTTTTAAATGTTTTTATTAATTTATTTTTGAGACAGAGAGAGACAGAGCATGAGCAGGGGAGGGGCAGAGAGAGGGGGAGACACAGAATCCGAACCAGGCTCCAGGCTCTGAGCTGACAGCACAGAGCCCGACGTGGGGCTCGAACTCACGGAGTGGGAGATCATGACCTGAGCTGAAGTCGGACGCTCAACCGACTGAGCCACCCAGGCGCCCCACCATCCACACCTTCTACGTGGAGAAGTTATGTCACTTGCCCAATAGCACACAGCTTGTAAGTGGCAGAGCCAGGCTTTGAACCCAAGTGGTCTGGCTCCCCAGCCCACACTGTTAGCCTTGAATCGCTTCATGCTTATATCTTAAAACAATCTAAACCTGACTTATCTTCTCCCAAAACAGCCATCCTTCTTGCTTCTCTACTTTTGTGCCAGTGCTGGTCATAGGATCCAAGCAGAAAGTGCACAGAGGCTTTCCGTGTTTCTACCAGTGGGAGAGCCAACCTCTGCTTGCTGTAGTCTGGGGGGACGCTATTCCTGAAGCTTTCCTTTTGATCTCTAGGTGGACTTTTAGTTCTTTTCTATACTGAAATAAAACCCGGGAAAGGAATTTTTTTTTTTTTTTTGAACTCCATGAGAAATTTTTATGCAGAGATCAGGTTTAAAACAACATGGTACGTGTTCCATAAGTATTTGCTGGATAAATAAATGATTACATTCAGAGTATGACTACTTCAGGTTTGGATAGTCACGATCAAATGCTGATTCCTAATACAATCTTTGCTATAAACTACCGTTCATTTTTTACTAGCAACTGCTAGCCCCGTGGGGGAATTATAAAGAAGTCCTACACTTGAAGAGATTATAATTTTATTTTCCAAGGCACCCAGGTTCAAAATCTTAAGGGACACCTTTATCCTCATTTATGTTTCCGCCTTCTCAGATCCAAGCCCTGCTGCCAGACCTTATCAGTTTTCCCTTCAGAGTCTCTTCTGAATCTCTACCAGGCTTTTACAGTACCCCAAACCTTGGACCATAATAACCTCCTGCATGGTCTGTCACAATCTCTCCTTGGTCTCACCCACCTGCTGCCACGCTGTCATTTTCTTCCTACACGATCATGTGGAGCATATCTAAGTCCTGCTCATAAGCCCGAAGTGCCCGTTGCCAAGTCCTTAACTAATTCAAGATTCTTACAATTTGCTCCTGACCCACCTTTTCAGTACTAGGTTTGCACCCATTTCATTCACTTTGCATGCATCACAAAATGCCTACCAAGGGCATTGAGGAGATGAAGGGGACAGTAAGGTGACCACAACAGCCCCTAAGGAGCTACGGCACCCTCAAGGAGCTTACCGTCTTTAACAGGGGAAATGGAATACATGCATAGAAAAGCCGAATGTTAGGGAAAGTTAAGTGCAGTGACTTCCCACAGCCAGCTGGCAGGGGAAGTCACAATTGTGGCCGGAGGGGCAGCATGTCTTGGAGGAGGCGGCACTTGATTAGGTCTTGAAGGGGAGGCAGAGCTTCCGTATAGGAAGCAGAATACGGAAGAAGATCACTACAAAAAATGAGCAGAGGAGTAGAGGGAAGAATGTAGGGGCCGAGAATGGTTTCCCCACAGTGCACGTAAAGCCGACTAAGGGGGACAGCTGAGAAGGAAGGCTGAAGGCTACATCACGGACAATTATGATGCTTGGCCTCGGGTCTGGACCTTGATTATCCACTCATTCGACAAGCATCTATGGACTAACTTTGATATTTATTCATTCAGCAAGCATCTATGGACTAAATACAGCGGGCCAGACTGCGGGTTCAGTGCTAGGGATGAAGTGGAGAGCGTGACAGACAGGACCCTGGTCCTCTCGGAGCTTAGGGTCGAACGTGAAGGTGGGAAGGATCCACTGAAGATGCTGAACCAGAGGACTGTTGGCATCAAAGTGGTACTTAAGAACATTCTGGCATCAGGGTGTAGTAGTTGCATGGGAGAAGAAACAGAAAGGAGGCCATTGACTGCATTACGTACAGGGAGGGATGAGGTCCAGGATGGAACAGTGGTAACGGAGGACATAAAGGCATGGGAATGATTAAGGAGGAAGGATATCGGGCACAGTCCTCGAGTGGAGCTACAGGAGAGGGAGAGCAGGGAGGCGGAGATGCAAAAAGGCACCATAAGACCGGGAAGCAACCAGAACAGTGGGTGGCTCTGGGGGCGGGGACCGACAGGCAAGGGGTACGAAAAAGCTGTTTGGGACGATGGGAATGTCTGTCTTGACAGGCCTGGTCACACAGGCGTATGCATTTGTCAAAACTCACCCAGTGGTAGACGGACCCCATGCACATCTGCACCTAAGTCTACCATGAAAAAAAAAAAAAAGTCCTGAAAACAAATATTGAACTTAAGTTAATGACACGCAGGCTGAAGCGTTCAGCGATGCGATGTGTGAGATCTATAATTTACTTCAAAATACTTTGTAAAAGATGGACGGACAGATGTCTCATGAGGCAGACAGCAAGATAATAACTACAGAATCTCACTGGGTGGCATATTGTGCTCACTGTACCCTTTCAAAGCTTTTGGTTTGAAAAATTTCATAATAAAGCGTCAAGAGAAACGACGCAGCGTACAGTTTTGAGTCTGGGCTGACTGGAAGGGCCCAGAACACAGAAGCAGATGGAGGAGGAGATGCAGGTTTGGGCGACGGGATGATGAGCTTAGTCAGTGACACGTGGGTCTGAGGGGCCCAAGGCATCCAGGTGGCAATATTTATCAGGCAGTTAGAAACACAGGACTAGAGTTCGGTGGTTTTGCTGTGCTACCTCCTAAACATCTTTCTGCCACCTTGGATGCCTTTGTACTGAAATCCTTTTTCTTCCGTAAGCTCTGACCACCCTGGCCTCCTACATTCAGCACTGTACGATTAGTTTATGGCACTGTCATATATCACTAGCGAATGGAAATTCTCAGGATAAAGGGCATCTTACACAGAATACATACGATTTCACGAAGCAATTTGCAAATAAATGAATAAAACCTGACCCAGTGTCTGACTATGCAGCTCTTGACGCGCACACTGATTCGTGGCTCGGAAGGTACACTTTTGTTTTTCATTTCTGAGATATACACACTCAAAAGCCACTCTTTGCAGTGGGAAACATGACCCGTACCCGTCACAGGCTGAACCGAAGCTCCCATTTCCAAATTCTTAAATACTTGACTTTCTCCTTCTTAGCAGCTTCTCTTTCAGACTTTATCTGACATTTCATCTTGCAGAACTCTAAACAAAGGAAGCCAATGGTTGTCCTCAGGTGGCGAAACTAACCTTTCTGAGCTTTTTCTTTCTACGATTCTCGATTTCTAAATTTGTGCAACAGCAATTACTTTGATAACAGGGGGGAAAGGTTTATTTTTTAAAGAAAACCTGTAATGACATAGTCACCAGCCCCTACTGTACAACTGCTAGAAAGTTTTTCAAGTTGTGGGAAAGAAGTTAAACCAAGCTGGCTGATTTCTCATTCCTGTCTCCTCAGCAATCTGTGGGCTCCCTGAGGTCGGGAGCTAGGTCCCGCTCAGCTCTGCTCCTCTTAACATGAACCACAGCACTGGGCCTGGTAGACAGCAGGCGCTCACATGGTGAAAGAACACACATTTGACACCAGAAAGTGGAAAGCACAGTTAGTGGAAAGCCATTCCCTTATTCTGTTAACCTGGTCATTATTCTTCTCATTTTGAAAATCTGTTTCTCAAAGTAAGCTCACAGAATACCTCTGGTACCTTGAGTCTCTCTCAACCGCCCCAGGCAGCCAGTGCTGCTGAGTGAAAGAAAGTGGGTTTGGCTCCTTCCGTGAATTCCAATTTCAAGGGTGTCCCTAACCCTATGCCTGGCACAATGGGAGAACAGCTCCGTTAAGAAAACCCATGAATCTGGGGCGCCTGGATGGCTCAGTTGGTTAAGCATCTGACTTCCGCTCAGGTCGTGATCTCACCGTTTGTGAGTTCAAGCCCCACATCAGGCTCTGTGATGACAGCTCAGAGCCTGAAGCCTGCTTCAGATTCTGTGCATCCCTCTCTCTCTCTCTCTCTCTGCCCCTCCCCAACTAGTGCTCTGTTTCTGTCTCTCAAAAATAAATGAACATTAAAAAAAATTAAAAAAACAAAACCCATGAATAATCAAGACTGCTCTTATTTTCGCATCAGCCACACTTGGCCACTGGTAATATTTTACATTTCACGCCATCCCACCGGACGGGGCCACACTCCCCACGGCTCACCTCAGCTGGCGAATTCCAAGTCCGCTTACTACCATCGTCACTTACCCACCGCACTTCAAAGAATGGTTTACCTTTTCTCCTCTCTCTCTCTCTCTGTCTTTCTCCTCTTTTTTCTTCTTTTTCTCACCATGCCCGTCTGTGTGGAGGCTGGGCAGTGGGGGGGGAGGGGCAGCCGCCCCAGCGTGCGGGGCGCTGGGAGGAGGGCCGGGAGCCACTGGGGCCTCTCCCGCTGCTGCGGCCGAAAGTCCCGAACTTCTCTTGGACTTGGAGTGTCGCTTCTCTTTATGCTTCTCCTTGTCCTTCTTCTTTTTGCTCTTCTTTGACTTCTTCTTCTTCTTGACTTCCCGGTAGGAATCATCTATCACTAGCTCCCCAGCCTCTAGCTCCCCACCAGAGGACGAGTCTGATTCTACCAGAATAGGTTCAAGTCCTGAAAGATCAAGGTTAGTGCTGTGGGAGTCTGGGAATTGGGAGGCATCCGACCCACCGCCTTCGGGGCCAGGAGAGGAATGTGGGTCCGAGGCGGACTTGTGCTTCTTCCGGGCTGTTCTCAGAAAGCTCTGTAACTCGTGTCCTAGGAGTAAAGCACCTTGCTCATCCCGAGCTGATTTCTTAGAGGATTTTTTCACCGTCGCTTGTTGAGAGGGGTACTGAAAAGACTCCTCGTCAACCGAGCTGCTTCCCTTCTCCTTTGGCGAGAGAATGAGCTTCATCTTTAAGCCGTCGGGCTCCCGAAGAGTCAGTGTCTCTGTGTTCACATAGAGCGGTTTCATTTTTTTTGATTTGTGGGAACCGCCATCCTCCAGGGACAGCTCCCCACCGCTTCCACTTACTTTCTTCCTGTGGTGTTCCTTTTTACTCTCTGAATGACTTGAAGAACTGGAGGATTTCTCCCCTGTCTTTTTGGAGGGCTTGGAGCCTGTTGCCAGCGGGGAAGTGATAGCTTTCAACAGATCCATGGCTGTATCGGCAGACTGCGGGCTGGACTTCTTCTTTTTCTTCTGTGACGATTCCAAAGACGAAATATCTAGAAATAATCAAGAGAAGTCATGTCCACACGACAAACCAACTTCCAACAAGTTGCCTCTCTCACCCCAAACACTCAACTAACACGAGCAAGAGGCTAAGAGAAATGATTTGAGGGGGGACACCCTTCAACTGATTCCTGATGACGCCCGTGTGCTTCTTGGCTTGGTAGATTCTGCCTGACCCCGGACACAGTTCTCGCCACTAAAGTCGTTTCTCTTCACTGAGACTTCACAGCAACCAGAGAGAGCGGACCCAGAAGAATGGACTAAGCTGTGGGATTATGAGTAGTCACAATTTGGGTTGCACTGCAGACAGAGTGTCATCTGTTTCTGTGTTCAGGACAAGCCCGTTCTAGTAAAGGGTTAGTCTCATCAGCTATGCGCGTAAGAGAGCTAAGAGAGGCTGGTCTTGTGAGTGGATATGCGCTGCACTGAGAAGTAACCCACAGGTGCAGGCCAGAGGGCCCGGGACTACATACGGCAAAAGGGATGCTAGGTAACAATGGGCAGAAGAGAAGTGGATGATTGGGGGGAGAAGGAACCTGGTACCTGGTGTATCACAAATGAAGACTGTTCTTCTATGCTGAATCCTCCAAAATACCAGCCCTCCACCTCTCTCCTCCTTCACACTGGTTTATCGGCACTCAGAACAAGAACCACTGTCCTGTTAAATAGGCCACTGAGTCAGCAACATCTGGATCCCTTTCCCCTACCCCGACTCCAAGAACCAGTGATGTGTTCATCCCACCTGCTGCCCCTTCCCTCCTCACCTCCATGGTAGTAATCATCGGAGGAGTGCTTCCTCTTCTTCTTGTGCGTGTCCGTCCCCAAGAAATAAAGTTCGCTATCCTGGAATTGAAGAGGAAGAAGAATTGACCAACGAATAAGACGGGGCCCGATTTTGTTCTTTGATTTCTGACTTTGGAAAACAAAGTAAAATACGGGAAGTACTACAAACGGGTGCAAACAATGTTTATTTTAAGATAAACTTCTTTCTTCAAGTATGAGGAAATAGGATGTGAGACAGTTAAAAGCTTTCCTAATTCAAATGTGTAGAATTTACCTTTAACTTCTTCTTGGAAGAATTTCTGACCTGAGCAGCGATTTCTTCCTCTTCCCTTAAAAAGTCTTTGTAAGAACGTTTCTTTTCTCGTTGGCTTCGGCCAGCAGCTAGTCCTGTGTCCTCAGAGCTGTGATCACCATCAAAGCAATCTAAAAGCCGGGTTCATTTGGGAAAGGAAATGAGAAAGATTAAGTAAGTGGCAACCAAGTCACCACATATGTAAGGCAACAGGCCCTCCATTTCCAAGTTAAAATGTTTCAAGAAGCCCACTGGAATACGGGGCTAGGATCCAAGGGGACAAGTGTATTTCTTGATGACCTGGCTGCAAATACAAGAACCAAACCTGAAGAAACAATGCTTCCACGCTATGCAAAGCCCAATGTGCATCCTCAGACATGGTTTCTTAGTTGTGATTTGGCAGGTGGACACAGACTTGCAGAGGTAAGGCTGAAAAGAATAAGGATTCATGTGCTGTGCTGCTCTGTGGGAGTCCAAAACGTGACTCCTATCCCCAGACTCCTGCACATGGAGCTGGCAAGGACCACGAGTGCTGCAGGGGATCACCCCAATAGACTAGAGACTTATATTTCAGACTCTCGTGTTGGAACCCTGTCCTGGTTTTCGCATCCATGGGCCCAGCTGGGGGATGTTGTGGAGGCTGAGTGTCATTAATACTGCTCTGGGCCAGCACTTGGGAGTCCAGGCTGTGATGGCCAGTCCTGGTCTCTATGTCCACAGGCTGCAAGGATTGAAGAGGAAACCCCCTTTGGAATGCTTCTCAGATTAAGGGGTCATACCTTCTTTCTTCACGGAGTCATCATAAGCCATGGTGGTCCTGCAGGGCCTTTGTGAATGTGTCACTGTGTCCAGGCTCCTTCCCGTCTACAGGACCAGGTCTGAGAAACAAAGAAGGAAAACCCTCCTGTAATGCGAAATCACTGTGGAGAAGCAACCTTCCAGATGGAAATGCGTAGTGATCCAAGGGCAGACTGGAAGGGCAGCAAGGAATAAAGGAGTGTCTCGTCACCTCCTCATTCTGCTTGTAAATGTATCGGGGCTGAGACTGCAGGAAGTGTACTGGGCTTAATTTGATTTGACTTATGAGTTAGAGTTGTGGTTTGGTGAAGTATATAAAATACCTCCCACAGAATAAAAAATACCTCAAAATTAATGAGAATTTCTGAAATGCCAACAGGACTGACAACACCGAGATGGTAAATACTGACATTAAGTCAGAGGGATAGGTTCAGTCACAGTTATGAAATGCACAGATAAAGCAGGATGCAGAGGAAGACAGATTACAGCAAACATTCCAGACCATAAAGTCCTACCATGCGGATTGGCAACAGGCTAAAATCTATCGCGTTGCAGTTTAAACAGAAATGATAACTTTACAGTGTAATTTTTTGGTCTGCATTTTGTTGAGCTATATGAATTTGCTCAAAACTGCAGAGGTATAAAAATACTTCTTATATTGGTTGGCCACATGACAGCTTTCAAGGCTATCAAGCCTCTGTTAAAGGCTAGGTGGAAATAAGGAAGAATTCATTTGTCCACTGGCGGTGAAGTTTTTGTGATTAAGATTTTTACTGATTTGAAGAGTTACTGTAATGTAAATGTTCTAAGTATTATTCTGAAGACGTTAAACTTTTTCTGGCATTCACGTTTATACGTTTATACGTCTACTAAGACTTTGACAATGACAAGCTGTAGACTGCACTCTAGGGTAAAGTTCTTCAAATACTTTAAGGACAGGTAATGTCGCAAGTCCTGCAGGAAGTCTTTGCAGGAAACTTAAAAATGACAGACTAAATATATCAAAAAGTGTTCTCATCCAGTTAGTGAAATGCTTACAAGGTGACTGGATTGGCTATTTACTTAAATTTCATTTTATTTTCATTACTATAAGGGGATTGAGAAATGTTGACGGGCTCTCTGGTGAGACATTGCCAATCCCTTAGGCGGGCATGGGCAATACTGAAGTGTGTAACTTTCGTGACAGAGAATCTGATTAACAAGGGGAACTTTCCTAAGTTACATCAAAGATAAACGAGAAGACTTAATTGCACAAGTCAGATAAAATACAGTGCGTAGACAAGCCTAAGTTGAGCGTACAAAGAGAAAAAGCATTACCAAGAATGATTTACAAGCAACATTCAGAAAAGTAACACAAGAAAGTACTTCTCCACTTCCCTGAGGAGAATGAAGAATGGAGTTGGTCAAAGTCAAGAGAATCTAGAGTGAAGTAAAGAAACCAAATCAGCTGGATTATTTTAGTGATAAACTGGAGAACTGCTTGCTCTGAGGGCTTGTCATAGGAAATGAAGGGGCTATAAGGTCAGATCTCATGTAGAAATATGAGGCAACTTGCACCATTGTAGCTAGATTTCCATGTTCCTGTATTCAACTTTCTCAGGTAGAAATTACTGCCCTCCCACCTGTTGGGATGAGCACTGGGTGTTGTACGGAAACCAATTTGACAATAGATTTCATTAAAAAAAAAAAAAAAAGAAATTACTGCCCTCCCCTCTCCACACAAGTGGGGCAGACTCTGCAAGCGGTAAGGCAAGGGGGAACGTCCGAGGGAATTATGTCCATTCATTTGAAAACAGTATACCCTCTCAACTGGCACTAAAATATACTGAATTTATCAGAAAAAAAGATAAAGGTCCCGTTAGTTTTCACAGGCTGGTAATGCCAAGAAATACAGCAACTTGAGACCTGGAGTTTTAAATGTTTTTCATGCCAAATGAATTTTGGCTAAGAATGTTTGAGAAATAATAAGGAAAAAAATCTTAAACATTCGGGGTCATAAATATGGCCATCAATTTGTTGTCAACTCCAAGAACAGGCACTTCTGCAGGCCCTGAGACGTACGGGCAGACCTTCTTTTTAGTAACATCAAAACTAACATAAACCAGAGTGGAACGGTCTAATGGGAATAAGTACCTCTGAAGACAGTATGAGAGAGAACACCACGATGTGACTTCGGAGCTGTGAAAAAAGTGTTCGTGGTCTCTTAACTGCCTGCTTTGGAAAACAACCAGTGGATTTAAAAAGTTGTGAAAGGGAACAGAAAATTAGGAGCCGATCCTCAGAGGCACGGGCAAACACAGAAAACACATGCCGGTATTGGCATGACGTATTGCAATTAGGCCTGCTCCTGTTTCAACTTTCAGAGAAACGCTGAAGAGCATTTTATACATTACAGGATTAAATAACCCGTAGAGAGAGAGAAAAAAAAAAAAAAAATGAATGGGACCTGAAGGCAAGGCTGATTCACGAAAGAAGTGGAATAGCCAAGAGCTTAAAAAACTTAAAACACAGTGAACTCTGTTGCTCACAGCTTGGGCAGACTGATGGACCTTGCATTTCGAGATTCTTTAAAATCAAGGTATTATTGCAGCTCAGGGGTTAGTTTGGGTTGCTGACTCACAAAGGAAAGATGAAACCAGATAAAGAAGTATCAAGCAATAGTGTGGAAGAAAGGCAGAGTTAGGACAACATTTATATAGGATCAGATGACCCCTCGATATTCCTTCCAGGTAATCATTATCCACGATAAATTCAGACTTCAGGGTTAGGCAGCAGATTGTGGGACTAACGGAAGTGAAAAATATTATTAGCCTTGATTTTCACGTTAGAAGACAGAGGCCATAATTAACATGAAATGTTGGCACAACGAAAACAGGTGTTAAAACCCATTCTCCTGAATCCCATCATTTTGGAGTTTACGGAATTCAGTGTTGTCAACTTCAAGAGGCAGGGGTAGTTTTACAATTATGTTCTTCTCAGTGTGCTAAGAAATGATACCATAAGTGAAAGTTCGTTACTTAATGTTGCTTATTCTTATTTTGCAGGTCCAAATGAGAAGTATTGAAACAAAAAGTTTCAGAAGGTGATTTTTTTTTTTTTTTTTTTTTTGCGGTAATCTGAGCCCCAGCGATCGTTGTTAACAAATTTCTTCATCCCAGAACGTGAGTACTGAAAAAGAGGGAACAGAGTAAGGCCCTCGATTCGAGCAGTGAGCGAAACGCTGAAATCCGGTCTAGTCCGCGACGACAGCCATGTTCAAGGGTCCCTGTTTTCTTCCAGCCTTCCTCCAGGAACCCAAGTGGCCCGACAGTGCAGGAAAAGGAAGGTGCTTTGCCAGCTGTTGCCAGTTGCTGAATCGCTGCAGTTGTTTACTTCTAGGATAGAGCAGGTGCTGTCTTGTCATTTTTGTGGAGATCTCCTCCAAACTCAGAACGCAGAGACTCCGAATTCCTGCCACTCCCTTCTCCAGGAACCTACCTATGCAGCACTCACAGCCCCTGCCAGCTCTGGAAACTGCAGAGATCCCGACAGCCTGGGATGGGGATTGAATCCTCGGATTGCAAGGGAGCCGAGCGGAACCACGACCACCGCACAGATCGGCTGACAACACACATTTCCAAAAAACCACCAGGACGAATTTTGACAAGCTTTGTCCAATCAACAGGCTTTCCTTTGACTGAGGGTTTTCTTTTTTTTTTGGTTCTGCTATAAGGGGACATAACCGGCCACCAGCTTAACCGGCAGAGGGAGGGGGGAGAGGTCGCTCCTCCAACGCATGATATAAAGTGAATCTACAAGTAACAGCTGCGGGGGGACACGGGCCTTGTACGGAGAAGATCGCACCCCGAAGGCACGTTCCAACTGGGTCGCCCGCAAAGAGGACACGCAACACCGGGTTATTTATACAGAGAGCCCCCAGGACCACCCTTTTTGCGGTCCCCACGCAAACCAATGGGATTCTCCCGGCAGTTTTGCAGCAACAGCTAGTTCAACAAAGCTCTGTGAAGAGGAAAAGAAGAAAGCTCCTCGCATCCTCTCCGCCGGCTGAGGGCCCAGCCCTCCCGCCGCCCCGGCCCCGGGGCTCTCTCGCCTTGACAGCCCGGGGCCCCTGCACCCCGGGTCCCGAGCCGCACCGCGGCCCCGACCCGGTCCCCGCGGTCCCGGCGGCCTCCGGGCGCCCCCGAGGGCGGAGACGGCCCGGGCAGGGGGAGGGGCGGCCCCGGCCCGCAGGCCCCTGGGGCGGCCGCACGCCCCCTCCCGGCCCCGCAGCTTTCCCGCCTTCCCCATTTGAACAGCTCCCGCCCGCCTTCCTTCCGCGGCCCGCTCCAGCCCCTTCCCGGGGGCGGACTGCGGCCGCTACTCCAGTCCCCGGCTCGGCCCCTGGGCTAGGCCGCGCCGGGCCTGAGGCGCCCCCGCGGCGGTGTCGCGGGCCCAAGCGGCGGGTGGCGGCGGGGCGGGGCCGCTGCCGCCTCGGGGAGGGGGCCCAGCCCGGCCTCGTGGGGGCTCCGCTCGCCGCTACCTTCACTCGGCTCGCCCGGATCCCGCCTCAGCGCCGCCGACCGCCGCCATCTTGGAGAAGGAGAGAAAAGCGCGAGCGGCCAGGGAGCCTCAGTCGAGCCCAGAGCGCAGGCTCCGGCTCGGGAAGGGGAATCACGCTCCTGACGGAGCGCCGAGCGCATCGAAAGAAACGCGCTGCTGGCTGAGCCCGGGAGCTGGAATTGGTTGAGAAGTTGCTGTGAGCCAGGCGTGGGCTCGGAGCTTTACGAACATTATGCCATTTAATCCCCGCTGCATCCCCGTGAGGTAGGTTTGGTCACATTTTGCGGATGAGAAACAGGCTCAGAGAGGTTAAGTGGCTTGCCCAAGCGTACACAGGTGGTTGGGGGAGGAGGCAGGTACTACTCCAACTCTTGTGAATCGGAATGAGGTGAACTTTCTGCAAGACTATGCCATTTCCTTCGAGATATTTTTGTACATCAGTGCTGTCTCTGCAAACCCTTGACCGTGCAGATTCATAGTGCTTATTGGGAATTTGGCACTTACGTTGGGGTGCTTGGCATATTTCGGAAGAATGTATTTTTCTAACAGTGAACTGTAAAATAATTTACATGGTGAGCCGTCATCTGCATTTCTTCTCACATATTATTTGCATTTAAAAGTTGGAAACAGTCTTCAAACAAATGAAGAGATGCCAGACACAGGAGAGAGGGAGAGAGGGTTTTTCTGATTTGCTCTGGAGAATTTGGACCAATAGGTAGAAACTGCTGTGTGAAGATCTTGGTTCAATATGAAGACAAACTAATGTTTCTAGAGCAGTTCAGTCGTGTTTGGCTACCTTGTCAGATAGTGAGTTCCCCATTACCAGAGGAATTCAAGAAGAGCTAGTGTCCTAGTTATTGTAGAATGGAGAGAGGTTAGCGATCTAGGTTGGGTCGTAGAGTCGTGAACCCCGTGACACTCTGCAAAATTACGTGTTTGTGCACATGTGTGTTTTTCCGGGTTTCGATCCTATCAAAGATTAGGAACCCTTGTCTTCCTGGGCTTTTGAGTCCAGAATTAGAAGGGCTGCTCGCAGGGGTTTTAATCATGCTGCTCGCTTTGCGGACTTAGAAACTGAGATGAAGACAAGCAGATGAGTTGGCTCACAACGCACCGCCAGTTAGTGATCAGAGAAGGATGAGAAGCCAGATTATTTGGCTGTTGGTTCGGTGCTCTTTTCACCGTACGATGCTCTCTCTCCCTCTGCACTGAGTTGAATGTCGGATTCCGTTCAATCATGGCTCTTCGCAGTCGTGAGATGCGAGATGTTCAAGCACCTGAGACAAAGCGGTTGAATTTATTCCCCAAACGTAACTGCGAATAGTTGATAAAACTGCCGTCATGGCCCCATCCTGCCCATCAAAAAGACAGTCCGTGAGTTTCACCAAGAGTTATGGGATTGCTCTTCTGGGACATCTTGCCTGACATTGGGCCTCCCTGTGAGGTATTTAAGCGCCATGAGAATGTACTTTCACTCCTGTTCTTCAGGGTTGCTCAGGATGTTTTCGGCTGGAAGGGACGTAATCCCAATTCAAAACCGTTCACCAGAAAAGGAGACTTTATTGGCTGACAGCACTGAAAGGTCTGGCACCTTTGGGCATGGCTGGATCCAGGGAGGAACTCGAGTTTCTGGAGAGAGGTTCTTTCCTCTGGGCTGGCTTTATTCTCAGGCTGCAGGTGATGAGTCCACCTCCAGGCTGTATCATCCTTGCTACTGGCAGTGTCCCTGGGTGGGGACTTGCTTTTACCCATTTGTTTTGGGAGACTCTCATTGCCTGAATTAGATCATGTATCCAAACAGAAAGCAATCACTATGGGCAAAGTCGTGGGGTATGCTGATTGGCTAAATCAGGTCACACGCTCACGCTTTAAAGCAGCATAAACTCAAGGAGAATCAGGGATTCTTGTCCGAAGGGTAAAGGAGCGCTAGGCAAAGCCGATAGCTGTCCACCCAGCTGTACCACTTGCTTGGACCCGCCTGCTTCATGGGTCCCATCTGTCCTGTGTCTTCTTTCATCCCTCATGAGATTGGGCATATCAAATAATTGCCCGTCTTAACCTTCTGCAGACCGGAAGTCTATCACCTCTCGGTCTGCCCTCTCTGTTCCCTGATCCCAGTCTGGTATCACTGCCTGTCCATTCATTCATTCATTCATTCATTCATTTAACAGATATTTATTGGAAACACGGCCTGTGTGAGGCACTGTCCTGGGTGTTCAGAATAGAACAATGAACAAAACTGGGAGTGTCTGGACCCCCCCCCCCCCCCCCAGAGTTTACGTTCTAATTGGGTTGGGAACAGAAAATAAGATACCGTGTTAGGTGGTGATCAAAGGTGGAGAAAAAAATGCCCAGTAGGGTAAGATACCAGGAGGGAGTGGAAGTAGGGATTGTTATTTAAAGTAGCGATCAGAGAGGCTCCTCTGACTGACACGTGCACTGGAGGCGGAAGCAGAGGTGGCCCAGAAGTGGGCTGGTGGCGGAGGCTCAGAGGCCATAGCTCTGGGAATGGATGCTAGGCCTTCCTCCGAGCCTCGATGGAAAAATATTCTCCACCTAATACCCTGCCATGGTTCTTTTGTTTTTGCAACTTGGAAGGAGAGAAAGGTGGACCACTTGGTAGCCCGAAGTGGAGAAGGGCCTGGTCACGCAGACTTTGTGAGTGAGAACGCCGTCCCGTGAAAACAGGAGGATGGCATCTGCCTTGTGTGAAGGGTGGGTGCTCTCTGGGCCTGGGGCTGGTCTCTGGCTCACGTGACCCGAGGAAACTGCCCCGTGCATGGCAGTAGCAGGTGGCCCATCAAGTCCTACTTGATTTGGATGTGTTCTTCCCTGCACTGTTTTTCCATGCTTTGGCCTCATCAGCTGTGTTGTGAGCAGCTTCGTTGCATCAGTCCGGATGGATGTGCTGAGGACAGGGCCCTTTGGGCTGGGAGTGCACAGACCTAATTAAAACTACCGTAAGTGGCAAGAAGAAGTTTATGGCTCGAGGTGAAGAAATGCTAGGAGCCAGAGAAAAGCTAGCCGTCTAGGCCTCCGGGTCCAGGGATTCAGATCCCTCTCTCTTACCTCTGTTCTCTCAGGTGCGCCGTCCTCACTGGCCTGGAGTCACGGCCACATGTAGCCCAGGCTTCTAGGCTTACGGTGGTGAGCAAAGAGGGAAGAGGGCTTCCCCATACCAGCTCCATGGGAAGGAATCCCAGGCAAGAATGATTGGTTGGCTTGGGGTCAGGTGGTCGTTCCGTGCTGTGATGGATCATTTCTGGCAGAACCATGAAGTTGGAGTCATTTCCCAAAAGAACAGGGGAATCTATTCTGGGATGACAAACAGTAAATCCTCTGTAATGAGGCTGTGATGCCCTGTCCTTGCTTTTGAGGAGCTACTGCCTCGTGTGCAGTCTTGATTCTTCACATCCCTTGACCCTGCCCCAGCCACACCGACCGACTTCCGGTTCCCTAGACTTCCGGTTCCCTAGACTTCCGGTTCCCTAAGCGCTGAGTGCCCCACCGTGCATCCACGCCATTGTGCACACGTTTCCTTGTCTGCGGTGTGCTCCCTCCGCACCCCCACCGCTCGACCACTTTTGCCAGCTCCGTACCCAGAAAACTCCTATTTGTTCTACAAGACGTAGCTTGAATGCCGCCTGTCCGAATCATGCTCCGTGTTCCCACACGCTCGATTTCGTGTCTCTACCACTGCGCTTCCCACATGGATGTCAGCAATCCCCTGACATCCCTCCTCTCCCTACTCCTCAAGGGCAGGATCTAAGTCATCTTTGTCCCTCCAGCCACATGGCGGGTATTCAGCAAATCCTTTTGATTGGATGCTGTTAAATGAACAGGACAGACCATTTTTTCTTGGGACTCAAGGCGACAGGGGTGCAAGCTTCTTGGGAAAGTTACATAGATGGTGTGGCGGCCCTGGGTTTACCTGCTTCACCGCTCGTCTGCAGCAGACATCACAGCTCAGACTTCAGGGGTGGCCGTGGAATGCCAGCCTGGTGATCGTAATACCCAGCTTGAGCTTTCCTGGGGCTGTGTCAAAACTTCAAAGGCAGGAGCCTGTCTGAGAAAGTAAGAAGACACTGAAAGAGCTTGAAGATGCTCGGTGCCCGGATCAAGCTGTCCTCTGCTCCTTCCATGCCTTACCGCGTGAGTCAGGGATCTCCCCTACCTGTTGGTGTAAACTGGCTGGGGGCTCCTCTGTCCTTTGGAGCCCAGAGGAGCTCTCCAGTCCCTAGGCTTCAAGAAAGAGGAAGCCCTCTAGCTGGTCCTTGCCTGTAGGGCAAGGTCCTTGCCTGTAGAATAGGGTGGGAGGGCATTCCTGGTGGAAGAGATTGGGTAAAGGGAGGCAGGGAGGCTCAGGGCTGCACCACATGCTCAGAATGACAAGCAGTGGGGTCAGGCGTGTTAGTGCTGGGGGAGGTCTGGGCCACGTGGAGAGTTATGTACTTAGTCTGGAAGGGCTGGGCCAGCACCTGCCCTCTCCTCCCAACCTGGCTGTCTCTGTCCAACATGGTGCATTTCTAGCTGATGGTGGTGACCCTCAATTTCTTCTTTCCTTCTCCCCCAGCCTTACAGGAAAATATTTTAAACTTAGAAGTTCAAAGTACAAATATTCATGTACCCACCGCCCAGATTAAACAAGTGTTAACATTAGTCTCCTTATATTGGCTTGTTTTAAAATTTTATTTAATTAAAAAAAAATCTTTTTTAGGAAAGAAAGCGTGAATGAGCCCCATCTCTATCCCCAGCATCAATAATAGCTCATTGCCTTGTCTTTTCTCAGAGGGATTGAAATTGGTGTGTGTCCTTCCTGTCCATGTTTTGATCACATATAGGCACAAGAGGCAGAGTAGCCTAATTAATGATTAAGAGTATTAACTCAGAGCCAGACTTACTGGGTGAAAGTCTAACTCTCTCTCTCTCTCTCTTTCTTTCTTTCTTTCTTTCTTTCTTTCGAGAGAGTGCACACACATAAGTGGGGGAGGGGCAGAGAGAGAGAAAGAGAGAATCCCAAGCAGGCTCTGCCTTGTCAGCGCAGAGCACGGTGTGGGGCTCGAACCCACAAACTGAGATTATGACCTGAGCTGAAGTCAAGAGTTGGATGCCCAACTGAGTTGGAGCTCAACTCTATTACTTTTTGCTGTGTAACCTTGAGCAAATTCCAGACATCTCAGGGTCCCAATGTCTCTCTTCTCAAAATGGATAGAAGGAAAGCAAAGCCCTTACACAGCAGTGTCTGATACCTGGCAGGTACTGTATGTGTTCGTTACCATTACGCAGGAATAATATATGGTGTTGTGTTGTGTTGTGTTGCACCATACCAGCACTGTTTTGCAAAGCTATGTAAGTGGTATAGGACCATTTGGTAGCAATTTGTGTTTTTCTTTTTGTTTTTTGTTTTTATTTTTAATATAAGTTATTGTCAAGTTAGCCAACATGCAGTGTATACAGTGTGCTCTTGGTTTTAGGGGTAGATTCCCATGATTCATTGCTTACATACGACGCCCAGTGCTCATCCCTAACAAGTGCCCTCCTCCATGCCCATCACCCATTTTCCTCTCTCCCCTGCCCCCCACCCATCAACCCTCAGTTTGTTCTCTGTATTTAAGAGTCCATTATGATTTGCCTCCCTCCTTCTCTGTTTGAAACTATCTTTTCCCCTCCCCCTCCCCCATGGTCTTCTGTTAAGTTTCTCAAGTTCCACATATGAGTGAGAACGTATGATATCTGTCCTTCTCTTACTGACTTATTTCACTCAGCATAATACCCTCCAGTTCCATCCACGTTGCTGCAAATGGCAGGATTTCATTCTTTCTCATTGCCAAGTAGTATTCCATTGTATATATAAACCACATCTTCTTTATCCATTCGTCAGTTGATGGACATTTAGGCTCTTTCCATAATTTGGCTATTGTTGAAAGAGCTGTCATAAACATTGGGGTACATGTGCCCCTGTGAGTCAGCACTCCTGTATCCTTTGGATAAATTCCCAGTACACAATTTGTGTTTTTCAATCAACATACCATGTTTGGGAGACTTTGCTTCTAGCCAAATTGGAATACCAGGGACCAGATTTCTCTTGCTGCCTGAAGCAATCAACAAAAAGATCCAGACAAAATATAGGAGATGAGGATTTTCAGACCTTGAATATCAGGCAGCACAGGACAGCGATCCCCAAGATGATGGGAGGCAAACAGTGTGAGCCCTATGATTGCCTTGGTTTACTGCCTGAAGTTTCCAGATTACGGTGTAGGGAAGGGTACCTCAGGTGGAGCCTGGTGATCTCCCTGAGTTGAGGAGAGGGAGCTGGGAGTTTGGAGAGATCAAGGTGGTCGGGATTCTCAGGCAGAGTGTGAATGAGGAGAGCCCTGCCCAGAAAGGGCTCCAGAGCTCCACAGGGAGCTTGACCAGTCGGTGCCTGTGTGCGAAGAAACTACCTAAGACCAGGGAAAGAACTACTCAAAAGGATTAGAGAGAGCAATCCCTATAGTTCACAAAGGGTGGGGGGATAGTTCAGGTTCTCATCAGCCAAAATGGAAAAATCTGGTAATTCATGAACTATCTGCTAGAGTGCTCAGTTGTGGGAGGAAAGTTAACCCAGAATAGAGGCTTCTCTGATCCCACCTAACAAAATTTAAAAACAAACCTTGAGAGGATCAAACTGTTTCCAAGTAACTTAATTGTATCACAGAACAAACCCCAGGACTATCTATATGAATACAAAATATCCAGTGCACTACCAAGCCAAAATTCAGTCTCTTGCAGTCAATAAAAATTGGGAGGCATGCAAAGAAGCAATTAACTATGACCCATAATGAGGAGAAAAATCCATCAATATAAACAGACCCATAAGAGACACAAACGATAGACTTAGTAGACAAGGATATTAAAACAATAATTATAACCACATCCCGTATGTTCAAAAGGAGAGAACAAAGATTAAACATGCTAAGCAGAGACATGAAAGGTATAAAAGGGATTCAGGAGGTCACATGGTTCTGGGAAGCTGGAACAGATCTACTTTTTTCCTGTTACTCCTACTAAGTACAACTACAGTCTCTGGACATTATATAAAAACAAAAAATACAAAATCAAAAAACAAATATAAGACGACACTGAAAGTTGGGGAGAGTAAGGTAGATTTCAGGACCCAAACCATATGCCCTTCTTACACCATACATAAAAATCAACTCAAATACATTAAAGACATAACTGGAAGACTCAAAACTATAAAACTGCTAGAGGAAAACACAGGGGGAAGGGTCTATGACATTGGTCTTGGCAAGGATTTCTTTGAGGGAGGCGGAGTAGGGGGAGGATATGATGCTAAAAGCAAAGGCAATAAACAAGTGGGACTCCATCAAACTAAAAAGTTTCTGCATGACAGAGGAAACAGTCAACAAAATGAAAAGGGACCCTATGGAATAGGAGAAAGTATTTGCAAATCATCTATTGGATAAGGGTATAATGTCAAAAATATGTAAAGAACTCATACAAGTCAGTACCATAAGAACAAATAACCCAATTAAAAAAATGGCAGGGTGCTTGGGTCGCTCAGTCAGTTAAGTGTCGGACTTGGGCTCAGGTCATGATCTCACAGTTTGTAAGTTGGAGCCCCGCGTTGGCTCTGTGCTGACAGTGCGGAGCCTGGAGACTGCTTCGGATTTTGTGTCTCCTTCTCTGTCTACCCCTCCCACTCCCCTGCACATGCTCTGTCTCTCTCAAAGATAAATAAACATTAAAAAAAAAAATAATGGGCAGTGGACCTCAATAGACATTTTTCCAAAGAAGAAGCACAGGTAGCCAACAGGAGCATGAAAATGTGCTTGGTGTCATGAATCACCAGGGAAATGCAAATCGAAACCACAGTGAGACATCACCTCACACCTGTTAGGATGGCTGTTATCAAAAAGTCAACAGATGAAACAAGTGTTGGTGAGGATGTGGAGAAAAGGGAGCCCTAGGGCACTGTTGGTATGAATATAAATTGGTGCAGCCCCTATGGAACCAGTATGGGGGTTCCTCAAAAAATTAAAAATAGAAGTACCATGTGATCCAGAAACCCCACTTCTGGGTAAATATCCAAAAGAAATCACATCACAATCACGATCTCAAAGAGATACCTGCACTTTCTTGTCCATTGCAGAATTACTCACTATAGCCAAGATATGGAAACAATCTAAGTGTCTGTTGACAGATACATAGATAAAGAAAATGTGAGGGGTGTGTGTGTGTGTAATGGAATATTACTAAGACTTTAAAAAGAAGGGAATCCTGCTCTTTTTGGCAGCATGGATGGACCCAAGAACATTATGTGAAGTGAAATAAGCCAGAAAGACTTATATGTGGAATCAAAACGAAACAAAACAAAACCCTCACTAAACTAAACTAAAACAAAACAAAACCAAAAACCAAAAATCCACCCCCCTCAAGCTTATAGTAGAATGGTGGTTACCAGAGGCTGGAGGTGGGGGTGAGGAAAAAGGAGGGATATTGATCCAAGGGTACAAACTTGTAGTTAAAAGCAACCGAGTTCTGGGGCATGGAGGTGGCTCAGTGGGTTGAGCATCTGACTTTGGCTCAGGTCATGATCTTGCAGTCCCTGAGTTTGAGCCCTGTATTGGGCTCTCTGCTGTCAGCACAGAGCCCACTTCAGATCCTGTGTCCTCTTCTCTCTGCCCCTACCCCACTTGCACGTGCATGCATCTCTCTCTCTCTCTCTCTCTCAAAAATAAATAAACATTAAAAAAAAAAAAAAAGATGGGGATGCCTGGGTGGCTCAGTCTGTTGAGCATCCAACTTTGGCTCAGGTCATGATCTCACGGTTTGTGAGTTCGAGCCCCACATTGGGCTCTGCTGACAGCTCAGAGCCTGGAGCCTGCTTCAGATTCTCTCTCTCTCTCTCTCTCTCTCTCTCTCTCTCTCTCTCTCTGCCTCTCTCTGCCCCTCCCCTGCTCATTGTCTCTCCCTCCCTCCCCCTCAAAAATAAACTAACATTAATAAAAAAGATGACTAAATTCTGGAGACCTAGTGAAAGGCATGGTGACCATAGTTAGTAACAGTGTATCGTGTACTTGAGATTTTCCAAGAGAGTAGAGCTCAAGTATTCTTAACACACACACACACACACACACACACACACACACACACACACACACAATGACTGGGAGGTGATGGATGTGTTAATTAGTTTGGTTGTGTTCATCACAATGTGTATGCATATTAAAACATGTCATATACCTTAAATAATACAGTTTTTTATTTCAAAAAGAGAGTCATAAACCTACAAACGTATATAGAGTTGTTCCTAACATTTCCTTATTATTTTGGTGTCTGTGGGGTTTGTAGTGATGCCACATTTTATTCCTGATATTGGCAATTTGTGTTTTTTCTCTCTCTGTGCCAGTTTTATTGATCTTTGTTTCACTGATTTTCTCCATTGTTTTTCTGTTTTCAATTCCATTGATTTCTGCTCTTTATTATTTCCATCTTTCTGCTTGCTTTTAGTTTTTATCTTCTTTCTCTAGGTTCTAGAGGTGGAAGCTTCAGTTACTGATTTTAGACACTTTCTTTTTTTGGATGTATACATTTGGTGCTGTAAATGTCCTTCTTAGCCCTGCTCTAGCTGTTGTCCTATGAATTTTGATGCATTGTATTTTCTTTTTTTTAAATGTTTATTTATTTTTGGGGGGGGAGGAGAGAGAGAGAGAGAGAGAGAGAGAGAGAGAGAGAGAGAGAGAGAGAATCTGAAGCAAGCTCCAGGCTCTGAGCTGTCAGCACAGAGTCTGATGTGGGGTTCAAACTCTCAAACTGTGACCCGAGCCGAAGTCGGAGCTTAACCGACTGAGTCACCCAGGTGCCCCGATGCATTGTATTTTCATTCAGTTCAGCACTGTAGTGTATTTCTTTGAGACTTCCTCTTTGGCTTATTTAGAAGTGTGTTGCTTAGTTTTCAAGTATGTGGAGACTTTTCTGTTATTATCTTTCTGTTCTTGATTTCTAGTTTGATTCCACTGGTCCATGAACACACTAGGTCATATTATCTTGATTGCGGTGACAGTTTCACTGGCATTTACCTATGTCAAAACTCCAAGAAATATCAACCCTTTAAATATGTGCAGCTTAATATGTGTCAGTTATACTTCAATAAAGGTGTCAAGAATGTGGTAAAAAAAAGACTCAGAATTTCTGGAAGTGAAATCTACAATGTCTGAGATGAAAAATGTGTGAGACAGGACTGATGGCCAATTAGACACTGAAGAAGGGAAGGTGAATGAACTTTTAAGATATAGTGAGATGAACAATCCAAAATGAAACACAGAGAGGAAAAAAGACCCCCTCCCCCCAAAAATAAAGAGTAGCAGTAAGCTGTGGGAAGCTGTAAACTTAATAGAAGTGTACTTTGAGTCCCTGAGAGAGTGGATTAAAACTTATATATTAGAAGAAATATTCATAGAAAAATTTTCAAATTTCCAAACTCACAAAAGTAAAGAAAAAGACACCAGTGCACATCATAACCTATTTGCTTGAAGCTAAGGATAGAGAAAAAAACCTTAAAAGCATCCAGAGGAAAAGAAGACATTATGTGCACGAAAGGCTTACCTCCATGGGCCTAAGGCTACTTCCCTTAGAAAAGTCTGCAAGTGGGGGCACCTGGGTGGCTCAGCCGGTTGAGCGTCCGCCTTCGTCTCAGGTCATGATCTCACGGTTTGTGGGTTCCCACATCTGGCTTGCTGCTGTTGGTGCAGAGCCTACTTCAGATCCTCTGTCTCCTACTCTCCCTGCCCGTCCCCAGCACGCACTCTCTCCTCTCTCAAAAATAAATAAACATTAAAAAAAAAAGAGAGAGAAAAGTCTGCAAGTGAGTTTGACCTTTGTCTGGTGTCTGGGAACTTGGCTTTCGAGAGGCTTCCCGAATATGAGCTGAGAAGGACGCTTTTCCTTTGTGACGTTCTTTCCCCAAACCCAATAATCCTGCCCTCATCATGAGAAAATTCACAGGCACACCCTAAATTGAGGGACATGCTGCAAAATACCTGGCCAGTACTCCTTGAGATCATCAAGGTCATGAAAAGCAGGAAATACTGAAAAACTGTCAGACCGCAGGAGACTAGCACAGCTCAGTGCAAAGTAGCCATCTGGACTGGACCTTGAAACACACAAAGGTCAGTGATAGAAAACTGGTAAAACACAAAGTCTACAGTTTAGTTCATAGTAACCTACCAATGTGGGTTTCTTAGACTTGGCAGGTTTATAACAGTAATCAGAGATAGTAATAGTAGGGAAAACTGAAACAATATGAGGGGTGTATGAGGAGAACTTTCTCCTGTCTGTGCAAGTTTTCTGTACATGTAAGATTATTCCAAATAAAAGGTTTATTTTAAAAAAGGTCGTCCTTTGAGAAGTTTGATACAATCAATGAATCTCTAGTTGGACTGATCGGGGAAAAAAAAAGAAAGCATAAAATACCAACATCAGAAGTCAAGCTATAAAATGCACACACACACACACACACACACACACACACACACGATTATCTTGGCTCTCAGTCTATGTTGACACATGTACATCCAGGTAATTAATTTTTACAGCTGTATAGTACTCTGTTCTCGCAGTGTGCCAGATTTTATTTATTCATTGTCATCACCGTGGGCATTTAAATTGTATCCATTTAAGTGATTATTATAAGCAGTAGCACAGTAATCTTGTTCAAGTCTCTTGTGCAGTTATCTGAGAATTTCCTTGAGGAGACTCCCAGGGAAGGTAATGCTGTGTATCCTAGGGCATATATTTACCTTTAACGGAAGATTGCCAGGTTGCTTTCCAAAGTGGTTGAATGGACTTCTGTATTTTATTTTTTTTACCCTTGGCCTCCTGAGGTCTGTTCTGCCTGATTTGCCGACTCCCATCTCTCTCCGCCTCTCCATCCCTCCCATCTGTGAGATGGCTGATTAAGGTTGATCCTAGGTAATGGAAACAATGTGGCCCCTTTCACCCAGACCTGAAGTAACCTTAATTACCTCTTGAATTTCACTCTTCCCAAACGTTCTCAAAGCTACAATTTCCTAGTCGAGTCTAACATAAGAGGAATCAGCATGGCATACATACTTGGCCATTCCCCACGCTACCCAGGAAACCGAAGATCATGTTCACAGATACGAGTTCATCTGCTTGCAAGTTTGAGATACACATCTTATTCCCATATGAACTCCTTTTTGGTAGCTGCTGGTCTCATCCTGTTGGTTTCTCAGATGACGAGAGTGACATTCAGAAAGGTTAAGTGATACACTCCAAGGTCACAGAGTATATTGATGGCATTATAAATTTTCAGTGTTCTTACCAAAGATGCATAACCTGAATCTGATTGTGAGAAGACAACAGACAAACTCCAAACGAAGGACGTTCTACAATATGACTGGCCTATACTCTTAAAAAAAAAAAAAAAAAATCAGTGCCAGGGATATGTGGGAAATCTATACCTCCTCTCAGTATTGTTGTAAACCTAAATCTGCTCTAAAAATAGCCTTAAAAAAATGTCATGGGGGCGCCTGGGTGGCTCAGTGGGTTGAGCAGCCGACTCTTGATTTCAGCTCAGGTCACCATCCCAGGGTTGTGGGATTGAGCCCTGCATTGGGCTCTGTGCTGAGCATGACGTCTGCTTGAGATTCTCTCCCTCTCAGAGGCAAACCATGAGACTCTTAAATATAGAGCACAAGCCGAGGGTGATGGGGATGGGGGGTTGGGGGGCAGGGAAAATGGGAGATGGGCATTGAGGAGGGCACTTGTTAGGATGAGCACTGGGTATTTATGTAAGTGATGAATCACGGGAATCTGCCTCCAAAGCCAAGAGCACACTGTATGTACTGTATGTTAGCTAACATGACAAATTATTAATAAAATAAAATATAAAAATAAATGAAAAATGGTCTCCCTCTCTCTCTCTCTCTTCCCTGCTTGCACTCTCTAAAAACAAACAAAAATGTCATGAAGCATGCATGTATGGATATGTGCACACACACACACCCACACACAACTGGAGAACTATATTGTACATTAACAGAGACTAACCGGACTTCAAAGCTGTAATCATCAAGGCAGTACAGTACTGGCACAAGAACAGACACTCAGATCAATGGAACAGAATAGAGAACCCAGAAATGGACCCACAAACGTGTGGCCAACTAATCTTTGACAAAGCAGGAAAGAATATCCAATGGAATAAAGACAGTCTCTTCAGCAAGTGGTGCTGGGAAAACTGGACAGCGACATGCAGAAAAATGAACTGGACCACTTTCTTACACCATCCACAAAAATAAACTCAAAATGGATGAAGGACCTAAATGTAAGACAAGCCATCAAACTCCTCGAGGAGAAAGCAGGCAAAAACCTCTGTGGCTGCAGCATCTTCTTACTCAACATGTCTCCGGAGGCAAGGGAAACAAAAGCAAAAATGATCTATTGGGACCTCATCAAAATAAAAAGCTTCTGCACAGCAAAGGAAACAATCAGCAAAACTAAAGGCAACTGACAGAATGGGAGAAGATATTTGCAAACGACATATCAGATAAAGGGTTAGTATCCAAAATCTATAAAGAACTTATCAAACTCAACACCCAAAAAACAATCCAGTGAAGAAATGGGCAAAAGAGATGAATGGACACTTCTCCAAAGAAGACATTCAAATGGCCAACCGACACATGAAAAAAATGCCCAACGTCACTCATCATCAGGGAAATACAAATCAAAACCACCATGAGATACCACCTCACACCTGTCAGAATGGCTAAAATTAACAACTCAGGCAACAACAGATGTTGGTGAGGATGCGGAGAAAGAGGATCTCTTTTGCATCGTTGGTGGGAATGCAAACTGGTGCAGTCACTCTGGAAAACGGTATGGAGGTTCCTCAAAAAATTGTAAATAAGACTACCCTACGACCCAGCAATTGCACTACTAGGTATTTATCCAAGGGACACAGGTGTGCTGTTTCAAAGGGACACATGCACCCCCATGTTTATAGCAGCATTATCAACAATAGCCAAAGTATAAAAAAGAGCCCAAATGTCCATCGATGGATGAATGGATAAAGAAGATGTGGTGTATATAGACAATGGGGTATTACTTGGCAATCAAAAAGAATGAAATCTTGCCATATGCAACTACATAGATGGAACTGGAGGGTATTACGCTAAGTGAAATTAGAGAAAGACAAACATCATATGACTTAACTCATATGAGGACTTTAAGATACAAAACAGATGAACTTAAGGAAAGGGAAGCAAAAATAATATAAAAATAGGGAGGAGACAAAACAGAAGAGACTCATAAATATGGAGAACAAACTGAGGGTTACTGGAGGGATTGCGAGAGGGGGGAGGGGCTAAATGGGTAAGCGGCATTAAGGAATCGACTCCTGAAATCATTGTTGCACTAGATGCTAACTAACTTGGATGTAAATTAAAAAACAAAAACGAAAACACAAAAACAGAGACTAAAAAGACCTAAGGATTGAGTGCAGTATCACGATCCTGGATTTTCTTTTGCACAGGTGACATTATTGGGACCACTGGTGACATCTAAATAAGGTGCCTGCAACTGATGATAGTATTTTATTGCATTTATGTTAATTGCCGGATTGTGATAATTGGGCTGGGGTTATATAAGAGAATATCCTTGTTGGGAAGCACACACTGAAGGTTTGGGGGCGAAGGAACATCATGCCTGCCACCTTCTCCAGATGGTTCGGAGATAATCCAGACACCCATCTACCAAGGGAGAGGGACAGAGAGGGATAAAAGCCTGTATGCTACGAGTGCACATGTCAGGAATTTGAGGGAAGGGCACATGAGAGTTCCTTGTGTTGCTCTTGCAACTTTTTTCTCAGTCTGAAATTATGTCAAAATACAGTTGGGGGGGGGGGAGAAAGAAAATGTTCACTTAGCCCCATTTATCTCACATTGTGTAGGGGCCCTCCAGGCGTCTGTCCGTTCATGTAGTTGTTTTTGTCTGAAACCTGTTGATGGCCTGTGAGACAGGGAAATGCTGGATGGGGGAACCCTGGAGATGAATAAACTCCCCCTCACTCTTTTGGGGTCCGCAGAGGGGTGTGTGAGGTGGACACAACCCCTCTCTACCCTGCACAGTGTAAATGGGCCTTGGGTGGGTTTTCTTGTGTGCGTACAGGCGATTTCTTCAGAAGAGTTGATTCAGAGGCAGAAAAATATGCCAATGTCAGTGCATTTTCCTTAAAAAAATTACATATAAAAATGCCCTTTGTGTAAAAAGGCACTTACATGTGAGTCATCTTTTTTTAAAAAAAGTTTGTAATGTTTATTTATTTTTGAGAGAGAGAGAGGACAGAGCATGAGTGGGGGAGGGGCAGAGAGAGAGGGAGACACAGAATCTGAAGCAGGCTCCAGGCCCTGAGCTGTCAGCACAGAGCCTGATGCGGGGCTGGAACTCACAAACCGGGAGATCATGACCTGAGCCCAAGTCGGCCACTTAACCCACGGAACCACCCAGGTGCCCCATAGATACATCTTGTTTAGGGGAAAAGAAACAGAAGCTCAGAAGGGTAGTTACTTGCTGCAAATGAAGGTGCAAGTAACTGGACGTCTAGATGCTGATCTCTGAGTCTCTGAGGATGATTAAGCAGCTCTGGGGTGGGGCGCGGGGCCACAGGCTGGTGAGGAACTGTAGGAAGCTGATGGCCAAACTGACCTGCCTGACTTTGTGCAGTGCCGGTGCGCGCGTCAGACGGGTTCTGGGCTCCTGGAGGCTTTCCTCCATGCGTCCACTAGAGGGTGCTGCTGGCCCAGTTTAGAACTGCTTTCCCCGGACCTTTGCTGTGCTGGGGAGGAGTTGCTATATAAGCTAATAGAGCCGAAGCTTCACGCGCCTCTCATCTGCAAAGGCCCCCTCTACTTTTGCACCCAATACTGCGGTCACAATATATTATTTTTTCCTTATGAGGGCTCCCTCTATAAGCTTCTGGTCCCCTAAATCTGTATTCCGGTTCATGCAACTGCTTTAGTAGCTCAGGTTTGGGAGCCTGGACCTCTTGACCCTCCTGAGCTGCACAGACAGCTTTCCACAGTCCCAGTTGCTCAGTTTTACAGGTAAGGGGTGGGGGGTGTTGGACTAGAAGTCATCGCGAAGGCTCCTTCCAGCCTATTCTAGATTCTCTCCACGTCCTCTCTTCTTTTTCTGCTCTGCCACCTTTCATTTGATTTCCCCCCTCTATTTCTGCCCTCCCTTCCAGTCCGTGTCTTCGCATGGCCAGAGCCCCCTTGGTCCTGCTAACTCCTTTGGGGGAGGTCCTGAGTCCTCATGGGGTGTGGTTTCCGGGCTTCCGTGTCTGAGGAATCGGGGATAACACTGGGTGAACACAGCGGGCAGGGGGAGAGGGAGGGGGTCAGCCAACCTTTCCTCTTCTATCCGCGAAGCACCAGGAGGACTCTGCTCCCTTCCTGCCTGATCCTCCTCGCTGCCCCCATTGGCTTTTTCTTCCTTCCAGTCTGCAGCCCTGGCCGCGAGGGCCGCAGCAGCCGAGGAGAAGTCGAGGATGTGTATAATGGCCCTCTGGTCTCTTCTTGGACGCCATTTATGATTTCCCTCCCACTGCCCTGATGGTTATTTTGTGGTGTCCTTCCTGAGCTTGCCCCTACATCTTGAGGTTCTGCCCTTGCTCTCCACACTCTCCCTAGGTAACCTCATCCACTCCCTGGGTGTCTATCACGGGCATGCCGATGACTCACAGATCTCTCTGCGGACCATGTGCTTTCTCTGAGCTCCAGACCCACCCCCGACCTCATATTCCCCTGCCTTCAACTCAAGGCCATCAAACATTTTATCAGCTTTATTGAGGCATAATTCGTATGCAACACGATTGGCTATTTCAAGCGGGCAATTTTAAGTTTGGACAACTGCATACAGTAGTGATACAGAACATTTCTATCCCCCCCCCCCCCATTTCCTCATGCCCCCTTCCCTCCCTCATCTCTGGGGTCCTGGCAACTGCTGACCTGCTTTCTGTCACTGTGTTTTGCCTTTTACAGAATTTATAGAACTGGAATCCTACAGAATGTAATCTTTTGTGTGCGGCTCATTTTCACTTAGCATGTTGTTAATTAAAAAAATTGTTTTAATCTTTATTTATGTTTGAGAGAGAGAGAGAGACAGAGTGCAAGCAGGGGAGGAACAGAGAGAGAGGGAGACACAGAATCCAAAGTAGGCTCCAGGTTCTGAGCAGTCAGCACAGAGCCCGATGCGGGGCTCGAACTCATGAGCCGCGAGATCATGACCTGAAGTCGGCCGCTTAACCGACTGAGCCACCCAGGCACCCCGCATGTTTTTAATTTTTTAATGTTTATTCATTTTTGAGAGACAGAGTGTGAGTGAGGGAGGAACAGAGAGAGAGGGAGACACAGAATCCGAAGCAGGCTCCAGGCTCTGAGCTGTCAGCACAGAGCCCGATGTAGGGCTTGAACTCACTGACTGCGAGATCATGACCTGAGCCGAAGTCGGACGCTCAACTGATTGAGTCACCCAAGTGCCCCTCACTTAGCATGTTTTTGAGCTTCTGATACAGGAGTAGTTTGTTCTTTTTTGTTACTGGGGAGTATTCTATTGCATGGGTGGACCATAATTTGTGAACAAGCCATCCGAAATTCATCTCGAAGGCAGACAGACTCGCCTGGTTTGAGTTTAGACTCTGCCACATGTTACCTGCATGATCCCGAGCAAACTGTTACTTCTCTAGGCCATGACCCTCAGCTGTGCCACGGGGACAGTGATACCTTCCTCGGAAGGTTGTCGGGAGGAGGAAATGAGCTCACCTGGTTCTGGGTCTCAGTCACTGGCTGTCATATGGATGTATCGGACCTTGTCAACCAGGACGTGGTGCATGCCACCCCATCCCTCCAACAACACTGCAGGCAGGTCCTATAGCTCTTGGTTATTCGTGGCTGACAAGTCAGTTCTGTCTTCCACTTAGTGCTCTCCTCCCTCTCCAGTTCAGCTGGATCTGTGGTCCCAGGGACCTGCACTGGGAGCGGATTGGGGAAGGTTGAGAGCAAAGGGGCCGATGGTAGATTCCTCAGAGGGCCTCCTGGAGATGTGCCACTGTCTTGCCCTCTGACCACCCTCACCCCCATTGCTGGCAGTGGGGCTCCCAGCTTCCTGCACCTCCGCGTTCTTTCTCCAATTCTGCTTCTCCCTCCTCGGTTAGACCTAGAGGGGAAGTCGGAAAGTCTGTGGCATGGGCACAGATTCCGATTCCTTTCTTTTAGGCGGCCGAGAGCAGAGGCTGGGGTGCCCCGTCCTCCCTGGCTCTACTAAAGTGCTCACTAGCTGCCTTTTGGGGCAGCCCCTGCCTCTCTTTGCCCCAGAGCTAGCTTGCTTTCCCTTCCTTCCTTCCTTCCTTCCTTCCTTCCTTCCTTCCTTCCTTCCTGCCTTTTCTTTCTTTCTTTCTTTCTTTCTTTCTTTCTTTCTTTCTTTCTTCCCTTCCTCTCCCTCCCTCCCTCCCTCCCTTCCTTCTAAGTTTATTTATTTATTTTGAGAGAGAGACAACGCACATGAGCAGGGGAGGCGGAGAGAGAGAGAGAGAGAGAGAGAGAGAGAGAGAAGGCGAGAGAGTCCCAAGCAGGCTCCACACTGTCTGTGCAGAACCTCATATGGGGCTCAAACCCACAACCCTTGAGATCATGACCTGAGCCAAAGTCAAGGACCAGATGCTTAATCCACTGAGCCACCCAGGTCCCCCTGCTCCAGAGCTTTCTATGGGCCCCTCGGCAGGGGTGGCAGCAAGAAGTGCAGAGAATCAGCCCCCAGCAGCAGCCCCCCGACAGATGACTGATGAGTGTTGGGGGTTCCCTTCCCTTTCCGGGGGAGGCTTTGGGACTCCCGTTCCTCCCTGGCTCCCAGCATCATCCTGCTGCTCGTGGGGCCACTTGCCTAATAACCACATCCTTTTCACTGCCTCCTTCCTCTCCCTCTTCACTCCCATCCTGGTGTTTCTGGGGGTCATCCCTCAAGTAAACTTCTCATCCGTGAATCCTTGCCTCAGGGTCTCCTTCTGGGGGAACCCAAACTGAGACAGAGACCTAATCTTCAAAAGAGACTTTCCTGCAGTTGGCTGGGGTGGGGGGTGTCACTGGAAAGGACCCGTTGCAGCCCTGTCCCCTAGTTCAGAGGTCCCCCTGATCTAAAGAGTTGCCTTTAATTCCTTGATCTCTTCTGCTCACAGAGGCTGGGGGCTCGAGGAGGGGTGATGACCAGGGAGCCGAGGTGCTTCTGTCCTCTCTCGGCACACCCTCTGTGGCTGTGTCACAGCGCTCTTTAGACATGGGAGTGTTTGGTGCTCATTGTCCTCCTTTTGTGGGTGTGTGCACAATCTGGGGACAATAGGAGATAAAGCCCATTCGTTAGCACAATACACAGAGCTTAGGTGTTGGGATGCTTGGGCTGTGAGAACAAAATTCCGAGGACCGGGTGGCTTAAAGAACAGATATTTATCTCAGTCTGCTCGGTGTCCTGGAGACCGCGGGTCCAAGATCAAGGCGCTGGCTGATTTGATTCCTGGTGAGACCTCTCTTCCTGGTCTGCAGACCTCCACCTTCTCTCTGCTCACATGGCAGCCAGAGAGACTGGTGTCCTTCCTCCTCATATAAGGTCACCAACCCCATCATGGGGTTCCATCCTTGTGACTTCATCTAAACCTAATCACCCCCAAAGGTCCCATCTCCAAATGCCATTACATAGGGGTTCAACCTACGAATTGGGGCGGGGGATCACAATTCAGTCCACAGCAACTTACTAAAATGATAGTTATTGACCTTTCTTCGCTAAAATCTGTTCCAACTGCTCTATTACTTGTCTTGGGAAAGACACTCGTCATCCCTGACTCCCTGTTTCTCTCATGTCCAGACACCAAATCTTGTCAGTTCGATCTCCTAGTGTCCCCACGTTCTTCCCTGTTCCCCCCCCTCTCCGCCCCCAATCCATGCCTCTCTAGGTCAGGCCCTCCTCATCTGTACCAGCTGGGACCAAGGACCAGAAAACTCTGCTGCAGTCGCTCCAAAAGGCAACAAGTGCGGGGCGCCTGGGTGGTTCAGTTCATTAAGCGTCGGACTCTCGATTTCATCTCAGGTCCTGATCTCGCGGTTTGTGAGTTCGAGCCCTGCGTTGGACTCTGCACTGACAGTGCAGAGCCTGCTTGGGACTTTCTCTCTCCCTGTCTTTCTGCCCCTCCCCTGCGTATGTTGTCTCTCTCAAAATAAATAAATAAACTTCAAAAAAAAAGTCAATGAGTGTAATTTTCACGAGCAAGAAGAAGTGTGAGGCAGACAGTCCAGAAGCGGGACAGAAGCCCAACGATGTCAGCAGGGACTCTGGCTCCGCCGTCCTCAGACCTCACGGTCACAAGATAGCTGCTGCTTCTCTGAGCATCATTTCCACCTTCTGGGCCATAGCTCCTAATTGCGAACCTTTGTCTTTTTATTGGGACTCCTGTCTGCATCTCATTGGCCAGAACTGTGTCACATGACTTCCCTTCATTGCAAGGGAGTCTGGGTGGGCGAGTGTTCCACTTTCCAGCCTCAAAGTAGAGGGCAGCAAGGGGAAAGCAGATACAGACGGCTTTGGGCGGCCAGTCCCGGTGTCTGCTATGTCATCTCTTATGGCAGCAGCCTCCTAACTCAGCTGTTTCCGTTCTCACCGGGGCATTCCTGCTGATGACCCACCTATCCTAGTGGCTTAGAAAAACCCTTCTATCTAGCAAACCAACAGCAACACGAATGGTAAGTAATACTAATGGCAGACGTTTATTAGATGTGTAACTTGTATGTTGAACATTCAGGACTTGTGAGGTACAGTCCTCAAAGCCACTGTATTATTGTCCCCTCCTGTGCCTCTCATGCTCGCTTGAGAGCTGCCTCCTCCCTGGCCCTGGATGGAATCTCAGGTGGTCCCGCTCTACTGGTCTGCCGAGGGAAAAGAAAATTCTATGGTCACTTTAAGCTGCAAAACAGAACCTTGGTTCAGACATCGGAATATACAGTCCAGTCCGTTAGTCGATACTGCACTGTCTCTCCAAGGTCATTCACCTCCCTCCCCTCTCCGGCTGGGGCCAGTTGCAGACAGGGCGCTGGCTTCGGGAACAGAGATAGTCCCCTCTTGTCCACTGAGAGCTGCTATTTCTGACTCCTCCGGGGCTGTGGAGCCCTGGGTAGGGGGATGTGAGGGGAAAGAGGAAGAAGGGTCAAGAAAGTTCTTATTTGCCGGGTAAGGGCATCATATGGCTTCCTGGACCCGCGCCTGGCAGATGGGAGCTGATTTTCTCTGCCAGGCACTGCTAGGATCTTCCCGAGACCCTCCTCCTGTCCTCAGCTCCCATCCTATTTCCCTGGATGCTATTGTTCCCATCGGCTCCTGGACTTCCCACAACCCACTCCCACAGCCCGTCTCCGTGGGTAGAAGCCTCCTGACTGCAAACCCTGTGTCCTTCCTGGAGGCAGACCCTGAGACGAACGTTCGTGTCCAAATGCTTTGTTAGGTCGGTGCTCCCAGGAAAAACCTGTAAGTGAATTGGACGAGGAGGACAGGGAAGGACAAGAAGCCAGGCAAAACTCTTGACTTTAGGTGAGGCCCCGGCATCAGCCCAACTTTGTGGGATGCCCTGGAATGTGTGTTAGATGTCAGAGCCTGTCCCCACTCCCAGCCAGGTCGCTGGGCTTTCTAGTCTCACGCCAGATGGTCACTGGCTAAGAGTTGCCCCCAGGGGGCCACAAAGCCCCAAAGCCTCTCCAGTAGCCCAACCGCAGGCTTCCAAAGAGAGTTTGCAGGAGGAGCCTTTAGAAGCAAAGCACCAGACAAGTTGGGAGGTAGGCACTGGACAGGAAAGAGCCCCTGGGGGAATATGGGTGGGGCAATAATAGTGTCCCCAATACCATCCTTTCTGGCTGGTTTTATTGCATTTCCCAAGCCGGTTGTTCTTGTGATCAGCCGTCTTGTTTATTCTTGCGGCTTTAATCTTCCTTGAGTTTTACCTCTAAAGCTGCCTTTGGGAAGGCTACCCCAGTTCCCCGGGGAGGGAGGGAAAGCAGCGAGGAGGGTCTGTGCCTGAGGCCACCCGGTTGCCCCGCCACCCTCCCCCCATCCATCACAGCTCGTCACCATTCACATAAACTTGGACACACTCTTTGTGTATTTCCATAATGTTGTCAGCTGCCCATAGAGCATCGAGAATATATTTCCCCATTTTAGAGTGCTGGTAACTCAATTTATAGCAATTTATTCCACAAAAGCAGACAGTAACTCAACTGGCAAGAGGGAAAAAAAAATCCTACCAGCCCACCACTGTCTCTCTGTGCTGGAAATCAAAATGGTAATGCATGGAATAGATTTCTGCAAGTAATAGGCTTGGTCGGCAGACGTGTGAGCTGAGTTAAATGCCTTTTAAGTAAATCTCAGCATGAGTTATCTGTTCACTCAGACGTGCATGCACGGAGACAGGGAGGCTGTGTGGACAGACGGCACATGCTGTAACTTTCATTATCCCACACTGAGATTCCTTGTGAATAACCACAGTCCAGGGGACTGCAGATTTTCTGATCATTGACAGGTGGCTACCAGTGTGAAGTTGAATCATTCATTCATTCATTCATTCTCCAAGCTTTTGTGAGACCCAAGGTGCACCAGGCCCATGTGCCAGGGCTTGGAGATGCAGAGATGCAGAGACGGATCGAACCAGGTCCCAGCCCAAAGAGCCCACAGTCTTCTGGGGGAGACAGGGACAGACAGGTCAGGCAATCAAGTGTTAGCTGCTATGAGAGGGGGCAAGGTCGAGGGCTCGGGGGCCAGACTGCCAAGATTTGAATCTGGGTCCTGCCAGTTATGTGGGCAAGGTGCCCAACCTCAGTTTGTTCAACTGTAAGATGGGGATAGAAATTGTGCCTCCCTAAGAGTGGATGGGAGGATTAAGTGACAAATGCATAGCACAGTGCCTGACTGTAGTAAGTGCTTAATAAATAGTTGGTGCTATCATGGTTATTGACATCTGCACAGGGCCCAACATAAGGAGGGTCCGGAAGGTTTGGATGGACAAAGTGATGTGTCTCTAGTGGTTTGATATTGCTGGGGAGGGGCCGAGTGAGGGGACGGCACTGGGGTTTGTATTAGTCTGCTCAGGCTTCCAGAACAAAGTACCACAGGCTGGTGGCTTCAACAACAGACATTTATTTTCTCAGTTCTGGAAGCTAGAAGTCCATGATCAAGTTTCCAGCTGATTTGGTTTCTGGTGAGAACCAGAGTCTTCCTGGCTTGTAGATGACCACTTCCTCTCTTGTGTCCTTGTTTGGCCTTTTCTTTGTGTGAGTGCAGAGGGAGAGAGAGACAGAGAGAGATCTCTTGCGTCTCTTCCTCTTATAAGGACACAGTCCTATTGGATGAGGGCCCCACCCTTATGACCTCATTTAACCTTAATTACCTCCCCAAAGGCCCCGTCTCCACATTGGGGAGTTAAGGCTTCAACATATGAGTTTTGGACACAAACATTTGGTCCGTAACAGAATTGTTGGAATACGATAGAAATCTCTTGTTTTCTTACTTACTAGCTGTGTGACATTGGGATCGATAATATTTGGCCAATAATATTTACCCAACTCTGGGAACTTTTATATGCATTAATTCAGGTAATACTTCATGTTAGAGAGACAGGAAGTGTTGAAGGCTGTAGTTATTTAGAGTAATGATGGAGCAGGATATGGCTCGTGACAGCAGGGAGAGGCAATGAGAAGGCAAGGGCGTTTGGGTGCCCACCAGTGGAGAGGTCGCCCAACACGGTGGCTCACTGACCCACGGAAGAAGTCAGTGTCCAGGTGTGTGCAGCAGTTGTAACTCTGGCTGCACATCTGTCTGAGACTTCCACTCTTGCCACATTGCAAGAGCTATTGGCCCTTTGGCATTACAAGATGCCGTACGCGTCACCGACCAATCAAAACTGCACAACAGACCTTCTCGTTGGTCCTTTCCTGTCAGTGCGTCTTGCCTCCTTCCTCAGCAGTGGCCTGAATGAAGCCCAAAAAGGAAAGCTGGACAAGCTAACAGGACTGGACAACAAGCTGATTGTAGATCAGTGAACCTCAGGAATGCCTTTTTAGCAGCCCAGGTTTGCGATATGGCAAGTGAATTCTATGAAATAATCATCTTCAAAAATTTTTTTTAAATTTATTTATTTTGAGAGAGAGAGAGACAGAGAAAGAGATAGAGAGAACAGGGGATGGGCAGAGTTGGAGAGAGAGAATACCAAGCACGAACCATGAGATCATGACCTGAGTTGAAACCAAGAATGGGATGCCCAACTGACCGAGACACCCACGCGTCCCTGAAGTAATCATCTTGATAAGACTGGTGTGTCTTGAAAATACCATTGCCAATAGACTAATGTTAGGGTTTCCTACAACGTTAAAAAAATCATAATGTGTATAAACTGTAGGCCACCTTGTGTTTAGTCCAATATGAATCTCATGCAAAGAATTATCAGTCCAGAATCCAAAAGTAACTGAAAAGGTGATTAATTTTTTATTGCATTCCTCTTGTGAAAATGACAATGAGAATGGCCATTAAAAGGGACAGAAAGACTTTTCAAAACTCCTTTGCCTTTAATTTTGTACTCCTCATGGCCCTCGCATACACAGCGGCCCTCTTCCCCATCCTCCCAGTGGTAATGTCCCTCTCGTTTTTGTCCCCTACTATCCACTTCAATGACTCATTTATTCAAATTTGTATTGAGTCTCTCTTATGTGCCAAGCTCTCTGAATACAACAGCCATGGATACATGGATATGATACACCCATGGATCTTGCTTCCTCAAGTTTACATTCCTTTCGTCATCAGCTTTGTTGAGATACGATTAAGTTTACATTCTTTGATAATGGACATCTCCTACCATCTGTACAGAAGTTACTTGACCTACGTGAAATCGATAGCTTGGAAAGGATCATCAGGACAAGAAAAACAGATCTTATATTTGGAAGGAACTTTAGAGGTCATCTGGTCCAATGTCTAGGGGTCTAGGTTGAGGGGACCACACCCCCATAGTACTTTTGAAATCACCTCACTTTACCTTGGCTTATCCAGCATATTGTCTCAAAGAGATGCTTACTTTTCTATGTTGTTCACTGTAGTGACCCAACACCTGCAACGGCGGGTGCCTGATATTTATTTAATAATTGTTAACTTTTGGATGAATGGGGAACTCCTGATTCTATGAGGTGGCCTTTCCTACTACTAGAAACTTTTTTTGTTTGAGAGAGAGAGCGTGCAAGTGAGCAAGGGATAGAGAGAGAGAGAGAGAGAGAGAGAGAGAGAGAGAGAGAGGGAGAGAAGGAGAGAGAGAGAGGAGCAGGGCTCACCCAAAGTGGGGCTCTTGGTCACCCGATGCAAGACTTGAACTCACGAACCATCAGATCATGACCTTAGCCCAAGTCAGATGCTTAACAGACTGAGCCACTCAGGCACCCTGGACAACTCTAACTTTTAAATTTCTTTTTAATGTTTATTTATTTATTGAGAGAGAGAGAGACAGACAGAGACAGAACATGAGCAGGGGAGGGGCAGAGAGAGAGGGAGACACAGAATCCAAAGCAGGCTCCAGGCTGTCAGCATAGAGCCTGATGCGGGGCTCGAACCCATGACCTGTGAGATCATGACCTGAGCCCAAGTTGAATCCTCAACCAACTGAGCCACCCAGGCGCCCCTGGGCAACTTTAACTTTTAAAGAAAATCTTTGATATTGAGCCCAAATCTGCCTTCCTATCCCATAGTTTTGTTCTGAGTGCTGCCTGCATGGAACAGCAGCTGTCAGCAAAGCTACCCTAAGACCAATTCTAAGACAATTTCTGCAGCATCTCTTTAGGAACTGTTTCTTGGTGTTTAGTACTGAGTCACACAAGGGAATTGTGCTTGGTGCTTTGTCTTAACATCAGTGTCCTAGACTCTTTTCTGTGTTGGGATTTGTAGTGCTCCCATATTTAGAGCAAACAAGACTCAGATGTCTGGGGAGGGCTTGTCTGGATTGTGGAAATCATTGAGTAAGCTGAACATTTTACAGGACTCATTGCTATCTGATCAATACATTGAAATTGGGTGTATAGATATTATTGCTCTGTGCTAGATATTTTCACTTATTTATCTATTCATTCAGCCATCCATTTATTTCTTCAACATTTATTTAGCACTTACTACGTGCCAGGCGCTGTGTTAATCACTGTGGATACTGGGAAGAATGAGAAATTTCCTTCTCTCTCTCTCTTTTTTTTTTTTTTTTTTAGAAACTTCCTGCTCAAGAAGTTTAGCCTGGCAGGGGAATCAGACCTGAAGGTAAATAATTGCAATATATTGTGATACATACTATAATAATCATCTGCATAAGGCACAAAGGGGCCTCCAGAGAGGGAGGGTCCATTCTACTTAGCAGATGGGGTCAGGGAACTCCTACTTGAGGAACTGACACTTGAGTTGAGTTTTGGAGGTGGACCAGATAGATAGAATTGAGGATGGTGTTGGAAGAAATCCCTGGATAAAGGTGCAGACAGTGCAAACATTTGGAGTGGGCTCAAAGAAGCACCATCTGTTTGGGGAGTTAGGCATGGTTTTGGATGGCAGGGCTAGGGCATATGCGTAGGAGAGCAGCACACTGGAGAAGGAGGCAGGGACAGACCTTCAAGGACAACCCCGTCATCATCTCAGAGCCACTTGTGTCTCAACACACTTTCACTCAATCCTGTGTGTTTCATGTGGAGTTCTTGGCTTTAAGGAAGTCAGAAAAGGGTTGCCAGATTAAAAAAAATTGTTAAAAAATTTGAACATACTCGCAAGTTGAGAGGTACTCCAATGAATTTTCATATATTCATCAGTTAGATTCAACAATTACCATATTTTTGCCCATTTGCTCTATTCTTTTTTTCATTTCTTCTGGCTGAAATATTTGAAAGCAAACTTCACACATCATGGCATTTCGTCCCAACGTATTTCATCCCAACATACTGTATTGTGTATTTCTATATAGTCACATGGTCTTTTTCTTATATAATCACAATGCCATCAGTACACTTAATAAAATCAACACCGTTTTCATCGTATCATCTAAGGTATAGTTTATATTAAAAATTTTCCAAGTGCCTCAGAAGTATTTTTTAGGACGTAGGTTTTTTGACTCGGGGTCCAGACAAGGTGGGTGGGAGGATTTTAATCTGAAGGATTGCTTGATAGAGGTTATCAATAAGGGTGTGATGGTGGGCAGGCTGCAGGGCGGCTCCAATAACCTACACCTCCTGGCACACATGCCCATGTGTAATTCCGTCCGTGTGAGTGGGTGGGACCTGTAACTGTGTCTAACCAATGGAGTATGGTAAAGGTGAAGGGATGTCACCTCTGGGAATACATCATGGAAGATTCTGACTTCCACTGTGCTGACGGACTCCCTCTTATTGGCTTTGATGTTGTGTTCTGAGCTGTCCTGTGGAGCAGTCCTGGTGGCAGGAAACTGAGGGCAGCTTCCAGCTAATAGCCAGCAAGGACCCAAAATGTGTCACAACCAGAGTCATTTCGGACAAGACCCCAGGCTTACCAGACACCTTGAATGCAGCCTCTTGAGAGATCCTGAAGCATTAGACCCAGATATGTTTAGGTTTCTGGCCTCCAGAAAATGAGATGATAAATGTGTGTTGTTTTAAGTGGTTAAGTTTGTGGTAATTTTATGCAGCAATAGATAACTAAGACAGATGCATGTGGCTGCTAATAATAGAAAGCCAAACTACCAGTGGCTTAAAGTATAAGGAGATTAATTGTTTGCATAACAGGAAATTAGGTGGTTACAGGGCTATTTCGACAACTCAGTGATGTGGTCATGGACCCAGATCTTTCTGTCTTACTGCTCTGTCATTCCCAGTGTGTTGGGCGATGTCTTCTATCATGACTGAAGTATGGTCGCACCAGCTTTGAGCATCACGTCCTCTCCCCAGTGACCAGGCAGTAAGGGAGAGGGTGTCCCTCTCTTATTAGGGAGACATAGCTTTCCCAGAAGCACGTTAGACCTTCCTCAGCATCTTAATTTCCAGAACCAGGTTGGATGCCCATACCTGGACCTAGTACCTGGCAAAGGGAGATAAGATGGTGCGGCGCGTTTGGACCAATTAATTATGGTTCATCTCTTGAGCTGGGTACTTTGTCACCTGAAGAAAACTGATGTTTTACTCATAAGGGAGAAGGGAGGAATGGTACCTAGACAGGCCAGAGCAATACTGCATGCCAACAGGGGTACATATGACCTTTTCCACACATTGAACCTGCGCATCAGGCCTCTTTCCTCAGCCTGGCAGGAGCTGGATGGAACTTTCTCTCCCTCTGGCTGACAGCTACAGCCACCACTGAGCTCCTGTCCCTTGTATAGTAATGGATCTGATGCTAATGGAAATGCAACAATCAGGGCTGGGACCCTTTGGAACATGTGACTGGTTGTTTTCCTAACTCAAGTGAAAAAAAAGGTTGTGAGTATCAGAACCTACTGAGTCAGTACATGTCCATCTCTGGTTCTGTCATTACCTGTACTGTTGAATTGAGAAAATAGGTTCTGTGAGCTTCCACTCCCTAGTCTATAAACAGGGGATAATCATATCTAGCTCACTGAGTTGTTGTAAGGATTAAGTAAGAGGACACATGCTAAGCACTTCGCACTGCTACAGTTAAGTACTACCTACATCAGTCACATCATCTGCCAGTCAGATGTCTGTCGAAATGATGCCGGGTAACAAACAGCTCCAGACTCGCTGGCATGCAGCACCAAGCATTTGGTCCTGTGTGTCAGCTGTGGTTCTGCTGGGCTTGGCCAGGCTTGGCTCTGGGTTCAGGTCTGCTTCTGAACAATATTCTGCTTCTGACAATATTCTGGAACCAGCATCTACCGAGAGCACAGTCTTCTCAGGGCAGTGATGGAGCACGAGAAGCCACTCCAGACCGTGCAAGCACATTTGGGCTCTGCCCACTTCACCTCTCCTCATGTCCCTCTGGCTAAGGCAAGTCATGTGATCAAATCCCACAGCAACGGAGTGGAGAAAATCTACTCTCATGGGAGGTGCTGGAGAATCACACGGCAAAGGGCATGCATTTCTATTACAGAGAGAGAGTGAAGAGTTGAGAATAATCCAGTCCACCTCAGCAGAATGATACAATTATGCCCGAAGTACAAAAAATAAGTGCTTGTTTTTAAGATTCTGAGTTTCGGAGTTAATTATGCAGCTTTATTGCCGTAGAAACATAGCCAATATGTGTCCTTTCCTCCTTCCTATAATATCAAGAAAACTGTGCACCCCTTATTTTCTTTGTTCGGAGCTCCACCCAAGAGGTGCTGCCCCTTGGGTCCAGCTGAGGGACCCTGGTTCATCGCAGCCCCTCACCGACATGCTCTGCCTGGCAAGCGTTTCCCGACAGTAGCCAGTTGCATGTAACAGAAGCCAAATTAAAACTACTCTAAGCAAAAAGGGGATGTTTTGGCTCAAATGATCATGAGAAGGGGCACAGTTGTGCGTCAGGGACAATAGGAGTTGGGGGGGGGTCTTGAATGCCACAAGGACTCTCTCCCCATCCCATCTTTATTTGGATGTTGGCTTCATTCTTTCAGGCTGGCTTTGTCCCCATACTGGGAAATGTGCTGACACTCCTTTCCTCACACAGCTCAGCTTGCCCACAAGAGAGGGACTGAGGCTCATTTTCTCTGCCCTGATGTCCCAGGGAACCGGTATGACTGGCCTAGTGTGAGTCAGGAGCCCAGCTCTAGGCCAACCCCGTGGGGCTAGGGTGGTGGGACCCTGACTGGCCCAAACTGAATCAAGGCTTCTTCCCGAGCTGGTCAGCTGCGGCCGGGCACACAGAAGCTGAGGAAGATGGCAGCTCCTGTGGTTGGTAGAGTTGAAACACCTTCCTGAAGGCAGTTATGACTCCAGAGTAAGGGGAATAGGGTTCTTGAGTTAAAATAATGTATGTCTGCTCAATACTTCTTGAAGCCCCCAAGCTCCAGAGTGTATTGAGAAGTAGTGGGACTATTTACTTATGAGAGTAGTTTTTTTTTTAATGTTCATTTATATTTGAGAGATACAGAGCATGAGTGGGGAGGAGGGGCAGAGAGCGAGGAAGACACAGAATCCGAAGCAGGCTCCAGGCTCCGAGTTGTCAGCACAGAGCCTGATGTGGGACTCGAACTTCCGAACTGAACTGCAAGATCATGACCTGAGCTGAAGTTGGATGCTTAACTCACTGAGCCGCCTGGGCAACCCCATTATGAGAGTAGTTTTAAGGGAAGGCACAGAGATTTCCTGCATAGCCCCTGCCCCCACACACGTGCAGTGCCCTCACCATCAGCATCCCCCTACGGTGGTACATTTGTCACAACTGATGAACCTACGGGCACACCATGATTGCCTGAAGTCCACAGTTGACATTAGGGTTCACTCCTGGTATTGTCCATTCTATGGTTTTGGACAAATGTATAATGACATGACAGAAGTGTTTTTAATTTTGACTTGCCAGCAGTGCCCATATGACTTTTTAAATCACAATTCTTCTGAAGCCAGGGTCTGAGGTTTCCTAAAGGACTCTGCAAGTGGCCCCATGGGACTCCTGGGGGCTTTAACTGGAGCCTGTTGCCAAGGGCCTGTGCACTGCATTTGGAAATGGAGGCTTGAAAACCCACTTCCCGTTGCCAGGAATTCTTTTCTCTCTTTCCAGGAAGGACAATTCACATTTTTTTCAGGAGCACATCTGGTATGTGGCTTCATGCCATGGTTCAGAGACAATGGTGACTCTCTCAGTGGGATGGGAGGCCAGATGGACTTTGTAGCACATTCAGTCTAGATGAGGTTTAGCTGGGGAGGGATGGGAATGCCTGTTTGTTTATTGTGAATGAGTGTGCCAAACCTTACATATCCAAATGAGGGGAAACACCTCCAGAATGCTCCCCTGGGGAGGGCCCCACCTCTGGCCCTTCCTGGACTGTTGTTTAGTTAGAGCAGCTGATAAACCAGAAGGCTGGAGGCAGAGCCCTGCTAAGTAAAGGGTATACTGGATGGAAGGTCTGGTGCAGCTACAGGGGCTGGGAGGGTGTCCAGGAGATCAGCGATTCTCAAATGCACAGTAGAATCATCTCGGAAGTTGATAGAAATCTGGATGCCCAGGCTGAACCCCATACCAGTAACATTAGAATCTCTACGAGTGGCGTCGGTAGCTTTGAAGACTCTAGGTGATTCCAGCGTACAAATTTGAAACTCGGTGATCATTCTAGACCAGGGTCTGTAGCCTTTTTTGGTAAAGGACCAGACAGTGAATATTTTTGGCTTTGCAGGCCATGTGGTCTCTACTGCAACCACTCAACCCTGATGCTGCAAAAGCAGCCACAGACAGTGTGTAAATCAATGAGTGAGGTGGTGTTCTAATAAAACTTCATTTACAAAAAACAGGCAGTGACCTGGATTTGGCCCGTGGATCCTAGTTTGCTAAACTCTGCTCTAGACCCTGTCATGTACTTTGGGCTGTGAGCATCACCTGGGATCTTGTTGCAATGGCAACTCCTGGGCCCCGTTTCAGACCTAGTGGACCTGTATCTACATTTTAACAAGATTCTTCAAGTAAGTCATATGCACATTGAACCACAGACCAGTGGTTCTCCAGCTGTGGTCCCTGGATCAGTACCATCAGGATCCCCTGGGAACTTCTTAGAAATTAGAAATGCAAACCCTGAGGCCCCACCCCAGACCTCTTGAATCAGAAACACTGGAGACAGTTCTGACGTACCTTAAAAGTTGAGAGCTGCTGCTATAGACAAGTGGTTCTCGAACATCAGCTCATCTATGGGGTGCCCGGGTGGCTCAGTCACTTTAAGCATCCAGTTCTTGATTTCAGCTCAGGTCATGATCCTAGGGTCATGGGATTGAGCTCCACGTTGGGCTCCACGCTGAGCCGGAAGCCTGCTTGCGATTCTCTCTGTCTCTCCCCAAAATAAATAAATTTTTAAAAAGCAGCTCATCTTAGGAGATGTAAATAATCCTCAAGCTCAGAATCTCTGGGATGGAGAGCCAGGCATCAGTATTAAAAAAAAAAAATTCACCAAGCGATTCCAAGGTGCACATGAATTTGAGAACCAGTGCTACAGGCAGAATGGGGACATTGAGAATGTGGCCATTGGCTTGGGTGGCACTTTAGTGCAGCAGGTAGTGGTGGGAAGGCCCACCCTGGGAAGCAGATGTCTGGTAGACACCATTGATTGATCAGCCAATGCTCTACCTTGTTTCCTTGCCTGGTGAAACTATGTGCTTCATTAGATGCTGGGCCCTTTCTTAGCCCCAGGGAGGAGATCATGATTGGCCTGACCAGTGAACAGTTCAGTTATGGGTGTATGGTGCAATCTTGGCTCAGGGGACAGAGAGGGAATCTGTTGTTTCTTGTTCTGGAAAACTAAAAAAAAAAAAGATGCATGGTAGGAAACTCCTTTTTCTCTGAAAGTGTTGTGTGATGCCCGGAAGTCTGCAGCCTTCATGGGCCTTTAAGGCGTGTTAAAGATAGCAGAATAGGAAGGAGACAGGCACCTGGGTCCTTGAAGGTGGTACTGAACCGATGAATTTACTACTCCTAGACTTTGGATTACTTGTTACATGAGATAATAAATTCCTTATTGCCTAAGCCACGTCAGTCAGGGCTTTTATTACCTGTAGCCTGGAGCATCCTAACAAATTTAGGGGAATGATCACTGATTCACGGTATCAGGATCATGGATGTTTGTCTGCAGGTTTGACACAGCCATCTATGGGAGGGGCAGGAAGTGGAACTTTTACTGAACACCTACCTTGGGCCAATGGCTTCTAATTCTGTGATCTGCGAAATACTCAGAAAAGTCCTGCACTGCTTTCATTTATCGTTTTCATTTCACAGGCAGGACTTGGAGAGTTTGCAGTTTACTTCAAGTCTGATACTAGATTCAGGATTCAAACCCATGTCTTTCTAATTGCAAAGTCTATCTGTGATGTATAGACATACAGGATCATACTTTCTCGTCTGACAAGACTGCAAGATTTTAGACTGAGGTTTCTAGTCCCAAAGAGCCTGGGGCTGGTAGGCAGGGGTCCCCTCAAAACATGTAGTCACAGGGAACGATGCTAATAACAAGGGATACAGTTGTCATAAGTGGAGTGTAGGTAGGAATCTCTCTCAGAGGCAAGGCAAACTCTAATTACAGAAGTGAAACAGATGGGAAGAGTCAGGCTAGGAGCCTGGGGGACCAAAAACTATCCTAAAAGAAGGCTGAAGCTTCTATCACTCCTGTTGAGTCTCCTGGGCATCTTGTTAAAATACAGATTTGGATTCAGTCAGTCTAGGGTGGGGCCCAGGATTCTGCATTTCTAACAAGCTCCCAGCTGACGGTGATGCTGATGCTGTGGGTCTGGGAACCCCACTCTGAGCGTTAAGAGCTTAAATCCATCCTGCTGAGCGAGGCTCAGTCCTCACTCTGTGTCTGACCATTAGCAGGGACAGGGGTGCTAAGTGGCATTGGTTGTGGGGAGAGGAGGGCTCTAGGGATTGAGCTCCAGGTGGGACCTGATTATAGGGCTTCAAGGTGAATCTAGTGCCACTGTCAAAATAGTTTCTGGGATTTCATCAGGGAATCACCTTTAATCCAGTTCTGCCATCTTCACAAGGGGAGCAATGATGTGAGGAGGAAATTCAGAGAAGAGATGTTTGGGGAAGTTCTTAGACGTAGCATTTGTCTTGGGGACGATGTGATGTGGTGAAACATTGGGAGTCATTCTTTTATCCGCCCACCCATCCGTCCATGGGTGCATCCATTTATGCAAAAGCTAATGTGCCAGAATTGTTCTAGGTCTCTTTCTGGTTCTGGCCTTTGACAAACCACTCTATTTCTCTGATTCTTAATTTTCTCATCCATAAAATAGGATAAGCATAATGGTCACCTCACAGGCTTGTTGTAAGGATTAGATGAGACAATCTAAGGAGAAACTGCTTCTTAAGTCTTGAAAAGGCACCATGGATGTGGGGGAAAGCTTGTGTGTGTGTGGTTTTTTGTTGTTGTTGTTGTTCACCAGGTACTCCTAGACGCAGCACTGGTGTGAGAAGCTCTCTAAACTTCTGCCTTGTGCCTGGGACAGGAAAATCTATTACCAGGTAACAGGCTACCTCCCTGCCCCCATCCCCCACCCCTCCCCAGCTGCCCAGGGCGCTCTGTCTTCGTCCGGTCGATCCTTTGGCCCTTGTGCAGGGCTGAGATAATGAGTCAGGGCAGAAACAGTCACTCAGGCTGGCTGGCTTGATTAATGCTGGGAAGTGAAGGAAGTGCAGAGATACAGCTGGGAGCCAGAAGAGTCCATCTGGAAGGTGCGAGAAGATGGAAGAGAGACGAGGCAGCCGGACTGAGATGGGGGACGAGTTAGGGGAGTCTGGAGGAGGCGAGAAGAGACTCTTGGGGGCGGTTCATGGGACACCCTGAGGGCGTCGGGTCGGAGGAGCATGAGAGGTTGCTGTGTGTTGCAAACACAAGTTCCTTCTTCGGAGGTTTTGGGAGGGACTTTGCCTTTCGAAAGAAAAAAAATCACAGTGGGGAGACTACTTGGAAAATACACTGCTGGGTCGCATGCAATACTGTGTCTAGGCGGGACCCGGGCAGCTGGGTTTTACAGGGGTTACGTTTATAGTGGGAATGAAAGTAATGATATGGCAAAGAATAAGGTACATATGGGGGGCGGGGAGAGGGAGGGAGCGATGTCAGGCTCTCCCCAGGAAAGGGGTCCTGTACATGAGGCTCCCTCCCGGGGGAGATGCCGTGACTTGGGTGTCCAGCACCCGTACCTGGTGACATTAGCGCCCTCTCGGCTATCCTCCTTCACGAGGGCCTTGTGAGGGGCAAGGAGAATGAGAGGCAGCAACGCACCGGGAACACAGAGGCGGAGACAGCACTTACCTCGCCGGCTCCGCGGTGGTCCTCCCCTGCCTGCTTCCCTTCTTCTTACTGTGCGGGTTCAGCTTCCGGGCCTCTCCCCAGCGTGGGGGGCGGCGCTGAACGCTGATTGGTGTAACAGAACATCTCCTCCTGTGCTGCTGGCCAATGGCGGGTTGCCGCATAGGCACGTGATGCAAATTGCCCAATGAGGCTGCTGGGAGCTTCTGGGAAAAATTTCCTCGTCCTTAAAAGGGATTGGAGGGGGCGACGGAGACTTGCACCTGCCTGCCTTTGGACGGAGTTGGGTGTTGAAGTGATGCTTTGAGCTGGGGCAGCAGTGTTGCAAGCATGATGGGAAAGCCGGGAGAACCACCCAGAAACTGCCTGGCTCCCTCATGTCATGGAGCTGCCAATTTATCCAACCCGGGAGCAATTTGCTTCTGCACTTTTTGTGTTGTAAAATCAGAGAAGTCTCACAATTCTGTAGGCTGCTTTCAGTTAGGCATCCATTACTGCGCTCATTGACCATTCATTCATTCATTGGTTTATTTGTTTGACGACTGTGTGTTGACGTTACACTGTGTAATGGGACCCTTCAAGATACTGAGGATAAGGCAGTGATATTCCTGCCCCCGTGGAACTTCCTTTCATGATGTGGGAGGCAGAGAGTGGACAAATCAATAAGTAAAACAGAGTTTCATAGGGGGATGAAGGCTGTGGAGAAAGGGGAAGGGGGGGGGGCCCTCCATCTGTAGACGGAGTAAAGAAGAATCCAGAGGATGAGAATGGGCTGAAGACTCTGGGCTGCTAATGGGGACTGATGCAAATGGGGATAAGGGGATAATGGAAGTAGCACTGTGGTCCTGAGTTGGTGCGTGTTGGGCCAGGGGAGAGGGAGGTAGAGTCTTGCCAGGAGCCCCCCTTGTTCGAAGCCACTCTTTACTTGCCAGTGGGGATATGTACACGGAAGCAGGGGTGTTGACACGGGCCATGCAGATCTCCTGAGCTTCCTCTTGACTCCTGAAGGCATCCCAGGTGACAGCTGCATCCTCACAAGAAGTGCTCCTGTCTCCTCCACCTCAGAACTAAGTGTGGCCTGGCCGTGGACCTGCTGTGGGATTTAAGGAGAGGCTCTCAGAGCCCTCATATCTGGCAGGAGAATCTGAACACTGCACAGCTCTAAATGGTGGCCCCAAAAAGTCAGGCTTCCACAATTCTTCAGACCAGGGTGCTGGGGTTTTATCTTCTGGGAAGCCATGGCTATCACCCGGTTTGCCTTCTGCTGTAGGAACTGAGAGTCACAGAGGGGGACTGTGGGGTTCAAAGCCTCCCCGCACCCCATCACTGCCCAAACTGAGCCCCAGAACAGTCCACTAGGTAGACGTTGACCTGTGCTGTTAGCCTCTAGCTCTTCCGACACCCCTGCCTTCCACAGGAACCCCCCAAGGGAGCAAAAGCCACTCAGGATGCCCCTCCCAGGCTACTACTTTGAAGGCAAATTCCAGAGTTAGCAGGAAAGGCCAGCCAGGGTCCACAAGGATGGGTTTTCTAGAACCTTCCATACTGGCAGGACTTATACAGGACAGCTCCAAAGGTGAGAAGCCTCCCAGAGGCTTTTGTCCGAGCACGCTCCTGCACAGAATGGCATCGTGGCAAGAGTGTGGCCCAGAGTGAGTGCTCTGTTCTGATTCGACCTCTGGCGGTGGCTAGCTGGTCTGGTCACTTTAGGCCAAGCATGTAATGTCTCAGAGACTCGCTTTTTTTTTTTTTTAAGAGGAGGACAATGTGTACCCCATAGGTTTGTCATGGGAACAAGGATAGCAAGATAACAGATGGGTAGAACCCCAATACCTCCACTGGGTGAACCAGTGCTGGGCGAACCCCAACACCTCCACTTCATAGCTGTGTGATGTTGGGCAAGGGCATGCCTTGGAGCCTCCGTTTACTTGTCTATTGAATGGGGTTTTAATAACACCTACAATATGACATTTTTAGGATTTGAAAAGATAATGGAGGTGAAGCTCTTAGTGTCTGGTGCATAGTAAAGTTTCATTCAATGTTTGGCATTATTGTTACTGCTCTTACTATTAGTTTAGGTTATATGACTTTTGATTGGAAGATTATTTCCCGGACACACCTAACCCTGGGGGATTAGCAGTAGGAACATGGAAAGGAACCAGAAGTCTTGACCCTCCAGTCCCTCTGATTTCCTCATGGCCATAATTCTTTTCCTCTTAGACCAGGCTCCAGGGCCTCCAGCGCTTGGGGGTGTAATTTCAGAGTGGAGCAAGGAGCTGGGGACTATAGCCTGTTGCCTCTTTCTGTGGCAGCACCTGCTATTTCTGTAGAAGTCATAAACTGACTCAGTGTCAGAGCTATAGATCACCTGGTTCAATGCTTCTCATTTCATAGGTGAGGAAACCGAGGTCATAGACCCAGGAGTTAGAAGAGCCTGGTGACCTGATTCCCTGGTCAGTGCTCTTTCCACGACCCTGCACTGTTAGCTGGTTTATCCAGCACCTCCTCCCAACACTTTTCTCCCGTGAGGACTCATCTGGAGTACAGCTAGGTGTGCTGATGTGATCCCGTTTTAGCCAATGAGATGTAAATGGAAGTTTGCTGGCGGTGGGGTTGAGGTTTTTTTTTTTTTTAATTTTATTTTTTTAATTTACATCCAAATTAGTTAGCATCTAGTGCAACAATGATTTCAGGAGTAGATTCCTTAGTGCCCCTTGCCCATTTAGCCCATCCCCCCTCCCACAACCCCTCCAGGAACCCTCTGTTTGTTCTCCATATTTAAGAGTCTCTTCTGTTTTGTCCCCCTCCCTGTTTTTATATTATTTTTGCTTCCCTTCCCTTGTGTTCATCTGTTCTGTGTCTTAAAGTCCTCATATGAGTGAAGTCATACGGTGTTTGTCTGACTGACTAATTTCACTCAGCACAATACCCTCTAGGTCCAACCACATAGTTGCAAATGGCAAGATTTCAATCTTTTTGATTGCCGAGTAATACTCCAGTGTGTATATATATATATACCACATCTTCTTTGTCCATTCATCCTTCGATGGACTTTTGGGCTCTTTCCGTACTTTGGCTATTGTCAATAGTGCTGCTATAAACGTGGGGGTGCATGTGCCCCTTCGAAACAGTGTACCTGTATCCCTTGGATAAATTCCTAGTAGTGCAATTGCTGGGCTGTAGGGTAGTTCTATTTTTAACTTTTTGAGGAACCTCCATACTGTTTTCCAGAGTGACTGCACCAGCTTGCATTCCCACCAGCGATGCAAAAGAGATCCTCTTTCTCCACATCTTCGCCAACATCTATTGTTGCCTGAGTTGTTAATGTTAGCCATTCTGGGGGCGCCTGGGTGGCTCAGTCGGTTGAGCCTCTGACTCTGGCTCAGGTCATGATCTCACTGTCTGTGAGTTTGAGCCCCGCGTCAGGCTCTGTGCCAACAGCTCGGAGCTTGGAGCCTGTTTTGGATTCTGTGTCTCCCTCTCTCTCTGACCCTCCCCCGTTCATACTGTCTCTCTCTGTCTCAAAAATGAATAAATAAATAAATAAATAAACAAACAAACAAATAAATAAATAAATAAATAAACGTTAAAAAGAATTTAGGGGCACCTGGGTGGCTTGGTCAGTTGGGCGTCCGACTTCGGCTCAGGTCATGATCTCATGGTCCGTGAGTTTGAGCCCCGCGTCGAGCTCTGTGCTGACAGCTCAGAGCCTGGAGCCTGTTTCCGATTCTGTGTCTCCCTCTCTCTCTGCCCCTCCCCTGTTCATGCTCTGTCTCTCTCTGTCTCAAAAATAAATAAACGTTTAAAAAAATTTTTAAAAATGTTAGCCATTCTGACAGGTGTGAGGTGGTATCTCTTTGAGGTTTTGATTTGTATTTTCCTGATGATGAGTGACGTTGAGCATTTTTTCATGTGTCGGTTGGCCATCTGGATGTCTTCCTTGGAGAAGTGTCTATTCATGTCTTTTGCCCATTTCTTCACTGGATTATTTGTTTTTTGGGTGTTGAGTTTAATAAGCTCTCTATAGATTTTGGATACTAACCCTTTATCTGATATGTCGTTTGCAACTATCTTCTCCCATTCTGTCGGTTGCCTTTAGTTTTGCTGATTGTTTCCTTTGTTATGCATAAGTTTTTATTTTGATGAGGTCCCAATAATTCATTTTTGCTTTTGTTTCCCTTGCCTCCAGAGACGTGTTGAGTAAGAAGTTGCTGCGGCCAAGATCAAAGAGGTTTTTCCCTGCTTCCTCCTTGAGGATTTTGATGGCTTCCTGTCTTACGTTTAGGCCTTTCATCCATTTTGAGTTTCTTTTTGTGGATGGTGTAAGAAAGGGGTCCAGGTTCATTTTTCTGCATGTCGCTGTCCAGTTTTCCCAACACCACTTGCTGAAGAGACTGTCTTTATTCCATTGGATATTCTTTCCTGCTTTGTCAAGGATTAGTTGGCCATACGTTTGTGGGTCCATTTCTGGGTTCTCTATTCTATTCCATTGATCTGAGTGTCTGTTCTTGTGTCAGTACCATACTGTCTTGATGATTACAGCTTTGTAGTATAGCTTGAAGTCTAGGATTGTGATGCCTCCTGTTTTGGTTTTCTTTTTCAAGATTGCTTTGGCTATTCGGGGTTTTTTCTGGTTCCTTACAAATTTTAGGATTATTTGTTCTAGCTGTGTGAAGAATGCTGGTGTTATTTTGATGGGGATTGCATTGAACACGTAGATTGCTTTGGGTAGTATCGACATTTTAGCAATATTTATTCTTCCTATCCAGGAGCATGGAATCTTTTTCCATTTTTTTTGTGTCTTCTTCAATTTCTTTCATAAACTTTCTATAGTTTGGGGTTGAGGTTTTTGAGAAAACTTTTGCTCTTCTGGTAAAAGGGATAGGTAGTGTTGTCCTTACTCTCCTCTGCCTTTCATCCTGCATGGAATGCAGGCATGATGCCTGGAGCTGTTGCAGCCATTTTATAGCTATGAGGGAAAGGACAAGAAAATCGCGTGGATACTGCCCTCACATTGCTGAGCCGCTGAATCAATTCTGGCAGCCCCTTGTTTGTTTGTGTTATTCAGGTGTTCTGTTACCAGAACTAACTAATAGAGCTCCTTACCCTTGTTGAGCTGATCTCATAAGTGAGGGCACTGAGACCTTCAGACGGGGGGACGGGGGGGGGGGGGGGGGGAGGGGAGGGCCTGTGGGCCAACCCTTTGATCTAGCCATTTTTAGAAGCAGCTTTCAGATGTCACTAACCTCAGGGGCCTCACTCCAGCCTGTGACTTAGGACTGAAAGCTCAATTACTGGTTAGTAATACAGGCTGCAGCAAGATAATATTTGCAGGGGCTCCTTGCTGAACAGTGGTCTATGAATACATAGTGTTATTATTATTAACCCTCCTCTGGTCCCCTGGGCCTCCAGGAACCAATGAGAGTGAACTGTTTCACTTGTGTGAGAGACAGCAAGAGAAATGTAATTTTGATTTAATTCTTGGTCCCTCTGGAAGGTGCCTGTGCACTGCTCAGAGGTGAGCAGAGAGAGAGAGGGCGCAGCGAGGACACTTCTCAAGCACGGGGAGAAGAGAAAAGGTAACACAAAGGAGCATCGGCTGCCATTTAAAGGCCCATTTTCCATGTGACACTTTATAAATGAGTTCACATATAATCTTGAATGTAACCAGTAGTCTGCCTTCTGCCTCTCTCTCTGCACTCTCACCTCCTCACCTACCAGCCCTTGAAGGAAAAGATCTTGGGTAAGGCTGGCCCTTCCACTGGAGCGTCTGGAGTTTCAGGAAGCTAAAATTATGGCTTATGTGACCTTTTAGCTTAAATGAGGGTGAAACCATGCCCACCATGGAGAGGAGACTGTTAAGTTTGGCTTTTGTGCCCCAGAGTGGCTCCCGTCCCCCCGGATGCAATGAATAGGTAATTAATTGCGTATTATGTGTGGGCACTGATTCAGTTTCATGTCTCTGGTCCACTCTCTGGACACAGAGACTCAGCCTTGCTTGTCTCCACAAGGCACCATCTGTTTAACGTGAAGGATGCTGGTGCCACACATTGTCGGTTCCATCCCCGGCTCTGCCGCTTAGCTGTGTGATCATGGGCAAGTTAATTTACCCCTCTGTGCCTCCCTTTCTTATGCGTACACCAGAGGTAATAATAATATGTACCTCTGGATGTTGTGAAGCTTAAGTGAAAGAATACACGTAGGGCTCTTAGCTTCCGTTCTGGACGGGTTAGCTGGGTCACTCACTGTGCCTGGCGCAGAGCCGGCGTGGTTAGCACTCAGGGGTCATTCCAGTGGGAATGGTGGTAGAAAGACCAGCTAACAATGATCGAGCCCCTAACCTTACCTAAGGTAAGCTGTTAAGCTGGTGGCATCCATTATCCCTTCTAATTCCTATGCCAACAAGGTACACTTGCTCTCTCGCTCACCATGGTTACTGGATCCTGCACCCTGCGGTGCAGAACCCCAGAAACAAGGTCCCTGCTCCACGTGAGTTACATTCGTTTACATTCTCATGGGAGACAGCCGGGAAGCTGACAAGAATGTAATCTACAGGAAATGTTATCAATCGACAGGAGAGGTGCTCTGCAGAGAAGCCACGTGGCCTGAGAAGCAGAGCATTATGGGAGGGGCTGTTTTAGACAGGGTGGTCGGGGGGGTGACTCTCCATGCAGTCACCTGTGTGGAGACCCCAGTGATGAGGGGGAGGGAGCCATGCTCCCCAGTGGTTTGGGAGGGTGTAGACAGATATCCTGCTCTCGCGGGACTTCTGTTTTGGGGAGAAGAGTCAGATATGACACCTGTGCCTACAAGCAAGGGTGCTAGAGTTGTCACGGGGAAATCGCAAGGTGCTCTGAGGACACCAAACAGGGGGGCCAGATTGGTCAGCTGTCTCTCCTCTGCAAGTGGCAGAAAACCTACCCAACTGGATTAATGAAATGGGGGACTTGCTGGCTCAGGTCAGTGACAAGTTGGGGTAGGCTCAATCCTGCAGGGCATGGCTCAATCCTGGTGTTCTACTGGTGGCTTCAGGATGATGTCTCTGCTGCATTTCTCAGCTCAGCCTCTGCGTGGGCTTCGTTCTCCAGCACTGGCACCCTCAGTCCCCACACTGATTGCCATGGTCAGCATGGTCAGAATTCTCTGCTTGGCCAGGCTGAGTCATGCGCCTACCCTGCTCACCCTCTAAGAACCCACGGTAGGTTTCCAGGAAGAAACTCAGGCTGGTGGTGCAGGAGAAGATCTGCCAGGCAGATGGAACTAACCAGCCTCCACCTAGTCTGGGGGTACAGGGCAGGGTTCCTAGCGGAAGTGCCGTCCAAAAGAGTCCTGCAGCAGAAGTGGGTGGAGAGAAGCTACAGGGTAGGAAAGAGAATCACAGACTCCTGTGGTTGGAAGGGGCCTTAAAGTTAGGGGTCCATATGGGGAAGGGCTCAAGGGGAGAGGGGCATTAAGGAGGACACTTGTTGGGATGACCACTGGGTGTTATTGTGAGTGATGAATCACTGAATTCTGTTCCTGAAATCATTACACTATATGTTAACTAACTTGGATTTAAATTAAAGAAAAAGTTCGGGGTCCGTATGATTTGTCCTTCACTCTGGGACACTTCTGGGAAGGAAAAGAGCACTGTTAATGTCCTAACAGGGCAAACTGCAATGTGGGGCTACCCTATGTAAAGTGATCCTTTCGGACCTCTCCTGATCCTTAGCTCCCCTCCACAACCCTGCTAAGTGCTCAGCTTGCCTTGGCTTACATGCCTTCAGGGCTGGGATTCTCACTACTTGCATCAGCCAGTTTTCTTTCGGTTCTGCTTTTCTGGTTTGTTTCTCTGCCCATTGCACCTAAATTGGTTCCTCTGCGGTTTGCATCCATCGGTCCAGGTCCTCGAGTCAAGACTTGGGAATGCCACAGATTTTCCTCCTCTTGTATGAGCAGCCAATTAAATGTTCGAAGATGAAGACCAGGATTATGTGTGCCCTTGGAAATGTCTCTTCTTCACTCTAAACTTATAAAGGTTCTTTACCAATAAACCCTGGATGGTGACAATTAGTGTTCTGGTGGATTCGTTGGCTCAGCCACATCCAACCTAGAGAATCAGAGGCCATGTTCCTGGTAGAGTCCTCTCTCCCTTTGCTTGTTCCACACCCCACCCATCCTTCGTAGTCTGGGCAAAAACTTGCTTCCCCCAGGAAGTGTTCTCTGACTTGCTTCATGTAAGCAGAGACCTTATCTCACACTGATCCCTCCCCTTACCCTGCTGCAGTCACACTGACCTTGTCTCTGACCTTGGACACACTAAACTCATTCCATCCTCAAGGTCTTTGCACTTGTCTATCCCTCTGCCTGAAATGCTCTTCCCCCAGAACTGTGCTTGGCCCCTCCTTCTTAACATACAGGGCACAGGCCTACGGCCTTCTCTGCCATCCTCTCTATGACCTCATCTACTCAACCACCCTCCCCCACCCCCAACTCCTCCTTACATGGCCCTAAATTGTTTGCTACATTGGAGTCATCACTCTCTGAGAGTTATCTGGTTAATTTATTTCATTGCTGTGGTTCTCATCCCCACCAGAACGTAAACACTGGGAGGGCAGGGCCTGGTTTTCCTTGCTCACTTCCGATTCCTCATTGTCTAGCTCACTGCATCCCACCTAGTATTTGCTCAATAAATGTTGGCTGGAGGAGTGATTGATGAGGTCCCATCCTTGCACAGTCTGGATTGTATGATACCGGCTGTGTGTTTTGGGCTCCCTCCTCCTGCACCTCCCCTTCTCTCCAGCACGAGTAGCTGTTGAACACCGAATAATACACATGAGCATTGCATGTGGATGCAGATGATGTGGGGCCAAGTCCTGTCTTGGCCTCTGACTCTAAGAGCCGTGGGGAATTCAGTCACTCTCTGGGTTTCGATTTCCTCATCTGTGACATGACAACACAAGTGCTCTGAAGCACAGGGAGAGTGTGAGGATTGCATGAGATCACAGGTGGGAAATCATTCTGCAAACTGGAAATGCTGTGGACAAATCTGCATTGCTGATCGTTATGTGGCCCCATGAGGCATTACTGGCATTCAGCCATTTTGACATGTGGAAATGGTAGTTTCATGTGGTTCAACCTAATACAATTTTTCTTCTGGCTGAAAAGTAATTCTTTCCCCATAACTAGGGTATTCTGGTTAAGTTCTTTGAGGGAAGCTCCGATAGTCTCCCCAAAGCTTAGTAGAGCTCTCTGCATTTAGTCGGTGCATGCACCTGTGTGTTTAGACAATTGTACCCTCCCATAGAGCAGTGAGGGGTTAATTCAAGAGGGAGTGCTTACCTCTGGTCAGAGGGCTCAAGGAGGTTTTCCCAGAGTGGGTCACAGTGAGCTCGGTCTTGAAGGCTGAGCAGGAGCTCAGCAGGAAGACAAGAGGGCGAGGGCACCCCACATGGAAGAGTGGCCACTTGCAAAAGTGTGGAGGTGGGAAAGCATGGTGCATTCTGGGAACTCCAGGTCACCGTCTCTGGGCAGCCTAAAACCTTTCCAGATAAAACCAAGTGGTTAGTGTCCCTCCCTCCCCAGCACCCCAGTCCCACTCACTGTCCACTCCTTGTGTCTGCTATTTGTTAGCCCTGCGCTCCTTCCTCTGTTGTGGTTACTGCTACTTTTGGCCTTCGTCCGTGTTCTCTCCCCTGGGCGTGGGTGAGCAGCTGGAGACCGGGAGACTATGTCATGCCCTCTGTAATTGCCCCAGAGTATATTTACCCGTTGCGCCATGCAGGTCGCCGGAGAAACAGTGGTTGATTGGAGCACTGTTCTTGTCCCTGGGAGATTTCCAATCTTAGATTAGGTTAGCTCACGTTAGGAAGGTCAGAGCCTTCTCCAGCTTGACCTCAGTCAGGCAAATGGGGAGGGAAGGGGACTTGCTTTCACTGAGTGTCCATGAGGGCCCAGGCAGTATACTGGGCAATTCATTCATTCACTCATTCATTCATTCTTTAAGCAAATTTTGATTATACAATACAGTATTATCAACTGTAGTCACCATGTTATACATCACATCCTCAGACCTTATACATCATGTACCTGAAAGTTTGTACCATTTTACCAACCTCTCCCTTTCTCCCCCATTCTCTAGCTCCCGGCGACCACTTTTCTACTGTTTCTAGGAGTCTGGCTTTCTTTAAAGTTTCCATGTATGCATGACATCGATCAGTATTTGTTTTTCCCTGTGGCTTATTTCACTTAGCATTATGTCTTCAAGGTCCATCCATGCTGTGGTGAACAACAGAATTTCCTCCTTTTTCATGGCTGACTCATATTCCATATCTATATATCACATCTTGTTTATCGTTTTCTGTTGACACACTTAGGCTGTTTCCATGCTTTGGCTGTTGTGGATAATGCTGCAGGGGACGTGGGAGTGCAGCTGTCTCTTCGATACCTTGTTTTCATTTCTTTTGAATATGCACCCAGAAGAGGGACTGCTGGATCATAGGGCCATTCTATTTCCAATTTTTTTTATTAAAAAATTTTTAATGTTTATTTATTTTAGAGAGAGACCGAGCACGAGAGGGGGAGGGGCAGAGAGAGAGGGAGACACAGAATCCGAAGCAGGCTCCAGGCTCCGAGCTGTCAGTACAGAGCCCGATGTGGGGCTCGAACCCACAAACCACGAGATCAGACCTGAGCTGAAGTCGGACACTCAACCGACTGAGCCACCCAGGCGCCCCCTATTTTCAATTTCTTGAGGAACTTGTGTACTGTTTTCCATAGTAGCTGTAAAAATTTGCATTCCCACCACCAGTGTACAAGTGGTTCTTTTCCTCCACACCATTGGCACTTATCTCTTGCCCTCTTTCTTTCTTTCTTCCTTTCTTTCTTCTCTTTCTTTCCTTCTCCTCTTCTCCTCCTCCTTCTCTTCCTCTTCCTCCTCCTTCTCCTCCTCCTCCTCTCCTCCTCCTCCTCCTCCTCCTCCTCCTTCTCCTTCTCCTTCTCCTTCTTCTCCCTCTCCCCCTTCTCCTCCCTCCCCCTCTCCTTCGCCACTCCCTCTCTCTCTCCCTCTCCCTCTCCTTTGATGAGAGCCATTCTAACAGGTGTGAGGTGATACTCATTTCATTCATTCTTGGAGCACCTAATATGTGCCAGGGACTGTTAGTCACGGGGCATATAATAGCAACCAAACAAAGTACCTGCCCACATGGGGTTATACTCAAGTGAGGAAGAAGAGCGATGAATGATGAAAAAGATACATAATATGATATAATGTAATATAAGTATAATGTAATATGTAAGAATTTATTTAATGCTCATGACACCCTGTAATATGAGTATGATTTTTTTTTTCATTTTAAAGATGAGGAAACCAGGGATGAGAGAAGTTAGTGACTTGCCTAAAACAGCGTGCCTACTGAGCGACAAGGCCGGTGTTTGAAATTGCTCTCTGACCCCACTATACGGCGCGGCCGCCTAGGCTTTGACTCAGAAAATGTGCATTTGCATCCCAGCCCCGCGTGGCCACTGTGCACTTGGGCACATTGTTTCACCTCTGTAAGCCTCAGTGTTCCCGCCTGTAAAATGGTTAATGGACACAGTCTCCAGGAGGGTTGCTGGGAGGATAGTGAGTGAAGAAGGCTGTTTGCAAAATTCTATAAATGTCTTCAGCTTCAGCTTCTTTCATGATGTGCCTCAAATGGCTGGGACCGTGAGAGATTTGCCCCTGTGCCAAGCCTCAGTGTCCTCGCATTGGCCCGTGGGCACACTTGCTTGGTCTGTTCCTGTTGCTTTGAGAGAAACCAGCTCCAGAGAGGATGGGCCCAGGTGCGGGTCTGGGTGTGTGTTAGAAGGGGGTGTTTCCCCGAAGTTCTCTGCTAACAACCTGCACACGGACTAGCCGTTTGTCCTGCTGAAAATAAAGGTGGCCCCCCTGGCTCTGTGGTTGGAAGTCAATAACACGACTAATTATGGAAATTGCATAATGCATCATTAGTTAGTAATTATGACTTTGTCAAGTGCCTGTTAATTTTTATGTAAGAATCACTCAATGTGTGACATGGAAATATTAGCTTGTCATCTGGCTTTCCTTTCTGGTGGGGGAGAATGATCTTGAAAGTTTAGGTTAATGATGTGTCAGGGTGAAGAAAGAAGAGGAGAGGGAGGAGGGGGAGGAGGCGTAGGAAGAGGCGAAGGAGGCGGGGAGAAGGAGCAGGGGCGGGAGAAGAGGAGGAGGAGGAGGGAGAGGAGGAGGGGGAGCCGAGGAGTGTGTAGTGGGACAGATGTCACGCATGGAGAGAGGCAGGTGGGAGGACTTCAGAGCCGGCCCAAGAAGGTGAATCATGTCAAATGGGCCTCCTGCTTCTTATCCCAGAACCAAAGGGATGCATGGGGTGTTGACACATTTCCCTAATAAGACGGCATTATCATTTTACAGCCTCCCCGGAGATTCTTGGCATGTCTCATTTTGCTTAAATAAATTATTAATTTGGTCTAATTAGGCTCATCCAGCAGCTGGGAGGCAGGCTGAGCTAATTCGGGATTCCTGTGTGGGTCTGCAGGTCTGCGTGCCTTGGAGGGGGTTGGGGGCAAGAAGGAGGGGGCAGTGGAGGGGGAGGTAAGGTTTATGCAATTTCACCCACTTGGGACTATTGCTTCTTGGGCACCTGTCAACCGAGTGGAGAGTGCTAAGTACCTCCATGTTTCTTCGGACACCTAGATCCTAATTCCAGCTGCAAAGCTCCTTCCATTAGGAGAGGACATGGTTCAAAACAGTGGATGGTGTCAGGTTGTCCCTCAGTCCAGTGTTTGGGGTGCTTCACAACCAGGCGTGCCCCTCCCGCGTTTATTTCCTGGGGGTTTCAGACTCTCAAAGACGGCTTCAGTGGCACAGGCTTTAAAGCAAGAGGGCGGTGGGTTCAGAACGTGGCTTCATCCCACACAGGCTTTTGAACTTAGAAAGTTATGTCAGCCCTCTGCGGGCTCAGTCACAGTGAAATAATGACCGGCCCTTGGGTCGTCATTGTGAAGATGAATCAAGGTGATAAATGCGCGTAAATTTCCTGGTGGGTTGTCTGGTACATTGCAGGTGTTGGATAAACAGTGACCCTGAAGTTCAGGAGAGAAGCAGTGTGCAGAAGTGGTTACTATTTTATTTTTGTTACACACGGGGAAATTAACATCCACAGAAATGTTATGACTTACTTAGGACAGATGAGGCAAAGTCCCTATCCTTTGCTCTTCCTGTGCCACCAGGCCACCTCTCAAAGTTGACTTTGGCATTTAGCTAATTCTTTTCTTTTTCAACAAAACTTAGTGTTCTCCTAGGCCGTGAAAAAAACCCAATGTGCTTAAGAGCACTGATTATATCTTAATGACATTCAAATCCCTCTGACATTTTCTCCCCATGTAATAAGGTTTCAAGGTTTAACTTGTTTTTGAGAGCCCAGTATCATCATCGTGGGTTTTCCTGTCTTCCAGTGATCCACAAGCTGTTTCCAAGAGGCAGCACCGAAATCCATTGAGCCCCCCCTGAGCCCCCAGAGATAGTGTATGAGCCCAGGCAGTGTGCTCCTGCGGGTTGTCACTGATGCCCCCTAGGTTTGTCTCCCGGGCTGGCCAGGTCAGGGGCTGCAGGCTGGGTGCTCCTGCAGGCTCAGAGCCGTTTCTCTCATCTCCGGGTCCTCCGCTCAGCGGGTGGCCCTTGGTAGCTTTTCTAAAGCTTCCTGATGGATGAATAGAAGACACTCAACAATAAAGCTGTCTTCTCTCAGTGCCCAGGAGGCACTGTAGCACCTCGAGGCCATCAGTTTAAATTAATCCACACACATAATAAACATCACCCGCTGTTGCACTGCTGCTGTGCCCATGTGCCAGCCCATGTGCTCAGAGGATCAGGGACCGCCCAGCTCCCTTCTCTTACAAACAGGGGAACTGAGGACAGAAGAGGGAAGGAACCTGTGCAAGGTCGCCTACGTTGAACTTTTCCCTCTCCATGGCCCCTGTCATCAACTGGGCTCACGTGTTGACTCTTTGATTTACATATAACTATATATTTATATGAACATAATAATATATACTCTATATAATTGTAAATAGTATATAATATACATACTTTATATCATTATATATTATATATATTATTTGTATATATAAATTTAAAAAATTAATTCCAGTTAACATACAGTGTATATTAGTGTAATATTAGTGTCAGGTGTACAATATGTAGTGATTCAACACTTCCATACATCACTCAGTGCCCATCACGGCAAGGGCTCTCCCTAGTCCCCATCATCTATTTCTCCCATCCCCCCACCTGCCTCTCTGCTAACCATCAGTGTGTTCTCTGTAGTTGGGAGTCTGTTTCTTGGCTTGTCTCTCTCTCTTTCTCTCTTTTTCCTTTCCTTTGCTCATTTGTTTTGTTTCTTAAATTCCACATATGTATGAAATTGTATGGTATCTGTCTTACTCTGACTTATTTTGCTTAGCATAATACTGTCTAGCTCCATCCATGTCATTGCAAATGGCAAGATTTCATTCTTTTTATGGCTGAATAATATTCCATTGCATATCTATATGTATATATATAATGGAATATCATTTATATCATATTAAATATTATTAAATATTAAATATTATTATTTATATATTATATATGTTATATATTATATATCACATATATATTTATTATATATAATCATATATACTATTTATTTATATATATAATATAATATTTATTTATTACTATATACTATTTATAATATTAAATATTACTTATTATTAAATAATATTAAATATATTAAGTATTATACACACACACACACACACACACACACACACACACACCAACTCTTCTTTATCCATTCATGTATCAATGGACATTTGGTCCATGTTGCTTCCATATCTTGGCTAATGTAAATAATGCTGCTATAAATATAGGGGTGCATGTATCTCTTTGAATTAGCGTTTTTGTATTTTGGGGGGGGTAAATACCCTCCTGGGCAATTATCGGATCTATTTTTAACTTACTGAGGAACCTCTATACTGTTTTCCACAATGGCTACACCAGTTTGCATTCCCACCAACAGTGCAAAAAGGTTCCCCTTTCCCCACATCCTCACCAACACTTGTTGTTTCTCTCTGTATATTTAATCCCCTCTCCACCACTTTATGCAAGGATTGCTGCGACCCCTCCCCACTGGTCTTCCTGTTTCTGGTTTGTTCCATCTCGGGTTATTCAACTTCACAAACATTAGTGACAGATTCTTCTGAAACAAGACGTCTTTGTCTGATTGTACTTCTTAAAAGAACCTACCGTAGCTGTTTAATGCCTTCTCCTCATCTAAGGAAAGAAAATCTGTACAAGCTTGCTCAAGCAACGTGTGCGTGTGCTTGGGGGCTTACAGAATTTGTCCAAATGTTTAAAAAAAAAATGGATACATGGTACAATATAAGCATTTGTTGCTGCTGTTGTTATTATTATTGTCTACTATTCCTACCATTGCTATCGTTGTTAGTATTATTCAGTTGTAACAAACTGATGCATCAGGACCTCATGGGAACTGGAATTGAGACTCAGGAAATGTAGCTGGCACAGCCTGTGCTTTAACTGGATTCTCAGAGTGACCCACAACCCCCCAACAGTCGAGAACCATTATCCCGGTTCTTATAAACTTTGTCCTTGAATTGAGCCAGACATCAGAGAGCTGTGTACCTGGACTTCACCGTCTTGGTCCTTGTAGAATTGCTTCCACGTTAGCCTTCGTTGAAGGACACTGCAGGAAACTAGGGCAAAAAAAAATTGGTCCTTGGATTTGCTGAGGGATATATCAGAAGTGGTGTCTGTTTGCTTGTGTACATTCCCCTTAATGGGATCTGAGTTCTCTGAGGTCTCTGCACCACGGAAAGCTGTCATTCTCCTGACTGGTTCGGATTTGATGCTTAGGACGTTAGAAATGTTAAAATAATGCCCATGGTTTCTTCTTTGCCTTTGCTGCTGGAGGTCTTGGGGTCAACGCTCCACCGTTCTAGCAAGGCTTTCTGGATGCATTTTTATGCTAATCCAACTTCAGCATGTATTTCCACCCTATTTCCCTTTTGCTTTGACTTCATCACAACAGAATTGTGTTTTACTACATGCACTTCTATAAGTCACACTGAGTCCTTTTAGATCTTAGGTAGGATATCGGTGAACAAATATTCATCACCCACACAGTACGGTACCATATAAAAAAAATCTGGGTATGCGTGGACCCATGCGGTTCAAACCCGTGTTGTTGAAGGGTCAACTATGTGTTCACCTTTTTACTTCATTCTTTATAACTCTTCACTTTTTTTTTCTGCCTCCATTTCTATCTCGTGGGCCTTTTGGATACTTTTTCAAATTTATCTTCTGTTTTGGCAAGGGCCTCTTTAGCTGATTCTAATCCAATCTGTTCACTGTGTTTTAAATTTTAATTATATTTTTATTTCTATAATTCTATTTAAAAATATGCCTGGTAATCCTGGTTTTCTTACTTTCCTGTCTTCTTGAAGCCCCTGTATCCTTCCTTGTCTCACACTGGTGTCTTGATGTCTTCCTGTAGCATTATGGGTAAAACCTTGGAATCACGTCATGAAAATCCTTTGACTTTGTTCTTTTTAAAGACTTTTCTGGCCATCTGAGGTCTTTTACTTGGCCATATATATTAGAATTGGCTTATTAAAAAAGACTGCCGGGGTTTTAATTATTATTGCATTGAATTAAAAATAAATTTGAAGAGAATGGACATGGGATCTCCCTATTTATTTAGATCTTGAATTTTGAATAGAGAGGTCTTGCACAGCTTTGGTTAGATTCATTCTTTGGTGATTAATTTTTGATGCTATTTTTAATTAGGTTGTTTTAAAACAATTATCTTTCAATGGTTCCTTTCTAGTACATGGAAATACATTTAATTTTTATGTACCAGTTTTGTGTCCTGTGAACCTGCTAAATTCATCTATTAGTTTTATTAGTGTTTTTGTAGATTCCTTGGAGTTTTCTCTATAAACAATCCTTTCATTTGTGAACATTGTGCGTTCCTTTCCATTCTGTGTGGTTTTTATTTCACTTTGTTACTTTATTGTTCTGGATAGGATGTGGTGGGAGCACATATTCTTGTCTAGTTCCTGATCTTAGAGAGCAAGTGTTTCATGCTAAGTAGGATGTTAGCTGTAGGTTTTTCTTAGATGCTTTTTATCAGATTGAGGGAGCTCTTTTCTATGTTTTGTTTTCTGCGAATTAAAAAGATCACGAATGGGAATTGAGTTTTGTCACGTGCCTCTTTTGCATCTTTTGAGATGATCATGTGATTTTTACCCTTCATTCTTTCAGTCTGGTGACTTACTTTCTTTTGCATATTAAACCAATCTCAAATTCCTGGAATAAACACCCGTTGGTCATGATGTATTATCTTTCTACTATATTACAGATTCAATTTGCTAATATTTTATTAAGGAATTGTGCATCTGTGTTCAAGAGGACTATTGGCCTATAATTTTCGTGTCATTATCTTTTTTGGTTTTTGCTATTGGATTTTTGCTGGCTTCATAAAATGAGTTGCAAAGTGTTTTCTCCTATTCTATTCTCTGAACGAGTTTGTAATAGATCCTATGTTGTCCTCATCCATTCCAGACACCCCTTTCAGGAATGAAGGACTCATTTTTTTCTAGCTTCTGGGAATGGTGCCTGCTGATGACTCCTCCCCTCGAGTTGATCTTGGATCAGTGGCTCTGTCATTCCTAGTCTGCACCCAATGATGAGGTTGACATAGGACTATAAAGATCTGGACTGTTCCTCTGTTTGGGACAACTTTAAAGAGGCTGAAACCTCTGTTGCAATTCTGTTTTTGTTCAACTTCTTCTGCTCAATCTTTTTCCATTTGCTTCATAGTAGGTGCTGTTCCCAAGAGCATCCACCCAATAAACCACTTCACTAAAACTCTCTATCTTAAAGTCCATTTCTCGGGGAACTTAACCTATAACAGAGTCTACGTAAAGTTGGTTTTCTTTATTTCTTAAATGTCACAATTCATTAGTTAAACCATCTTGACCTGGAATTTTCCTTGTGGGAAGGTTTTTGATTAATAATTCAATTTCTTCAGTAGATATAGGACTATGCAGACTTTCTGTGTCTTCTTGTGTTGATTTTGTGACTTGTGTCTCTCAAGGAATTTGTCCACTCTGTCCAATAGTAATACAGGCATATCAGCTTTTCCATGCTTGGTGTTTACATGCTATGATTGTTTTTGCACTTTTAGCTTTCATCTGTCAGTTTTCATAAAGTGTTTTTGTTACATATAGCATGTAGTTAGGTCTTTTAAAAATTTTTACTCTGGGGCACCTGGGTGGCTCAGTCAGTTAAGCGTCTGACTTCAGCTCAGGTCATGATCTCACGGTTTGTGAGTTCGAGCCCCACGTTGGGCTCTTTGCTGACAGCTCAGAGCCTGGAGCCTGCTTCGGATTCTCTGTCTCCCTCTCTCTCTGCCCCTCCCCTGCTCACGCTCTGTATCTCTCTCAAAAATAAATACACATTAAAAAAATGAAAGAATTTTTACTCTGACAATCTCTGGTTTTGAGTTGGAATGCTTAGTCCATTTACATTTAATGGAAATATCTATATTCCGTCTTGGTACATGTTTTCTATTTGTCCCATAGAGACTTTACTCCTCTCCTCTTCCTTTCTTGACTTTTTTTTGGGGCGAACTGAGTAACTTTTAGTATTCAGTGTAATCTCTTTTATTAATTTTAGCTGTACCTGTGTGTGTATGTTTTAGTGATTGTTCTAGAGATTACAGCATGTTATCTCTAACTTGTCCCTGTACCTTCAAATGATGTTATACCATTTCACAATGTAAGAACCTTCAAGCAATGTTTTTCCTTTTTCCATCTCCTTGCCTTTTGTACTCTTGCTGTTACATATTTTTCTTCCACATATTCTTTTTTTTTTCACCCCTCCCCTCCTATATGTTTTCTAAGCCCCACCATAAACTGTTATTACTTTTGCTTTAAACAGTTTTTAAAAACACATAATATAGGGGTGCCTGGGTGGCTCAGTCGGTTGAGTGTCCGACTTCGGCTCAGGTCGTGATCTCACAGTCTGTGGGTTCGAGCCCCGTGTCAGGCTCTGTGCTGACAGCTCAGAGCCTGGAGCCTGTTTCCAATCCTGTGTCTCCCTCTCTCTCTGCCCCTCCCCCAGTCTCACTTTGTCTCACTCTTTCTCTCAAAAATAAATAAATATTAAAAAAATTTTAAAAATAAAAAAACCCATAATATAGAAAACAAAGATATTTAATCTCTTATTTTATTTTTTTATGTTTACTTTTTGAGACAGAGAGAAAGCGCATGAACGGTTGAGGGACAGAGAGAGGGGGGACAAAGGATCTGAAGCGGGCCTTGCGCTCTGACAGCAGAGAGCCTGATGTGGGGCCTTAACTCACAAACTGTGAGATCCTGACTTGAACTGAAGTTGGACACTTAACCAACTGGGTACCCAGGTACCCCTAATCTTTATAAAATCTCTTATTTTATTTTTGAGAGAGAGCTTGTGCTATATGAGTTGGGGAGGGGCAGAGAGAGAGAGAGAGAGAGACAGAGACAGAGAGACAGAGGGAGAGAGAGAGAGAGAGAGAAGATCCAAAGTGGGCTCTGTGCTGACAGCAGAGAACCCAATGTGAGGCTCGAACTCATCTACTGTGAGATCAAGACCTAAGTCAAAGTCAGATGCTTAACTGACTGAGCCATCCAGGCGCCCCCAAACAAAGATATTTAAAATAACATATAAATAATCACCTTTATATATTTAACATTCTAAGCTGTCTGTTTCTTCCCACACATCCAGACTTCCATGTTATTTCATTCTCCTTCAACTTGAAGAACTTGTTTTTTTTTTTAATGTTTATTTATTTATTTTGAGAGAGAGTGTGCATGAGCTGGGGAGGGACAGAGATAGGGAGAGAGAGAGAATCTCAATCTGTGCTGTCAATGCAGAGCCCTACACAGGGCTTGATCTCGCAAACCGTGAGATCATGACCTGAGGCAAAATCAAGAGTTGGACTCTTAACCAACTGAGCCACCCAAGGGCTCCTTGAAGAATTTGTTTCAGTACTTCTTATAGTGAAAGTCTGCCGGGGACAAATTCTCTTAGTTTTTATGTCTATCTGAAAATGGTTTTCTTTCATTTTAATTTTTGGCTATAGACATCTTGGTTGATAGATTTTTTTTCTTCCAGCACTTGAAAGATGGCTGCCTTCTGACCACCTTTGATTCCATGGAGGCATCAGCTGTGGTTCTTATTATTGTCCTTCCCATATATGATGTGGTATTTTTCTCTTGATACTTTTCAGATATTCTGTTTATCTTTCTAGCACCTTGACTATGATGTGCTTAGGTACGGGTTTATTTGTGTTTATTCTTCTTAGTGTTCACTCTTATTGAATCTATGGGGCTAAAATAAAAATTTGAATTTCATATTGAGATGAAATTTAAAACAAAGTTAAAAAACATCAAAGCTTTGATTAATTTACCACATAAAGGGCGCCTGGGTGGCTCAGTCGGTTAAGCATCCAACTCCAGCTCGAGTCATGATGTCATGGTTTGTGGGTTTGAGCCCTGGATTGGGCTCTGTGCTGACAGCTCTGAGCCTGGATCCTGCTTTGGATTTTGTGTTTCCCTCTCTTTCTGCCCCTCCTCCACTCATGCTCTGTCTCTCAAAAATAATAAATAAAAGTTTAAAAAAGTTATTTTAATTTACCACATAAAGTCTCCAGTCTTTCCAATATATTGGCAAGAATGCATTATGATTTTTAAATTTGCCCACCACAGGGGAGCTACAAATCTTCTGGGATTGAGGAAGAGAGAGTAGTCAGTGAAGATTGGAACCTGGATGTTTGGTCCCTAGGAAGAGCTCTGCCTATCCTTTCCAGGGCAAAAGAAAAGAAAAGGGAAATGACAGAATTTCCCAATTAATTTTGGTACCCGATAGCAGAGGGAACATGTGCCTCTTTTCCTACATAAATGCTGGGAAGATGGCAAGACTCCCTGCTTCTCCCGTGCCCCATTTGGCCTGATGATTGAGTAGAAATGGTTCTAGGTGTCTGTCCAGGAAGAAATTACTGGGTGAGTGCCTTAAGTTTTCTGGGAGCTAAAAAATGACTTTTCTGGACATCGACTCTATCGCGGAAGTCAAGGAAAGCCTTCATATCCCCCAGAGAGTTTTCTGCAGATTGAGTGAAATTCAGCTGTGAGAGAGCCTGGGGGCTTGGCTGTTGGGACGAGGACACACAGTGGTGCAGACTCTCTGAAGATGCCACGTGCTTACATGATGATGTCTGAGGATCAGATTCTGCTCTTGATACCTGTGGACTTGGGCTTTAGTTAAACTCTTGGGAATATGGGGGCTACCATAGGAAAGCAGACTGGAAACTGGGTAAGGCTTAGCTTCTACCACCAAACAAAGTGAAGCTTAAGAGAGAAATTAAATTCAATGATGGCAAAATAAATTCATGTCTTGTGTCCCCGAGCTTTTGGGCGGTGACTCCATCTGTGATCATGACTCTTATTATTATTATTGGGATGTTAGGTACTTCATCCAGGACCTCCCCACCTTCCTTGCCTGTCTGATTATTAAGCAAGTCTCACAAGTTTATTTACTGTACCATATTATGTGGTACCCATTACTTAGTAGACATCTTGTATTGATTGAGCCACATGGTTGAATTCTTGGACGTATTAAGCCAACTGTAGCTGCACTGATTTGCTTCCTGGATACCTCGTCCACTTTCTGTTTCAGTGCTTGGTGGGTGTTTTTAGCCCCCTGTTTAGGCAGGAGCCGGTTGGGAAGACTCAAGGGGGAAGGGGAAGCTCAGTGGGGGAATATTCTAGGTCTTTACCTAGTGACACTTTTTTACCCTCTTTTTTAATCAAACATCAGCGATTCTGTGCTCTTTTTCAGCACCTGGGACACTTCCATAGAATATGTATAATGATGCATATGCAGTGATGTGAGAGATAAGTCCAGAACAGTAATTTGGAACCAGATCCTGAAGACCTCAGTGCCAAGCGAATGTGTTTGGACAGACTCCTGCAGGCATGTGCGGTGGGGAGGCATTGAATTTTAAACCTAGGAGATACTTGATAAAAATGGTGTTTTAAGAAGACTAGCCTGGTTTTTTTGGCATTGAAAACTAGGAAGAAAACTTAGATGACTTTTTCTTCTCTTTTTAGGAAAAAAGAGACCAGTTTTCCATATAAAGTGATGTGGGTCAGCTGTGCATAGTGGGGTTAACAGTAGTAAAACGCCAACTTCCAGACATGGCATCGAGTATTTCCAGTTTCCACAACCTTCTACATCCTCCTACTTACAGGTTTTCCAGGGTTGGTGCTGAGACTCTATAAGAAAGGAAATATCCAAAGCCAGTGCATCGTAGGATCTCAGCTCTAGTGCGCCTCCCCTAGGAAGCCTTCCAGGACCTCCCAGTCCCCAAGCTCCCATTGCAATAGTTATCCATTCTGATGTGAAGACTTCTATCACTTTTCCACCTTGATTGAGAGTTAATGGCCCTGCCTTATCTGCCCTTCTGGACTGTGAACTTTTTGAGGTTGGGAAACCCTTTTTCTCCAACACAATGGATACTCAAAATATGTGAGTTAGATGCTCTAATACATGTGAACTCCTGGCACTTAGGAATCCTCAAAGAAAAAAAGAAAAGATTAGTACCTGTTCATGGGAATTTTAGTTGGGAGGGCATCTAATTGTATGCGTTCTTTGAAGACAGGTAATTCAGGTAAGCTAAGGGGTGGGGAGCTAATAATTCTAGTGATGGTCTGGGATCCGCAGGGAGAAGATATTTCATCAAGGGTCACCTATAAAAGAAACTGGAGGCTTGGAAGGGAATTGTAGAATAAAGTGTAGAATGTCCATCTCTTTCACCTCCCAGATTAGGAGCAGGGACCATAGGCACTATCCTCTGATAGGAGGCAAGAACCGGGATCAGACATTCCTGAGCTTGCATCCTGGCCCTACAAACTCTCAACTGTGGGACTTTAGACAATTACTCACTCAACCTCTTTGGGTCCCGATGGCCCAGGCTTTGGATCCAGACTGCTTGAATTTCAGTTCTGATTCTGCAAAGTGCAAAAGGGCGTGGCTTTGGGTAAGTTGCTTGCGCCTTGAGTTTTTTCATCTATAAAGTAGGGGTAATTCTAGTACCTGGCCTTTAGGGTTGTTGTAAGGCTTTTAAAATATATTTTATTCATTTAATTTTAATTCATTAGTTTATTTAAACCTTTACTTTTTTTTAAATTTTTTTTTCAACGTTTTTTATTTATTTTTGGGGACAGAGAGACAGAGCATGAACGGGGGAGGGGCAGAGAGAGAGGGAGACACAGAATCGGAAGCAGGCTCCAGGCTCCGAGCCATCAGCCCAGAGCCCGACGCGGGGCTCGAACTCACGGACCGCGAGATCGTGACCTGGCTGAAGTCGGACGCTTAACCGACTGCGCCACCCAGGCGCCCCTAAACCTTTACTTTTTTAAAAATATAAGTTACTGTCAAGTTGGCTAACATGCAGTGTATACAGCGTGCTCTTGGTTTTGGGGGCAGATTCCCGTGATTCGTCGCTCACCTACAACACCCGGTGCTCATCCCAACAAGTGCCCCCCTCAATGCCCATCACCCGTTTTCCTCTCTCCCCTGCCCCACCCCATCAACCCTCACTTTGTTCTCTGTATTTAAGAGGCTCTTATCGTTTGCCTCCCTCCCTCACTATTGCTGCAGAGATTTACTGCTTTTTAATTTTTTTTAAATGTTTATTTATTTTTGAGACAGAGAGAGACAGAGCATGAGCAGGGGAGGGGCAGAGAGAGAGGGAGACACAGAATCGGAAGCAGGCTCCAGGCTCCGAGCTGTCAGCACAGAGCCTGACGCGGGGCTTGAACTCACAGAGTGTGAGATCATGACCTGAGCCAAAGTTGGACGTTCAACCGACTGAGCCACCCAGGTGCCCTGAGATTAACTGCTTTTTAAATGTTTATTTATTTTTGAGAGAGAGAGAGAGAGGGAGAGAGGGAGACACAGAATCTGAAGCAGGCTCCAGGCTCTGAGATGTCAGCACAAGGCCCTACATGGGGCTCGAACTTGTGAACTGCGACATCACGACCTAAGGCGACATCGGACGCTTAACCAACTGAGCCATCCAGGTGCCCCTTTATTTATTTATTCTAAACATTATTTTTTAACCAGTTAAAGGTGTTTTAATATGTGTGAAAGTGCCTTGAAAAGCACAAGGGCGCCTGGGTGGCTCAGTCGGTTGAGCATCTGACTTCAGCTTGGGTCTTGATCTTGCGGTTCATGAGTTCGATCCCCACATCGGGCTCACTGCTGTCAGCGTGGAGCCTGCTTTGGATCCTCTGTTTCCCTGTGTCTCGGTCCCTCCCCCACTTGTGCACTCTCTTTCTCTCAAAAATAAGTAAAACATTAAAAAAAAGAGAAAAGAAAAGCCTCTGACAACAGTAAGTATATAGCTGCTTATTATTACTACCATTAGGAATAGTATTTTAATTTTATTTTTTACCCTGGGGATGTAGTGTGGATCATATATAAACATATCTATAGTAGTATCTAATGATTTTAGTTCACTTGATATGAACAGTCATGGAATAGAGGCTGGTTAGCAAATATTTAATTCACACACCTTCTCCCCTGACCATTTTAGAAGATGGGTGAGGGAGAGAGCATAGCAGTGAAGAAAGAAAAATAGGAAAAGAAGCAGGATTGATGAGGCAGAAAAGAGGCTGATGGGAGGAGAGAACAAGAAAGGAGAATGCAGGGAGAGAGCAGAAGAGGAGAGAGACATAAGACAAACAGATCCATTAATGTTTCAGTGAGGAGTTAGGACTCACGCTCTTTCTGACTCATCCAAGGCGGGCGTGTCACACTATCTCCTGCTACGTTGAAACATTTATTAACCCACGAACCCCCGATTCCTGGCTCGCTGCAGTAACTGTTGGTCTCCAGCCAGGAGATGGTCCTTTGCACAGTGACAGTGTCAGTCCCTGGTGGTCTGGGGCTCTCCCTCGGTCTGGGCTCCCCAGCCAGCTGAGCTTGACTTGTGACAACTTCCTAGTAAGAAGACCAAGAAGGGGCACTTGGGTGGCTCCGTCGGTTAGGCGTCCGACTTCGGCTCAGGTCATGATCTCACAGTTCACGAGTTCGAGCCCCACATCGGGCTGTGTGCTGACAGCTCAGAGCCTGGAGCCTGTTTCGAATTCTGTGTCTCCCTCTCTCTCCTCCCCTCCCCCTCCCATGCTCTGTCTTTCTCTCTTAAAAATAAAAAATAAATAAAAATTAAAATAAAAAAAAATATATATATAAATAAGACCGAGAAGCTAATCCCAATCCCCAATCCTTTGGAATCGACTGGAGCATCCCCTACTGTGCCTGACACATTGCACAGTGCCGTGCACTTGGACGTACTTGGATGGGTGCCCAGCCCAGGGAGCCCAGAGAGAACATTAACTGCGTCTCCCTGGCATTCCTTGATACTTGAGCAACATTCAGTGCTCTTGTTTCCCTTCTCAATCAAGGCTGCCCCTGGCCCTGGCAGACTGCCCAGCAGCCTTGCTTTTCTAATTTCTGGGAGACATGGCCATGGAAGGGGCTTGCCTCAGAGAAGAGAGGGAGCAGAGAACAGGGACTCACCAGCATTTTAATTTTCCATTCAGACACTTCATTAACATTTGGCAAGGGGTCCCTGACTTTGCGCAGCTGTGCAGACGGTCCAGTGACTGGGACTGCCAGTTTCTTGAAGCTTCCTGGTGGCCGCTGAGGGCTCGGCCACGTTCCCGCACCCACCCGTGCCTGACCGGGGCACTGCTTGTTGGCACCTTGATGGCGGTCTCGGGGACGGGAGCGCTGAGAATGCAGGCTGGTTGTGGAAAGGCTGGGCGAGGGGACCTGGGGGAAGGCAGGGGAATCACAGCAGCAGCCACAGGTATGTGGGGAATAAGCAGAGAGCAGACAGTGGGTCCGATGAGACCAGGGGGCCTCTCTAGGTTCGGTGGGTGGGACAGTATACTTTTCACATGTGCGAGGCTTGTGTCTCTGTCCCTATCTGTTTCCTTCCTGGAACGATTGATGAGCTGTCCTATCCAAGGCCACCCCTGCACCTGTGCACCACGATGTCCTCTGTCTTCTTGAGGACATCACTGTATCAACTCTCTCCTGCAGCCTCAATTTTCCTTCTCAACTCTGGGGCATCCCCACCAGCATACAGACATGCTGCAGTATTTGACATCTTAAACAAAACCCTTCTTTGGCTCCAGACTCCCCTCCTGCTCGCTCCCTCTCCCTTTTTATTCCCCTTAGCAGCAAAATGCTTTGAAAGAGTTGATCATCTCCTGCCACCAATGCCTCTCCTCTCATTCACTCCTGGATCCAGTGAGGCATTTGCTCTTGCCTCCTGCAGACTGTAGCCCCAGATGGCCACATCTAGTGGCTGTTGGTGTTTTCGCTGTAACTGACCTCCTGCAGCTTCCCTTCCTGCTGGCCATTCCTTCTTTCTAGAAACACTCCTCTTTCTTGGACTCATGAAACCATCCCTTCTCTGGTTTTCTTCCAATTGCCCTGCTCCCTCTCCCCCACCCTCCTTGTCTGGCTCTTCCTCCTCTCTTTTATTTTTTTAATAAAAAATTTTAAAGTTTATTTGTTGAGAGACAGAGAGAGAGAGAGAGAGAGAGAGAGAGAGAGAGAACAGGCATGAGCAGGGGAGGAGCAGAGAGAGAGGGGGGAAGAGAGAATCCCAAGCAGGCTCTGTAGCCCAATGTGGGGCTCGAACTCACGAACGCGGGAGATCATGACCTGAGGTGAAATCAAGCGTCAGACACTTATCTGACTGAGCCACCCAGGTGCCCCACTTCCTTCTCTCTTTAGCGTCTGGGAGCTAACCTGCCTGGACCTCTTCTGTCCCTTGACTTCCCTCTGATTTATATCTTCAGCCCATGCATATTTGAACTTTGGGTGTGTCTATCCCACTGTCCACTTGAAGGCTGTCTATTTCTGCTTGTATATTTCACAAGCATTTCAAACATGAAAATCCAAAACATAACTCCTCATTCTACCTCCTCACAGGCCCCAGCCTGCTTCTTTTCCTGTCTTCCCTACCTCAGGGAATGTTTTTATCATCCATCCACTTTTTTTTTTTCAAATCAGAGATTCAAAAGTCATCCTCAATTCCTGCTTCTCCCTTACCATTCTCTATCCAACCTGTCAGCAAGTATATCTCAATTATGTCCTCTCTTTATGAACACTGCTGTCACTATTGTCCCTCAATTGGATGATACCAGTAGCCTCGATTTCTGTCCTTCTCCTGCCCTTATCCTGTGGGTCTGCTGCCCAGACTGTCTGGCTTCTTATCCCCGAGGCTCCTTCTGTTCTTCCTCACCTTTTTAAATTATTATTTATTTTGAGAGAGAGAGAGAGAGAGAGAGAGAGAGAGAGAGAGAGAGAGAGAGAGAGTGAGTTCCAAGCAGGATCCACACTGTCGGTGCAGAGCCTGACATGGGACTCAATCCCACAAACTGTGAGATCATGACCTGAGCCAAAGTCGGATGCTTAGGCAACTGAGCCACCCAGGCACCCCATTCCTTCCCCATCTTGCTCCTTCCTTCCCCCCCACTCATTCTCTGCCATCGCCTCCCACCGATGATGCTGCATAGTGGCTATAGGGGAGACAGAGGTGATGGCTTTGTGGCTCCTACCTTTAAATGGCTGGTATCCTTCTTTGCTTTCTCTATGTACTAACTTCTAACTCACTGATTACTTTTCTGCTTTGGGATCTGTCCTCTTGTTCAAAGGATGACCCAAGCTTGAAACACCAGCCGGGTGCTCAAATCAAGATCTGCCTTCCAGAGTCAGGAGCTGGATCTGTAGCATAGGGTATAATCCAGACAGCCAAGAGCCGGAGGGAACAGGTGATGAGGCATGTGAACTTAGGCCCTAGGAAGCACAGAAGGTCAAACTTGGAAAGTCTGGCTGGATCATCAAGTCCAGAAATGAGGTGAGCCCGGGATACGGGACACTCGTATGCTATGTTCAGTTATGCGGGTTGTGAACTGTACAAGGGGACACCTACCATGGGGGACAAGTAGAGACTGAAATCAGCCCGTGTTCTTCTCACCACGAGTGCTTGCTTAGGGCAGTGTCTGCCTGGAGAGAGGGCATTTTTACCCCCTGATTCATACAAAGGTGCCACATGGCCTAGCTGGAATCCTGGCTACCAGCCCTGCGTTTTTGCCCTTGAGCTTGAATGCCAGTTCCTTGGAGAGGCTCCCACAACCCCATCTGGAGTAGGTCTCCCTGCTATTCTGGTGTTTGCATCCCTCTCTGGTCTTCATAGCTCTTGTCAAATTTGTAAACATGCATTTAGGTGCTGACTCATTTATTACTGGACTCTCACCAGGCTGCAAGCCCCCCAGTGTCACTGTGAAACAAGGCTCTAGAGCAAAGAGAAGCAGGCACAGACCCAGTGGGACCAGTGCAAAATGGGGCAGGGGAACAATATGTTTTGGGAGAATCAGAGAGGCTTCCAAGAAGGGCGGGGGCACTTAGGCTGGGACTCGGGGTGGGGAGGGAGGAGATCTCATGGGAGGTGGGATGGGGAGGAGGGCGTTCTCGTGCCCGCTGCAGCATGAGGTTCATCTCGGGTACTGTGCTAAGCCATTTAATGCCTCCAACCACTCTGCAGTGTAATTCTTCTTCCCACTTTACCGATGAGGAAACTGAAGCTCAGACAGGCAGACTGGTATGGCCGAGGTCACAAGTGACAAAGTAGTGAAGGCTGTGGAGGTCTTAGGAAAGGACGCAAATGTGAAAGGGGAATCCTTGTGTTAGTTCGAGGTGGGCTCCCACATAGACTGTGGGGGCTTCAACAGAAGAAATTAATTTCCTCATCATTCTGGAGGCTAGAAATCTGAGATCAACGTGTTGGGGGGTGGGGATTGGTACCTTCTGAGGTCTCTCTCGTGGCTTGTAGGTGGGTATCTTTCCCCTGTGTCTTTTCATGTGTTCCCTCTGTGTGCATCTGTGTCCTAATCTCTTCTTCTTAAAAAAATTTTTTTTTAAGTTTATTTATTTATTTTGAGAGGGAGAGAGAATGCACAAGCAGGGGAGGGGCAGAGAGAAGGAGAGACAGAATCCCAAGCAGACTTCACGCCCGATGTGGGGCTTGAACTCACAAGATCATGACCTGAGCCAAGATCAAGAGTCAGATGCTTCACTAACTGTGCCATCTACGTGCCCCTCCCACCACAATCTCTTCTTAGAAGGACACCAGTCCCGCTGGGTTAGTGCCCACCCATATGACCTTGTTTAACCTTAATTATCTCTTTGAAGAGCCCATCTCCACATAGAGTCCCACTCTGACATACTGTGGGGTAGATTAGAATTTAACATGAATTCTGGGTGGGGCGGCATCTCCACCCATAACAATCCTCTAGAGGAGGTGTGGGGTTGCTGGATCAGAGTGGGTAGGGAGGGAGTAAGGTGACCTTACTTACAAGGAGCCGTGGCAGAGCCTGGTGAGGGATGGGAGGGGACTCTGGGGTGGGAGGGTCCCGTCTCTTGTCTTGCCTCCCAGTGCCTGCAGCCTCTCATCTCAGAGATGAATTAGGACACAGCTCTCAGGGAGAAAGGCCTTGATCTCTAGGTGGCCAGGCACCGATGCTCTGAAGAGGCATCCCCTCTCCCTACCTTGTGCCCCTATGAGTCTGGGACATCCTTGCCTCAAAGGAGACTAATTGATAATCCAGGGTGATAAAATGCTATCACCGTCGTCCCATTGAAATGCAACAGTGATGCCGGGTCCTATAAATCACCCGGAGCTTAAAGAGGAGAGTGAAACGAGCATTGCCTTATAAACCACAAAGCCCATTAATCACATGACTACAAACCGTAAATATGACAAGTACATCCATCAATCCCGCACCTTTCTTTCTGGTCTGCGAATGCACGCATTAGCAACTTAATGGATTTAGAAGGCATTTTCTCCTATAGACTCGGAAGCAGGGAGTATTTTATGATTAGCCTCGTGGGCCCAAAGGAAGGAAAAAGGAGTCACCTTTCTCCAATGTGCTCTGGCATTCCGGGGCGGGGGTGGTGTCCGGGTGGTGCCCAGAGCTACTGATGCTGCCCCCCCCTCTTCTGGAGACGTGTTCGTGGATGCAGGAATGTGAGACCGGCCTCTGGTGGGAAGGAGTGGCCGTGACCTGCCTGCCCCCTGTCCCCAACCGTCTTCCTCCACAGGTGCAGCTCCTCCTCCGGAGGTTTTGGGTCTGCCCTAGGCTTCTGGGCCAGTCTTCCCTGGGATTGGAGAACTTTAAGTAGCATGGGTTTCTAACACTGGAGCCCCATCCCTGTTGCATGCCTGCTTTGCGAGCTGTTCTGATTTTGTATCTCCACGATGGGCTTCTGCGTCTTCTCTGAGACTATGTTTCCACCTTATACCCGGGCTCTGTTCATTTATTCATTTGTCATTCATTCATTTATTGTGTAAACACTTGCCCGCACTCCTGTGCATGAGGCTCACTGTCTGCCTGGCTCTGGGGGAAACCAAGGCAGATAGACACAGCTCCTGCGCATTAGGGCTCGTGATCGAGGGGGAGATACACCCGGAGTGTGGAAACGCAGAGACAGAAGTCCCGAGAGGGCAAGAGCCCCGGTCCTCTGCCTGGTCATGGGAGTGCTTACTTCTTGTCACACCCACCCTGACCTCCAGATGTGGTCTTGCAGGATTTATGAATTTCAGCCCTTGGTGGGCCAGCTGCCTGCAGACCTTACTGGAGTTTGGGATGAGGTGGCCTCTCCCCAGTGCCTGATGACAAGAGGCAGGGTCTTGGGTAAACAGGACCAGAGGTTTTGGAGTTAAATGGGTCTGAGTTTGGACCCCAGCTGTGTGACCCCAGCATGCCGCTTCACTGTAATTTCTTTTGTCACACCTGGGGGAGTGTCTGTCCCTCAAGGGTGTTCGTGCTGGTCTGTCTGACGTGCGTTAAGTGCTGCTGCTCAGCCCCTCACCCGGTTAAGTTCACGTTATTCTCCCAAGTGCTGTGAGGGGCTCGGCTAGGATGGAGGCAGGACCTGTGGAGGCCCAGACCTCTGGGGTAGTAGTTCTCAATCAGGGGTGATTTTGCTGCCGAGGGGACACTCGGCGATGTCTGGAGGCGATTTTGATTGTCGCGAATGGGGCCATCTACGGGATAAAAGCCAGGGATGCTGCTGGACATCCTACAATATACAGGGACAACCCTCCCACCCTGATAAAGAATTATATGACCTAAAATGTCAGTGGTGCTGCCACTGAAAAATCCTGCTCTGGGAGAAGTGGGGCTGGCGGTGGAATCGGGGTCTCAGCAGCCATCTGAGCTGCAGGGTGGACTGCTGGTCTGACCAGGGTGTGAGCATAGATGTCTGCGGTACAGGATGAGTTCCAGTGACCCCCGTGTTCCTTCCTCGGGGTGGGCATCATCCCCTGTGGTTCCACTCCACCCCCCTTGACCCCGTCCCTCTCCAAACCGAGCACCTGCCTCATCAGAAGGGTAAGGCCTGGTCCCTGACTTCGAGGAGCACAGGGTCTGGAGAGGGAGAGTGGCACAGGAGCAGATATAATGAGGTGAGCAGAGAAGCACTAGCAGTTGGCACGGGGCCTCCTCTACAGGAGGTGGAGGTGTCCTTATTTGGGAAAATGCCCTGGTAGACCAGGGAGCAGGGTGGGGGGGCTGACTCCTCTTCTCGTCACTCCGCCACAGGACCCAGGAGCACAGGGTCCAGCCCCACAGGCTGATTTGGAAGCGCGGCTGGGAGTTCTCATGCTGGGCTGCACGCTGTAATCACCTGATGAGCTGGACACTGCCCATGCCAATTACCCAGCGTGTCGGGGACATCTGCATTTGTTGAAAGCTCCTTGGGGGGTTCTAATGGGCAGCCAGTTGAGAAGCACAAGGCCTTGCCTGGCCAGCTCCTGCGACAGCCCCCCGTTGTCCTTTGTGCCCCCCAGGAGAGGGTCACTCAGTAGGTCGACAGGTCCCTTCTGTTCAAGGTGAGCCTGAGTGTTAGCAGGTGCACGATATCAGATGAGAGGCGGGGCCGCCCCGGCTGAAATGAGAGGGGCGATACTGATTTTCCTGCTCTCAGAGCTTGAGGAGAATGGAAGATGGAGATCAGGGGCTAGAAAAATGGACGGAAGCTGGTGAAGACAAGGGTCAGGGGGTTCCCCTGGGGTGAGACCTGCTGCTCCACGGGGCCTGTGTTTGCCCTGCTGCAGTGGGAGTCCTGTCCATCTTCAGTAATGTGTCTGCGAGTGGGGTTTCACGTGTGTGTGTGTGTGTGTGTGTGTGTGTGTGTAAAAATTGAAGAAGGGGAAAAATCTCACATCCTGGTCAGTGCAGGGCAGAGCAGAGCACTTAAAAAGAAACAGAAAGTAAGTAGACAGAGGAAGCCATGAGACCCTTAGCTCGAAAACAAGGTATCTTAGCTGGGGCCCCTGGACTTCCGTGTGGCTGTCTTGCCTAGATTTCAGTTGCTATAAAGCTCGGCTCTCAGGAATTAACAGGATAAGAAAGCAACATCTCTTTCAGGTGCGGTGCCCTGTAGTAGCTCCTACTCAGGCAGTTCTCCTCCGATCTGGGTTCTGGTTCCTTCCACCGGGAGCCTCAGACACAGCCTCCTAGGAGGAGAGGGGCAGAGGGAGAGCCAGAGGAGGAGACACTCCTTCCTACCCTTGCCCTGGAAGCGGCGCCTCATTTCTGCTTACACTCCCTTGGCGACAAGAAGGCACATGGTCCCACCTAGGTGGGAGCTGGGCTATGAACCCAGGAACTGACAGCCTGACTGTCTGACCAACCTCTGACACAGACCCCAGTCTGTGTTTTCCACAGACAGGTGTCATGCAGTAGGAGAGGTGTGCATAGGCACAGTGGGGGCACATGGGAGATAAGCTTAGTTCTGTCTGGGCAGGTCTGGGAGGGCTTCCCAGAGGAGGTGCTATTGAAGCTAGTCTGCAGAAAAAGCAGGAGATGAAGACAAGAGGACTAAGTACCATGATTGATGTGCTCTAGCCTTCCTTGCCTTCAGATGATGCCCTTCCTGTATCTCTCCCAACCTGTATTTGCCAAGGGAGAGGATGGAGTATGCAGCAGTGACTTGAGATGGACAGGGAAGGCCCAGTAAGGGGGAGTTGACAGTGTGCATGGGGAGGCATGGAGATAAACTTCTTTCTCCTGATGGTGCTGAGGCTGGCCTGGAAGCAAGGGCAGAAGGAGGCTGACTTGGCTTGATGGGCTTCAGTCTCTGCCCACTGCCTTTCAGGAAGGTCCCATGGAAGGGGAGTGCTTCCTGCAGACAGACCAGGAGGCAGATGTGAGCTGGTAGGCCAGACAGTCTCAAGCCGGGCTCCGCAGTGGCCCAGCCTCCTAGCCTCCTGGCTCAGTGTGGTCTGAGTGGCTTCCACTTCCCCAGACCCGGAAGTCCTCTTATCTCCAGATAATACCAGTGCATCAGGGATTTAGAAGAGAAACATGCTCCTTCTTGGCCAAGACTCAGATGCCCCATCCTGTTCCCTATAGGATGAGTTCAAACTCCTTAACCCAACATTCCTTAGCCAGCTTGAGCTCCCAACACTTCAGCTTTGCCCAAGCTCTGGTCACCCAGAACAACTTGCCCTTCCTTAAATACACTAAGATATTTTCAGTGTGTTTGCTCATGCTGTTCCTCAACCTGGAAGGCCCTTCTCTCAGGACAGACACAACCCAAAGAGCTCTTCTCCATGGAGCCACTACCAGTCCCCGGGTATACTGGTCTTGCCCTCTCTTGAGCCTCCCAGAAGGTCCATCACTTTTTTTTTTTTTTTATTACTAGTCTGTGTCTTCTGCTGGTCTGTGAGCTCCAAGAGGGCGAACACTGGGTCTTGCACCAAGAAGAAGGGAGGAACTGATGTTTGGCAGGTGAGCAATAAATATTACCTAGTGCTCCACTGATTTCATTGTTCCTTCCATGTGTTTTTCAGCCTTGCTGCCTCCATGCCTTTGCCCAGTATTCCCTTTCTACTTCTACTGCACCAAATGATCACAAATCTGGTGGCTTGAAACAACATAAATTTATGTTACCTTTCTGTAGTAAGTCTGAAACATGTTCCAATGAGCTGAAATCCTGGCGTTCGTGCAGCTCGGCTGTTTTCCTTTCCGGAGGCTCTGGGGAGGAATCCATTTCTTTACCTCGGTCAGCTGTCACGGTCCTTGGCTTCCTCACTCCATCTTTAAAGCCAGCAATGTGCACCTCTCTGACCATTCTGGCATAGTTACCTCTTCCCCTGGGCTCAGTCAGGAAAGATTCGCTGATTTTAAGGATCCAGATTGGGCTCAATTGGATAATCTAGGCAACTCTTTCCATCTCAAGGTCCTTAACCTTTATCACATCTTCAAAGTTCCTTATGCCATGTAAGGGAACGTATTCACAGGTTCTGGGGATGGACATCTTTGGCGGGGGGCATTATTTTACCCACCATACATATGTACTTCCCTCTGCCTAGAATTAATTTCCTATCTTCTCTTTGTCTACCTGGCTACCTTCTACAGATCTTTCAAGACTCACTGGAATATTCTTCCCTCCTGTCCTCCTAGAAACTTTCCTGGCTCTCCTTGGGTGCTGGGAGTTAGTCACTCCTTGCTCGTTTTTTATTGGGCCATCTGTATTCTACTGTAATTATTAGTGTATATTTCCCCTGCCCCCACTTGACCATGAACCAGGTCTTTGAGATTGGGGCCTCTGACTTTGTTATCTCTGTATCCTTAAAACCTTAAGGCATCAAAGTGCTCTGTAAGCGTTTGTGGAATAAATGATGAGTAGTGTTTTAAATGCAGTTTTGTTCAGACAGAGTGGAATTCAAGGCTTATATCATACAATTAAAAATTTTTTAAATGTTTTTATTTATTTTTGAGACAGAGAGAGACAGAGCATGAGCAGGGGAGGGGCAGAGAGAGGGAGACACAGAATCCGAAGCAGGCTCCAGGCTCTGTGCTGACTCAGGGCTTGAACTTACGGACTGTGAGATCATGACCTGAGCTGAAGTCGGACGCTTAACCGACTGAGCCACCCAGGTGCCCCTATCATATAATTTAAAAGGAAATCTGATTTCAGCCTAATCATTCCTGTAGCATCTCACATTTTATCCAAAGGCCTTTTATAGCTTTACCATTTTTTTGTTGATTAAACTCTCACTGTTCTGTCATATGCCCATGTTTATGTATTCCAAAATTACATATTTGTCCCCGTGGGTATTATTATATATTCAGTTTTGTGTCTTGTATTTTCATTTAACGTTATATTGTAAGAAATTCTTCATGTCGTTAAATATTTTTGGAAAATATTACTTCTCTTGTGTACTTGTATTTCATTAAATGAATGTACCATTATATGTTCATTGTATGTACATTAAATGAGTATACTTAATCACTTCCTTGTTTTTCAATATCTGGGAAGTTTCCAGTTCCTCTTTATTATAATTAATCCTAATATGAATCTTTGTTCATTTCTTTAATTATTTTCTTGGGCTAAATTTCTAGTGATAGAATTATTCGGCCAAAGGATATGAACTTTTAATGGCTATTGTTATGTGTTTCAAAGAATTTTAGACAGACTTACACCTGTCAGGGAATAGATCCTCTCAACTTTTGACGTGTTCTAATGAACATTTTTTAAAAATGTTTATTTATTTTTGAGAAAGAGAGAGAGAGAGAGAGAGAGAGAGAGGAAGTGCACACATTAGTGGGGGAGGGGCAGAGAGCGAGGGAGACAGAATCCCAGTCGCCATGCTGTCAATACAGAGCCTGACATGGGGCTCATGAGATCATGACCTGAGCCGAAATCAAGAGTTGGATGCTTAGCTGATGGAGCCACCCAGGTGCCCCTAATGAACGTTTCTTAATATGAAACATGGCTTATTTCTTTTTTTTAAATTACTTTTTAAAGTTTATTTACCTAGAGAGTGACAGACAGAGAGAGTTCAAGCAGGGGACGGGCAGAGAGGGAGAGGGAGACAAAGGATCTGAAGTGGGCTGTGCACTGACAGCTGAGAGTCGGATGTGGGGCTCGAACTCACAAACTGCGAGATTGTTACCTGAGTGGAAGTCAGACGCTTAACGGACTGAGCCACCCAGGCGCCCCACCGCTGGTTATTTCATGGGTAAAAATTTGTCTAATTGTTAGCTTAATGTATGTTAGTGAGGGTTTGTAGTTTTGTTTTTGAACCATTTTTTTTTCTTTTTATGAACTGTCTGCTCTTTGTTCAGCCTTCCCCCTCACCCCAGTCCCTTCGGGAATGACATTGACCTACATCCTTCTACAGTGAAGGGAGCCCCCGCCTCCAGCCCCTGGCTTCTGAATCTTTCAAATCTTTTTGGCTTCAAAGGGAGCTGAACTTTAAGCGTCTTTCTTAGGTCCTCTGGGAGCAAAACCACTTTGCAGGCTTGAAATCGTTCATTTCCCCTATCTCTTTTCTCTCTGCCGTTCCTCACAAATAATCCCTGGCAATTATTAAGTATTTCTTGTGTCGCTTTATACTTTTGAGTGCTTAATGATCCTTTACTGGTTCATCAGAGAAAGCAGAATCTTTTCCTTCTTCTCCTGCCTCCTTTGGAAATTCTGCGCCGTAAGAATCTTTCTACCAGAATGTCAACTTTTAGAAGGGGAAAGGATCCTGGACAGTGTCCATCACTGGGCCAGATCCAGTTATTTCAAGATAGGGTGAGTACACTTTGTGGGAGGGATGAAAATACATGGTGACCAGAGGGGACTGTTCTCTTTTTTCGTTTTAATTTAATTTTTTAAGTTTGTTTGTTTGTTTATTTATTTTTGAGAGAGAGAGAGAGAGAGAGAGAGAGAGAGTGAGAGAGAGTGAGCTAGAAGGGGAGGAGCAGAGAGAGAGAGAGGGAGATCAGAGAATCCCAAGCAGGCTCTGTACCACCAGCACAGAGCCTGATGCAGGGCTTGAACTCACAAACTGTGAGATCATGACCTGAGCTGAAATCAAGAGTCGGACGCTTAACCGACTGAGCCTCCCAGGTGCCCCTGATGTCTTTAAAATATGTATGCTAGGGGCGCCTGGGTGGCTCGGTCGGTTAAGCGTCCGACTTCGGCTCAGGTCATGATCTCACGGTCCGTGAGTTCGAGCCCCGCGTCGGGCTCTGTGCTGACAGCTCAGAGCCTGGAGCCTGTTTCAGATTCTGTGTCTCCCTCTCTCTCTGCTCCTCACCTGTTCATGCTCTGTCTCTCTCTGTCTCAAAAATAAATAAACGTTAAAAAAATTTTTAAAAAAAAATATGTATGCTCACAAGTCTTTGGTATTCTTCCCCTTGAAATGTGGAGTGCAGTTCTCCTTTAGTGTGGGCTGTGTTCGTGACTTGCTTTTAATGGATAGACTGTAGCACGTTGATGTGTGACTTCTGAATCCGGGCCATAAGAGGCACTGCGGCTGCCACCTTGCTCTCTAGGAAGCTGGCCGTCGTGTTGTGAGGACGCTCAAGCAGCCCTGTGGAGAGGTCCACATGGTGAGCAACTGGGGTCTCCCGCCAACAGCCGTGTGAGGGAGCCATTGTGGAAACAGACCCTCCAGCCCCAGTTGAGCCTTCAAATGAGCAGAGCTTTGGCCGACCTCTTAGCTGTGGCCTTATGGGAGACTCTGAGCCGGCACCAACCCAAACTCCTTCCACACCGTTGCAACTGTGAGATAATATATGTACGTTGTTTGAAGCTACTAGGATTGGGAGCAATTTGTTACGCAGCAATAGGTAACTGATACATGGGGGTATCGGAGGACTGAATGCAAAAGTGTGGGTAAAAGGGCTTCACAGATGTCAGGAAGAGTTTCTTGCCTCAGGCCTCTGGCATTTGCTGGCTTTCCTTGCCTCTACCAACCTGAGCTAGACTGTTTGCAAAGAAATGGCAGGAATTATCCTCCTCCCTGTGTCCGTAGCTCTTAGCAATGTGACTCTGAAGACCCTCTCATCAAAATAAGGAGTCGGTTCATCCCACCCTTAAGTCCCGGGTGGCTTTGTGAATGCAGCAGGACCAACTCTGTGCTGGTGCCAGACCTGGACACCTGGCCTGTGTCTGCTTGTTCTCTTGCCACTGTGATGTGAACTGGCCCGGGCTTGCCTGCTGAAGGATAAGCAGGTGATGGTAAGGGAACGCTGAAGCCAGAGGTCTCTGAGTTCGAATCCCGGTCTTTCGTGGTTTTCCTGTTGTTCCAGCCGACATTCAGCTAACCCTCAGTACCTGAGCCTCCTCACTGACCTGTGGCTGACAGCAGAGAACATGACGAAGTCCAGCTGGGATCAGAACCACCACCTAGCTGGGCTCAGCCTGAATGGTCAACCCATAGAATCATGAGCTAAATAAATGTTTCGAGTCACTAAGTTTTAGAGTGGATTGTTCCACAGCAATAGCTAACTGATACACACCGCTATGCCCCAAGGCAAGCATGTGTATTTTATTTATGCTAATAAATATATAAAGAGTGCAAGTCCCCCCCTCGAACCTTGCTCCCCAACCCAAACCCACTCCCCATAGCTTTGTGTGTCTACATATCCATTTATCCCTCCCTCCATCCATCTTTCTCTCTTTCTGTGTAACATTGGCTGCTTCACTGAATAGGACATTAGCTATTGGTTCTGTTCAGTTCGACTCACGTTAGCGAGTACAAGGACCGCATCCCACCCAAGCAGTCCAAGCCGTCCAGGCCCTGGGCTCATGAATGAAGCCAGTCAGTACATGAGCAGCTCTTCTGCTCCACAGTCCTGAGGCGGAGGTCCTCCTCTGCTCTATCTGGAGGACTCCTCCTTCTTCTGTCTGAGCTGCTCTCCCCACTCTCTGCCCCCCCATGCTCTCCCCTCTGTCACCCCTCCTTCTCTCAGGCTTGTCTCATGCTTGGCAATCATGCCAACAGGCACTTAAGTCTTTAGAGATTTTTGTCCTTGTCAGGCAGGAAGTGGGGTGGGGGGAAGGATACAGATTAATATTTTGAGAGGAATATTTTTTTTAATATGAAATTTATTGTCAAATTGGTTTCCATACAATACCCAGTGCTCATCCCAACAGGTGCCCTCCTCAATGGCCATCACCCACTTTCCCCTCCCTCCCACCCCCCATCAACCCTCAGTCTATTCTCAGTTCCCAAGAGTCTCTTATGGTTTGCCTCCCTCCCTCTCTTTTTTCCCCTTTCTCTCCCCCATAGTCTTCTGTTAAGCTTCTCAGGATCCACATAAGAGTGTAAACATATGGTATCTGCCTTTCTCTGCCTGACTCATTTCACTTAGCATAATACTTTCCAGTTCCATCCATGTTGCTACCAAAGGCCATATTTCATTCTTTCTCACTGCCAAGTAGTATTCCATTGTGTATATACACCACAACTTCTTTATCCATTCATCAGTTAATGGACATTTATGCTCTTTCCATAATTTGGCTACTGTTGAAAGTGCCACTATAAACATTCAGGTACAAGGGCCCCTATGCATCAGCATTCCTGTATCCCTTGGGTAAATTCCTAGCAGTGCTATTGCTGGGTCATAGGGTAGGTCTATTTTTTTTTTTTCAATGTTTTTTATTTATTTTTGGGACAGAGAGAGACAGAGCATGAACGGGGGAGGGGCAGAGAGAGAGGGAGACACAGAATCGGAAACAGGCTCCAGGCTCCGAGCCATCAGCCCAGAGCCTGACGCGGGGCTCGAACTCACGGACCGCGAGATCGTGACCTGGCTGAAGTCGGACGCTTAACCGACTGCACCACCCAGGCGCCCAGGGTAGGTCTATTTTTAATTTTTTGAGGAACCTCCACACTGTTTTCCAGAGAGGCTGCACCAGTTTGCATTCCCACCAACAGTGCATGAGGGTTCCCATTTCTCCACATTTGAGAGGAATATTTTGAGATCTAACTGGGCCACATAATGTGTATATATCCACAAATGTTTCTCTCTTTCTCTGCCTGGTGAACTCCTATTCACCCATCAAGACCCAACTTAAATATCACCTCCTCTGGGAAGCCATGAGCAAGGATAGCGTACATTCTTCAGAATGAGCCCTGTAGGCTGGGAATATGTCCTTTAGACCCTTTTCTATGAACACAAAGGCACGTACACAAACACAAAACAAATGACAAAAATAATTTTATGATACGTCACATGCCGGCCCGTGCCCTTACGGCACGCACTGATCGAAGGACCGCATGACCCAACAGTATTATGTATTTAGCAGCAGTCTACAATTATTTCATAGCTTATCAATTGTAATCGTAGCAGCAGTAGCAGCCGCCGGCAGAACAGTTTGTTCATACATCGTGGGGCATTTTGCTTATCGAGCCTTCAGAAGGTGTGATAGAAGATGGGCATTCAAAGCCGGGGGTCCTTGCACTCACTCCACACCTCCGAGGATCCAACACTCCCAGGTTGGCAACGGCTGCTGTAGCGGAAGGAGGAGGGGCCAACTATTCTGGCTTGCTGCTTTCCTGAGGAGGTGATATTTAAGTTGGGTCTTGAAGGATGAATAGGAGTTTACCAGGCAAAGAAAGAAAGATCATTTCGAATGGAGGGAACGGCATGTGCAAAGATACAGAAGCATAAAAGGGTCTGTGGGCAGGGGATCATGCTTACAGTAGTCACAGCTGATATTTACTGAGGGCTTTAACGCGTGCTGGAGGCTTCCAGGTAGCGTTTTATGTTGTCTCACAGAAAGCCAATGAGTAAGGCCCGATTATTATTTTATATGCATTTTATAGATGAGGGATCGAGTCTGCCCTTTAGAGAAGTTAACCTACCCAACAGGCCAAAGGCTGAGCCAGGGTTCAAACTCAGATTCAAACCCTGGGCTTCAGAGTCCCCTGACTCTTGCCGGCTTTGCTGCTGACCCCCCAGGTTTACCTGAGGCACATGACTCAAACACAGGGGTCGGAGTCCATTTCTGCATGCGCTAAAAGCCAGCTGGGTTTGTCAAGGGGACCCCTATTCTGGGGGCTCCTTCTGTGTGTTGGGAGCTTCCTCTGACTGCAGAGCTCTGCCTTGGATCTCCTCTCTGGGGAGGGAGTGATGGAGGGGAGGCTTCAGGAACCCAAGCCCACCCTGAAAACCAGTCAGAGATGTGGTTAGTGCTGGTGAGTGGGGGAGCATTCCCGCCCCCTGGGGAAGGCCGGGCCCAGCCAGCCTTGCCTGAGGAAAACTCTGGGCTTTCCCCAAGGCCCTAGGTCCACCTTCCTGCCTTTGGCCTGGAAGCTGTGTGGTTAACTGTCAAAGACCAAAGGGAAGTCGGAGGGCACAAGGAAGTGACATCCCAGGACAGGGGACGCGTTTTACCTGTCCACATAAGCCTACCCTCGGAGTGCAGAGGGAGCTCAGAAGGTCAGCCCAACCCTTCCCTGCAGGAAGCCCAGCAGGAGACGGATGGCTCACCCACATGGGGTCACCCATCTGGGCCGGTTTACTGAAGGGACTATTTACAAGCTGGAGGTGGAGCCAAGGAACCTTCGAGGGATGGCGAAGCTTCCTGAGCCTGGAAACATCTAGAGGCACCATCAGTCCTTGCCTGATGTTGCAGGGGTGGGAGCGTGTAGGGAGCATTGGTTACCACAAGCGCAGAGTTGGGGGGGGCAGAGGTGGGGGCTTGTCACCCTCAAGGGCTAGCATGGGGGCAGCTCTAACTGGTTTCCCTGAAACTGAGCTGGTTTTACTGAGAAATCAGTGCAACCCAGTGGAGTCGGAGCCCCGAGGGTAATTCCTGGCTCTGCTGCTTGCTACCCTGTGACCCGGAGCAGCTAACTGGAGGGGAGCCTCAGGGTCCTCAATGCCACAATGGGGAACATGACCACTACAGACACATGCGTGTGAAGATTAAATGCGAGACTGGTTTGCCCATTTCTACCTCCTGTTCCTAATGGGTTTCTAAATGGATTCTCATTGAACTCTCCCTCATCTGTGTGTAGCATCCTTATTAAGATGCTCAGGGAGATTACATGACCCATCGTCCCATCCCCAGCCAACAAGTGGCCGGGCCACAGCCTTAACCACCGCTCAGGCCATTCACTGTGATGACAGTCACCAACTTCCTAAAGAGCCCGAGACAGTCCATGGCCGTTGATACTCTTGTGCTCCGTAGATGGGCGTGAGGTAAGGACTGTTGGGTGCTCCCTACACTCTAGCATAGGTGAGTGACTTTAGTGACTTTAGTGCTTGGGATTATCATTCTCATGGGTGGGGAAACTGAGGGCCCAGAGAGGTTAAGTGCCTTGTCTCAACACTGCTTTTGCAGTGACTTGAATTTTAGGAGATGGCTTTGCTAATTTTGGGAAAAATAAACCCTGCATGGTCACTCCATCTGTTCATGGGATTATTAGGTATGGCTATTTGGAGGTGGGGAAAAATTTTTTTTTTTCAGAAAATAAAACAAAACAAAAAAACCCCCAAAGAACTATGTATTTCCTCCAAGGAGAAAAAAATACTTGGAGTAAAAAAAAAAAAAGAAAAGGAAAGAAAAACTTACCTCTCAATTTCTCACCTTCCCCCGCCCCGGGCAACGTTCTATCTTTGGTGAGGAGTTAAAGCTTTAGGGCCTGCTGGCAACAGAGGGAGGCCAGTGAAGCCAGACACGGGCCAGATGGAATGGGCAAAGTGTCCTATCTGTCCCCTTAATAACTCCTAGGCCAGGGTGACCTGTCACCGTGAGCAAGGTGGAGGGGAGGGGGTAGAAAAATGAGCCAATTCGTTTCTAAATGGCTCTGTAACTCCAGGGTGTTATCGAGCAGAGACAAAGGACACCCCATAATTCTTGGGAAGGGAATCAGGATCCCCGGGAAGCAGGCACGGACTGTCCAGTCTGCTGAAGTCTCCCGCCACCCTGGGATCCGTGCTCCATAAATACACAGAGATGGATCTCCTGGCGCCATTGATTTCCCCCTTGCCATTATCGATCGCATTCTTAGATGAGTGGAGACTTTTCGACCAGAACTAAGCTCTGTGTATCTTTTTTGCAAGTCTCTGCGCTGCCAGGAGTCGAGCCGAGAGGGGAAGCAGGGCCTTGGTTTCCTTCTCAGAATGCTGCCTGGTGGCTGTGTCCTGGGCCTGGGGAAGTAAGAGTCCCTGGGCTCCTCAGTCTTCCAGAGGGTACCACGTGGGAGTTTTCCCAGGGGGCGAACTGTCAGCTGACAGTGCCTTTGTAGGTATTCCGTGTGTGTAAAATCAACCCAATAATGTTTCCTGGAAGCCTGAGCGCAGGGGGGGGCAAGGCAGCCCCTTTGAAGAACTTCTCTAACTTGAAAATGCACGAGTCACCTGCGCATCGTGTTCAAATGCAGACTCTGATTCGGTGGGTCCGGGCAGTCCCCGAGGTCGTGCACTGCTTACAAGCTCCCAGGGGATGCCCGTGCTTCAAGAGCAGAGGGCAGACGCCGCACTCTCTTGGGCTGTGCTTTTAAGCCTTTTCTGTCCTTCAAGGCTTGCCTCGAATTCCCTTATCAACCCATTCATCAAACATTTCCTAGCTTCTGCTGCGTGCCAGGCCCTGCTCGAGCTCTGGGGAGGGAAGGTGAACTGGGGCACCGTGCCTGCTCTCAAATGACTTCCTGCTGGGTGGGAGAAACGGCTGTTTCCTGAGCTCTGCTAATGCAGTGTGACTGGTGCCCTCAGAGAGGACTGGAAGCCCTGCCGTGGGACCCCTCCTAGCTGAGGGGTGATGAATGGCGCTGGGAGGTGACGCTGAAGCTGCATTTTTTTTTTAAATTTTTTTTTCAACGTTTTTTATTTATTTTTTTGGGACAGAGAGAGACAGAGCATGAACGGGGGAGGGGCAGAGAGAGAGGGAGACACAGAATCGGAAACAGGCTCCAGGCTCCGAGCCATCAGCCCAGAGCCTGACGCGGGGCTCGAACTCACGGACCGCGAGATCGTGACCTGGCTGAAGTCGGACGCTTAACCGACTGCGCCACCCAGGCGCCCCTGAAGCTGCATTTTGAAGCAAGAGGAGCCTTGCAGATATAGAAGGTAGAGGTGTGTGTTGGGGGAGGGGGGCTGCGTATACGAGGGCCTGGAGGTTTGAAAGTGTTTGCATGGCCAAGAAATCAGGGGTGCTGACTGCAAATGCCCCCCGACTCAGAGATGTTCTTCCGGCGAATGTGCAGTGCTGATTTGGCCATTCCCACCAGGCTGGGAGCTCTTGGAGGTCAAGGACCTCATCTGGCTTATGTCTATACTTCTAGCCCTGGTAAACAGTGCTCAGCAAATACCTGATTCAACTCAAGTAAAGCTGATTTATTCACTTTTGGCAGACGTGCCTGTACTTTGGTGTGCATCCGAATCTCCTGGAGGGCTTGTTACATCAGATTCACGGCCCCACCCCAGAGTTTCCGATCCAGGAGGTTCTGGGTACAGGCCTAGAATTTGCATTTCTAACCTGTTCCTCCAGAACCACCCTTAGAGAATCACCATTCCACATTCGACAGCAACGTTTTCTGCTGAGGAATGAATTCCTCCAGGGGGAGGAGCGTGGCGGGCTCAGAGAAGGCAATGTGGATTAATGTAGCTAGCAAGGCCTTCAGAGCTGGATAGGGCTGGTTTAGTCAGGTTCTGCCACCCGTGTGGCCTTGATGTGATACCGCCTTCGCTGGCCCCGTCTGTAGAATGGCACACTCATACCCATGGTGCCTGGTGGTGACGGGCATTCCTCCTTTCTCCACTTTTATTTTGAGAGAGAGCAAGCACGAGCCAGGTAGGGGCAGAGAGAGGGAGAGGGAATCCCAAGCAGACAGCGTGGAGCCCAAATGCGGGGCTTGAACTCATGAACCCTGAGATCGTGACCTGAGCCGAGATCAAGAGTCCGATGGTCAGCCGACTGAGCCACCCAGGCGCCCCAAGAAAGACACTTTAGATCAGGGCATCACAGCACAGAGGACAGACGTGCTGTAATGCCTGCCAGGAGACTCCTAGGTAAAGTTTCAGGTGAAGTGCAACTGAATCCAGCTTAAGAAATTATTGGCCCATAGAACTCAGAAGTTTGGGCGTCTGGAGTCTTGGGTGCTTGGGTCAGGAATTCAGAGGGTGCCCCCAGAGCTCTCTTTCCGTCCTTTGGCTCAGGTTTCTTCTGTACTGGCCCCTTCTCAGGCGGGCTCGCTCTCTGTAGCAGCTAAGATGACCAACGTAGTACCGTCTGGCTTCATTTCTTCCCAGGCATTGATTCCAGGGAAAAGAGGGTGTCTCTTTCCCCGTCCCTACGGGCAACAGCCCCAGGGATTCCGTGCATTGGCCCGGCCCCGGGTCATGTGCCCATTCCTGAGCCAATCACCGAGCCCAGGGGAAGGAGTGCTCCGATTGGCCACAAGCTTGGCCGTCTGGAGACCCCTGAAAAGTTGGGGGGGTGGGTAGTTGTTGAGGCAGGTTGAGGATGGGGGTAACCCTGGAAAACTGCTCCGTGGCCAGAAAAAAAGGGGGTGGGGAAAGGATGCCTGACACTTTAAAACTGCCTGGCGTTTGAAGGCGTCCTCATTTAGAATCTTCACCATTTAAAAATTCTTCTCAGTCGGCCTGACTTAATGAGGTTTTCCAAGGACTGATAAGGACTTAAGAGCACCGCACGTTATAATAGTAGCGAATACTCATGTGGCAATTACAAAGGGCCAGGTGGCATTTTACCTATCGGTTCACTTATTCCTTCCAAGAACCTTAGGTGGCAGGTACTATCCTCGTTTCTTTTCTTTACAGGTAAGGAACCTGAGGAACAGAGAGGTTAAGTAACTTGCCCAATGTCACAGAGCTCGTGCGCGGCAGAGACACATGGCACACCCAGGCAGTCCGGTTGTCTGGTGGCCTAACCTCCGCGCACACAGTTTCTTACGAATCTTCCAATCTGCTTACCGGACAGTTTTGTAGAGCTGATCTCAGCCAGTGTCCCCCACTGCTGCTGCTCCGCCCTGCTCAGGAATGTCATTTTTCTTGTCTTTCCAAGTGGAGTCTGAGGACCACCAGTACCAGCGTCTCCTGGGGCGCCATCCCCCGTCCCGCTGAGTCAGAATCTGCATTTTACCCTGAGGCCCGGGGTGGGGGTGATTGGCGCTCGAAGCTTCCTTGTCCGCCCTGACTCTTCCCCGATCCTGGAGAGGGGAGAGAGCAGCCGCTAGGTGGGGGTATTGCCTGGGCGGAGGCTTTTCGAAATGGGGCCGTGGGCTCCCCCAGTGGAGCCGGGGAGCAGCAGAGCGGTCAGGCTTTGCGCAAGACGGAACAACGTTCTGGGCTTGCGGGGCCCTGCCGTCGGCACATACATATTCCCCAAGTCCCAGCAGCTCTGCCACGTTTCCAAAAGATCCAAAGTAACCCTAAGAACAAAGATTTCCCCCATGGAGACCCAAAGGCCCCAGGCCCCGAAGCCATCTTCGAAGCCGGGATAATTCTACTTGCGGCCCAGGAGACTGATGGAGGGTCCGGGTGGCCCAGGCGGGAAAAGGCTGACTTGGAATCCCATCTGAAGACCTTTGGCCCCAAAGCCTGTGTCCATCTGTCCTTCCACCCCGCCTCCAGAAACGTCCTGCTCCAAGCGCCTGTTAGCATGAGTGTCCGGTCACACTGGGGATTTCTTTGAAGGATGAGGTTAGGCTCACGAGGCTTGTAACAGTTCTGGCTTTTCGTCAAAAAACTTGTCACTGGGCATTGTGGGTCTAGACATCGCTGTCTCTCTAACTCTCTTTGTCCCCCCCCCCCCCCCCCCACCGCCGCCCCAAGCTATCTCTCTCATCAGGGTGTGATATTCTTCCTGACTCTGCCACTAGCTAGCTGTGTGACCTTGGACAGGTCACCCAACCTCTCTGAGCCCTAGTCTCTTCATCTGTGAGGAAGGGATGGCAGTACTGGTCTCTGGCATTTGTTATTAGGGTCAAAATCACATGTCATTATAAAACGAAAGTACCTTCTAAGCTGCAGAGGGCTGTACGAAATGAGATATGACTGGGGATTTGGGGCATTGAGAGATTAAGAGTAATTTTTTGGAGCATGATAGACAGATACGGATACCAACATCATCTTGGCTACAGAGGTCCTCGTATTCTTCCAGCTCCCATTCTTGTCCTATAGCCTATTCTCAACACAGCAGCCAGGGGGATTTTTTTACAATAAAAAAGATCAGTTTATGACCCCCACCCCACCCACCCCTTAAATCCTTCAATGGTGTCCCTTGGCCCTTGAAATCGAGTTCAGTTCCTCACGCGCATCTACAAGGCTCATCTGCTGTGTTGCTTTCTCTAGGAATCCTGCTCTCCCTCCCACTTCGGACCCTTTTTGATGTTACCCTCCCCCGCCCCCCCCCCCCCCCCCCCCGCCCCATTCTTGCCTCAGGATCTTTGCACTTGATGTTCCCTAAGTCTGCTCCTTGTGTGGCTGGTTCTTTCTTTTCATGTAGACCTCCATTTAGATGTTACCTCCTCAGAGAGCCTGTCTGTCTAGGTGGGCCACCAGGTCTAAAGTATCCGGAGCCCCCTCTCTTGGCACAGCCCCTGGTTTAAATTCTCTGCACAGCCCTTCTCACCATCTGATATTCTCCTTGTCTGTTAGACTGGTCGCCCTGGTTAGAACACTGGTCAGTGTTCCAGGAGGGACCTCGCCTGCCTTGCCTACCTTGTCTCCCCAAGGTCCAGGACGATCGATGCCTGGCACACAGTGGGCACTTCATACATTTCTGTTGAGTGAGGTGATGCTGAATGAATAAATCTGACTGCTGGGGGTACCCGAAACCCAGGAGGACCAGCCAGACTGCTTCCATGGGCACGATGGGCATGTGCGGCTGTGCCCCCACGTGCACACAATCCCGTAATGGGGGACAAGCCGCCAACTCGGCCCTCCACGTACCGCCTCCAAGGGATTGGAAGAATCAAGAGGGAGACACCTGCTTTGCCAAATGCACATGTTAGAGCATGTGTTTTCTCCTGTTTATTCCTGTGAGTTGGGAGGATAATTAAATCTCATTTTATAACGATTCAGTGTTATCACACACTTTGGGTTCTGTCATAATTATTAAGCAGGATGGAAAATAAAACATCCAAATACTGTAATTAACTTTCAGATCGGAGCAGATGTCGGCTTGGGAGGGCTAACACCTCTGGGACAAGTTTCTTTTCTTTTTCTTCTTTCTGTTACTGTCCCCTGTCCCTTTCCCCCCTTCCCTGCATCCATAGAGACCGGCTTCCTTTAGTTTTTCGTTGCTCGTATGGTCAGCGAATGTCCAGTGAGCTCTGCTTAGTGATGGATACCTTTCTGGAGAGCGAGAGGGAGAGAGACTTCCTCCTTATTCTTCCAGGCTTAACACAAACACCACCTCTCCCTCCTGGCTTCCTGGGCCCTCTCCTTTTCACTCTCATGGGACTTTGTGACTTCCTCCTCTGAACAGCCAGGTGCCCCGTGCAGACTCCATCCAGAATTTGCACCTGGAACTTGGTGGAAGCCAATTCTGTGCCAGTCTCCCTGACCATACTGTCTGCACCTTGGATGCAGGATTGCTTCTGTCCTGTGTATCATCGTAATCCAGCGCCTGGAACAGAGCCTGGCACTTAATAGGTGCTCAATGAATATTTGCTGAATGAAGAAGAGTTTTAAAAAATGTTTATTTATTTTGAGAGAGAGAGAGTGTGTGAGCAGGGGAGGGGCAGAGAGAGAGAGAGAATCCCACACAGACTCCATGCTGTCAGCGCAGAGCCCGTTGCGGGGCTCAAACTCATGAACCAGGAGATCACGACCTGAGCCGAATCAAGAGTCAGACGCTTAACCAACTGAACCACCCAGGTGCCCCGAATGAATGAATTTTTATTCATTTCTCTGTCACATTGGCATGCTCGCTAAACATTTGTAGAATGAGTGACCAAGGGGTTATCTTTGATGGACAAAGAAAAAGAGTAGGATGCAGGGGGAGGGAGGAGAGAAGCAGAAATGGAGGCCAGAAGGAGAAGGGAGGATGGGAGTGGGGTGTCTGTATTAGGTTGCTAGGACTGGTGTCACAAACTGTCACAGACTGTGTGGCTTAAACAACAGACATGTATTTCCTCATAGTTCTGGAGGCCGGAAGTGAGATCAAGGTGCTGGGGGCTTATTTTCCCAGAGCCTCCCCCCTCCACCCCTGGGCTTGTAGGTAGGCATCATCTCCCTGTGTCCTCACATGGTCTTTTCCCTCTGTGTGCGTCTCTGTCCTGATTTCCTCTTCTGATGAGGACACCAGTCATATCAGATTAGGACCCACCCGAATGACTTTGTTTTAACTTAATCACCTCTTTAAAGACCCTTTCTCCAAATACATTCACATTGTGAATTACTGGGGGTTAGGACTTCCACGCGTGAATTTTGGTAGAGTTACAATTCAGCCCTTATGGGGTGCTAGGTCCCTTCTGGGACTACGATGCAGTAAAAATTGGACCGAGAGACTCTAAAAGAGGAAAGGGGCGGTGACTTAGATTGCATGTTTGGGCGGGGGTGGAGGGGCGGTGGGCGTCTCCTCCCTCTTCTTGGCCTCTTGGCCTTGTCCGCTCCACCTCGGATATCCAGATGTCCGACAGCATCATTCTGGCTGCATCTCTGGACTGGCCACGAGGGGGAGACAGAGCTCTGAGCGCCAGCTCTGCTGCAGGAAGCCAGACCAGCCCGGCCAAACAGGGTGGCACCATCACCTGGTCCCTCGTGCCACGCTGTGGCCCTATTTGGAAGGCAGTGGACTGCGGCAGGAAAAGCCTCATCCCGCTTGTCCTGGGTCGGATGGGGGGGGGGCGCTCTGTGGGTGTCCTTGGGCTTGTCAGCTCTGGGACTGCCGCGCTGTATTCCCCAGTCCCTAACCACCTGCCAGTTCCTGGCAGTTCCGTGAGGGGCCGCCGGGCTGCCGCATCTGCCTGCAGGCTCAATTGTCATGAAGGTTAAAAATAGCAGCACATCGGTGACGACGTGTTTGGGTGTTCTCCCCACTATTTTGTGCCGGCGAAGTTCTTTTCTCTCAAGTCAGGGAAAAGCTCCTTGATGCAATCAGGGTTAGGGCTTATGGTTTAGAGTTTAGGGATTAGGGTTTAGGGTTAGGGTTAGGATTAGGGTTAGGCTGTTCATGATGCTTGATGAGGACCTCTGGTGCAAACCCATTTCTCCTCCCTGCAGGGCTGACAGAGGAAGGGCCCGTGTCCCAGTGGCTGGCAGAGTGAGCAGGTTTCTGCTGCTGGCCTCATTGGGCATGACAGGTGTTCAACAGGAAAGGGGGCCGAGTGGGAAATGTGTGCCTGACAGTGGCTGTACTCTGGACAAATGCCCCTAGTCGGGCACTGCTGGTAGGACCACTGCAGTGGGGGTGCCCTCCTGGCTGTCACCCCACTTCTGACTGGAACTGCCATGAGCTGCCTCTCTAAACAGGGCCTGCTCTGGAATTTGAGCAGTAGAGGTTCTATTTTGCGTGCAGATCCGTGATTGATTGGTAGTGGCTGCCTGAAGGTCCTGTTCAGTAGCTGGTGGAGGCTTCACCTGCTCTTCAAGGGAACAAGGCTGTGATTGATTAGTGATGTCTGCCATGGTCTGGGGATGGAGAACTATGTATCAAGGCCATTCATCCGACATCTCTGGACTAAATGAACCCGAAGGCTCATTCCAGCTCTGATAGCTTATTAAATCCTAGGGATGTTCGTCCTGTGATCAAGCATCCATAGTATTCTTCTGACTGTGGTGTTTTGCCAAGTCCTTCAGACGTCATTGTCTATCAGAGGTCGGTGGGGGAGGGGGAATGTGTGTGGTAGATGAGCTGTCTCGTTCAGGCTCAAGGAACTCATCTCTCTCCCCTGGCTGCTGGCATTGAAGCCTGCTGGTGGCTCTCACCCTTCTTGGGCCCTTCACTCAACTAAAGGGAATGACCTTATCCCAGATCAGGCCCCTTTTCCTGGGGTCACCTGTATCCATTGACCAGTCCATTTAGCAATATAGTTTGGAGACCATTTTGAATGATCGTCCTAGGTCTGTAGCAATGAGTAGGGGCAGCTGAGTTCAACTTTTCTCTCTGACCAGCCCTGTGACCCACTCTTTTTTCTTTTTTTTTAATAACTTTTTAAAAGTTTATTTATTTTGAGAGAGACAGAGACAGCATGAGTGGAGGAGGGGCAAAGAGAAAGGAAGAGAGAATCCCAAGCAGGCTCCACACGGTCAGCACGGAGCCTGATGTGGGGCTCAAATGCATGAAACTGTGAGACCCTGACCTGAGCCCAAACCGAGACACTTAGCCGACTGGGCCACCCAGGTGCCCCGCCCCACACTTTCTAAGTGGCGCCATTCCAGAAGGGCCCAGAAGCAGCCTCCCGGCCCATCTCCATCTGAGAGGTGGTTTCAGGGAGCCCAGCTCAGGAAGTGTGTGACTCTAGGGTGCCACGTGCATGTCAATGCCTTCCTCAGTTTCTACTCCTTGTGCTCACATTCCTTTGAGAGCAACAGCTTAGCTGGGTGCACAGCCTGTCACAGAGGAGACCTTGCTCACGGGGAAGGGGCTGTGGCAGCCGATCACTAGATGCCTCAGTTCCTTCTCACCCAGGTTATGACCTTCCAATCATCAAATTGAATAGCGTAACCCCTTACAGGGCCTCGCTGCCATGGAGTGGTGCAGTGTGGCGTTGAGTGCCATTGTGGAAAGCCCAGAGACCCCCGTTCTCGTCGCAGCTCAGTTACTGTCTTGTGTGACTGGTGACAAGTCACTTCCTCTGTTTGAAGAAACTGGAAAATGAAGAGACCAGATCAGAGTCATGGCTTGAGAACATTTCCCCCTGTCCCCCTCCCCCCCAACTCTGACTCTTGCCTCGGTGCTCAATGGGTAGGACAGATTGTGAGGAGTTGCTCTGGTGCCCCTGGGACAGCAGGCCTGGAACCTGGCCTACTTGCTGCATCCCGCTCCCGCCTGGGGCTGCCCCAAACTCTCTCTGGGGAGCGGGGTCTGAAGGACACTGGTGGAGGCTCCCTGAGGGTCTTGGGTACATGCTACTGTATTAGTTTCCTAAGGCAGCTGTGACAAATGGCCAAAACCTTGGCAGCTTAAAACAACAGAAACTTATTCTCCTATAGTTCTAGAGGCTGGAAGTCTGACTTCAAAGTGTGAGCAGGGCCATGCTCCTTCCGGAGGCTCTGGGGAAGAATCGATTCCATGCCACCCTCCTAGGGTCTGGTGGCTGCTGGAAATTCTCAGCATTCCTCTGTCTCTATGGGGCCTGGTCTTCTTTGTCTCTGTCTCCCATCTCCCTCTGCTTCTCCCATAAGGACGCTTGTCATTGGAGTTAGAACCCACCAGGATAATCCAGGATTATCTTCGTCGTAGATCAAAGAAGGTCCTCTTCTTAAGATTCTGGACTTACTATCATTTGTAAAGACCCCTTTTCCAAATAAGGTGATACTCATGTTCCATGTTCCAGGAATTTGATGTATCTTTTTGGGAGCCATTTATTAGGCATGCCATGCCTACTGGGATGGAAGGAATGGTTCTTGGGAGATCGGGCTGTTTGTAGAAAACACTGCCTGTTGTCTGGGCCTCCCCAGGCAAAACCAGTGTGAGAGCCAGGCGGAGGGTGGCTGTCTGGTTGGTGCAAGTCTGGTCTTCCCTCCTGTCTTCATCTTGCCTTTCCCTTCTTCTGCCTTCTCTGAAGAGGGGTTGTGTTATGCTTCCCTGTATTTCCACAAAATGGGATCCCAAAGACAAAATGGGGCAACTGGGTGGCTCAGTCGGTTAAGCATCCAACTCTTCATTTCAGCTCAGGTCATGATCTCACACCCATGAGATCGAGCCCCATGTCAGGCTCTGTGCTGAGGCTGGAACCTGCTTGGGATTCTCTCTCTCCCTCTCTCTCCGCCCCTTTCCCGCTCATGTGCGCACACGTGCACACGCTTTCTCTCTAAAAATTAAAAAAAAATGTTAAAAAAAAACCACCCACAAAATGATCTAGAGATGGGCCTTGTTGGAGAAAGCACAGTCAAGGGCCTACCAGACAGGGTTACTTGCAAGTCTGGCTCCAGAGCCTAGCATCCTTTTTGACAACACACTACAAATTCACTCATTTCTGGATCATGGTGCTTCTGGGAAATTAATGGCACATAAAGAAATCTTTCTAAAATCTTAGCACTTTTCATAAATCAACAGCCCGATCAAAAGTCGATGTTCTCTGTGGACGTTAGCTTTATATTGGTCAGTCTGGTGAGGAAAACAGAAGCACCTTCTGTGTGTTCCAGGCAGGAGGATTAACCGTAGGAGTAGGGACTTAACATACTGCCGGAAGAGCTGGGGTGTCAGAGTTCAGAGAAGTTGCTGACAAAATCCAGGGATGTCGACGTGGCCAGGAACCCCTGCCTGAAACACCGAACAAGAGGTGGTTCTCCAAAACCTGCCGAGAAACTGTGCAATGTTGGAATATCTCTAGGAGCCCCTCCCAACCGCCTTAGCTGGGCACAGCACAGCCAGTGGTTCTCAGGAATTGCTGCTCCCTTCCCCGTCGCTTCTATATATCAAATTTCATGCCAGTTCCTCACTGGCAGACTCCGACCCAGAACCACACAGGCTAGGAGGTTCTAGAAAATGTGGTCCCCACGTTCTCCTTTGCAGAGGGAACCTTGGGAGGGAGAGTGAAGGTGATGAGCTGGAAACAGACAATCCAGCATCGTTTTCAAATGACTTGCTCCTTTGGAAACCTGCCTCCTCTTTTCTTTCTTTGAAAAGAAGACCCCAGTAGCCAGGGGTTGGGTGCAAAGGCCCACAGCTTCTTTGGGACAAAGGTCCATTCACACTTTCGCGAGGTGGAGGAGGGGAGTGTCCACTGGAAATTCAAGGATGCTTAGAGGGGTCACCACTGGTGGGGCAGAGGAAACAGCCTGGAATGGGGGACAAAGCATGGCCTCTGCAGGCAGACTGACTTGAGGCCAAATTCTGGCTCTGCCCTTTGGCCATGCTAGCCTCAATCTCCCCCCTTCAAAAGTCCATAAACAGCAATTGATCTCCTGGGTTGTTAAGAGTATTTAATGGGATAATGATATGGCTCATATCAGGATGTCCACGGCAGCACCGTTTCTAAAAGTTAAAATTTGAACATAACCTAAGTGTTCACTGAAAGGGAAATGGTTAAATAAACGATGGAAGCCCGAGCCAGGTTCACGGTCTTTCTTCTCTGAATCTAAATGACTGGGCTGTGAGTCTCTCTTTTCTGAATCTAAATGACAGGGCTGTGAGTGCCCTCCCAGCCTTCTCCCCAGCCAGGTGTGTGGAGAAGGCGTTGGGACCAAGAGCCTGCATTGGCCTCAGGATGGTACGGGGCATGTCACGCAGGCCACCCCTTGAACTCTCGCCCCCCGCCCTGCACATGTTAAGAATGGACCTGATCCTGCCCGCTGCACCCGTGGCCCGACCGTGGCTCAGCACTGAACGACCCGTGAGTGGCACACTGCCCTGCGTGGTGACACTCTCTGCCCACACACCCTCTCATGAGGAGTGAGACTCCCCTTTCCTGTGAGCCAACCCAGAAACCGGAAGTGTCCTTTCCCAAAGAAGAGCTTTCCTCAGAAGCCTCGGATGGCCTTCTTCCCGGCCTCAGGTTAACGTCAAGCCCTTGGCTTGGTGTTCCAGAACCTTCCTGAGCTGACCCCAGCCTACCTTTCCGGGCCTTCCTCCTGCCACTCTGTGCCAGGCTGCTTACACTCTCGCAACCCAGGAAGCCTTCCTGATTCCAATTCAATTCAAGTTCAGCGAGCAGTTACCTGGTGCTGCGTGCGGGGCAGGTGCACCGTTAACCTTCCCGAGCAGCACCTCCTGGCCTTAGGGTCCTCCTCTCCCCTCTTTTTAGGATGGCCTTCCCAGCAGCCCTCCTCCCCCAATCCAAGTGTCGTTCCCTATAGTTCTCTTCTTCACATTGGCATTCGCTGTGCTCCTCCCTCTTTCTGTCATGGCACTAATCCAGTCTGACCCAACCCGGTTCACATTCATCACACATCAAAGCAAGACGCTCACTGGCGAAGACCCAGGCTTTGGGGGCAGACAGTTGGAGTCTGGCCCTGACATGCACCTGCAGGTAGCCACAACCTCTCTTGGAGCCTCAGTTCCTTCATCTGTAAAATGGGTATGACAGTAGCACTATCTCCTAGGGTTCTGTGCAGATGCAGTGGGCTGGTGAGGGCGATGATGGCCTGGCCCAAAGGGTAACGGCTGCCACTAGCAAATGCCCACAAACTGTTAGGACTATTATTAGCTGCACAGCTTCTGGGTTCTACACACTGCGCTGTGCTGGACACACACAGGAAGCGCAGCCCCTGCCCTCAGGGAGCCTCACGGTTGGGTGAAGAAGCAGACAAGTGGTTCTAATGCACTAAGTTCCATAATAGAGGTCTGAGCATGTTTACTGGAGGAGGCAGGGAGGGCTTCATGGAAGAGGTGTTTCTTGGGCTCGCCTGGAAGGAAGGGCAGGGTGATTGGCAGGTGGAGGGAGCACACGTCTCCGACACGAGGGGGTTGGGCTGGGCGATGCCCGAGGTCTGGTGTAAAGTGTCCGAAGCCGGCCGGACAGTGCATCTCACCATTGGGCTGTTCTCCCAGGTGAGGGGCCTTGAGTTGGCTCTGGCCTGGCTGTCCTTGATGCTACTGGCTGTAAGGCTCTCTTGTGGGAGAACCAAGGGAGGCTCGTTTTCTCTCCTAGCCTCCGTCTCTCAGACCTGATTCGAGCACTGTCTCCTGCTTGAATGTCCCTTCCCCACAGAGGTGCTCCTACTCACCCCTCAATACCTGGCCCAGGTGGCCCCTCCTCTGTGTCCCAGGATGCTCCCAAGGCACCTCCATAGACCATGGAGGTCCTGCTCTTGTGACACCTTTTCCTGCGGGCTGTTGCTTTCCATTTACCTGCTTGCCTTATTCCCCACTAGAGCGAAGGCCTCCCTGGACTCTGGAGGCAGGTTTTTGACTCACTTTTCGTGGAGTGTTTGCTGATGGCTGAATGTTGATTCCCAGAATTCCTGGGCTCTCGGGGGAGACATGTCCCCGTCTGCAGATGCGCCCATTTTAATTAGCCTGCCTCCTAAGCCATCCCGGTCTCAGTCCTCTGCCTTTGGAATGTGCTGCACCCAGCCTCCCCACCTGTTGGGAGATGGGGAGAAAATGAGCGGATGGCTTAGCACAGCAGCAGTGATTCATTAGGGGGTGCCCTAGCGCAGCTGACCCCCGCAGCTCACGGATGGGACTTGGGGTCCCTGGACTGAGATGTTTGACAACCGAAGCGTGCCCAGTGTGGTGCCTTCCGCCATGTGCTGCCCTGGACCGTAACCTCCCCATCAAACCCTTCCCGTAAACTCTGGGTCAGTAATACCCACTTCGCATATGAGGAAACCGAGGCTTACAGAGGCGAGGTGCAGGTGACAGCAAAGACGGGGGGGATTGACTGAGATCCCCCTGTGCTTTCCTTTCTCAGCTGCTGGGAGCCAGGACCCGCCAACTCTTCAGTTATGGGGTCAGGAGAGACCTGAACACTCAGTTGACCAAACCTTTCACCAACTTTCACCTTTTCACAGACACTTTCTCCACAGTCACTAAGAGTTAGATCGGGGGAGTACCAACGATGTGAAGCACGTTCTGTTCTCCCTGTTTTGCACTTGTCCATTCCCAAGACACCAATATGCTGCCACCCTCTGAACCTTTATTTCCTGCTCAGTCTTGTCTCCCAAGCACCAGACGCCTGAACATTCCTGCTTGGGGCCCTGCTCATTATTGTCCTTCTCAAAGCCCCCCAGTGCAGTCAGAGGACAAATGAGATGCTGCCCCTGCCCTCAGGGAGCCGAAATCTGGTAGATGAACAACAGATGAGAAAGAGAAAACTCAGAGAGGTTAAGTATCTTGCTTAAGGTCACACAGCAGAGGACCAAGATTCACACTCAGGTTGCCAGCCACCTCTCGCCGTATCCTGGTGTTCTTTTCACAGTGCTAAGCTATGGATGTGCTCTAGAAAGAAGGGAACTGAAAAACTAAGAACCATATGAAAGGAACACTGGAATACAGAGCAAGGAGAACGCAAATGCAGACTCAGGAGTCCCAGATTCTAGTCCTGGCTCTGCCTCAACTTCCCTACGCAGCCTTGGAGAACTCACTTCCCTCTCTGACTCTCGTGTAGATCTGTACAACGACAGTTTGGAATAAATACCTCCCATAGTCAAAGGCCTGTGAGTCCCCATGAAGGCGTCATGGCTCTCCTCTCCCTGTCGCCTTGCAGCATTTACTGTGATTGGTGTTTCACTCATTTCTTTTTTTTTTTAATTTCTAAAAATGTTTATGTATTTTTGACAGAGGGAGAGAGAGAGAGAGAGAGAGAGAGAGAGAGAGAGGGAGCAGGGGAAGGGCAGAGAGAGAGGGAGACACAGAATCCGAAGCAGGTGCACAGCCTGATGTGGGGCTCGAACTCGTGAACCGTGAGGTCACAACCTGTGCCAATGTCAGACCCTTAACTGAGTCACCCAGGCGCCCAGTTTCACTCATTTCTGATGTACTTATTGGTCCTTTGCACCCACCTGCACTGCTCCCAAGCAGACTGTGAGCTCCTTAAGGGGGTAAACTGAGCATCATTTCACGTCTTCATCCACAGAGCATAGAGCTGAGGGTCAGTTAAATGGATTAATCCTATAGGAAATAGAGAAGCCACTGAAGGTTTGGGAGCACGGCCCAATGCATACAAAGTGACGTTTCAGAGTTTTCTAGATGTATCCACATTCTCCAAATTCTAGGAGACAAATGTCTTATGACAGTGAAGTCTCGAAGGTAAGACTTGATCAGAACACATTGGGTGATCGCAGGCAAATACAGGGCTGTGAAGTACTTCCCAGTTGGCCTTGGTGCCTCTCCAGCTCCAAAGTGGGGTGATTATGCCCCCCCCCCAAAAAGCTGTTAGCGACTGGTTCTCAGCACTGTTGGGAAAAGCAGCAAGGGAGTTCAAGAGAGTAAGGTAACTAGATAATGCCTAGTGTTGCCTGACCCGCATCCTTGATGAGTAAATGGAATGAGATGACCTCTCTGGGGCCTTCCAGCTTGAATGTCTGGGAACCACTCCCGTTCTCTGTCTTTTTGTTTCTGAAATGGGAAACAGAAGAGCCAAGAGGAGGCGGGGTGATGCAGAAACCATTAGAGAGAGGGTGCTCCCTGCTGAATGCTTGGGTTCACATGCAAAAATGAAACCCACTCGTACAATTATCGTGTAATGTCTTCACCCAGACTTCCATCTGGTCTTAGCTTCCCTAGTATGGAGGCTGAACATCCTACCTTGGGTGAGCATTCTGGATGAAAATGCCATGTCAGGACAATACCATTGGCTGATGGCCTCGAAGGGCAGAATTACCAGTAAAGGGCAGTCATTTCCAACCCCAGAACACTAGTGAACATTTCCCCAAGGAAGACTCAGGTTGGAAGAGGCGGGAAGGAAACTCAGCTGGCCACCTGCTATGCATCAGATGCTGTGCTGGGTACTGAAGACACAGTCTTCATTCAGTCTCACGTCATTTCTGCCAGGACACAGTGACAATCCCAATTTCTGTTATGACAGCACAGAAGTTAAGCTTCTCTAGTTGCCTGAGGTCATAGAGCTAGAAAGTATCAAAACAGAGATCAAAATTCTCAAGTTCAAGGCTGCCACTAGTTCATATGACACATTTGTGCACATTAGAAAAAGGTGTGTCCTCCAGGTAGATGAAGCCCTGTACCAGGGTGCAGAGCTTAGTGAGCTGAACCTAGGCAGTATTTTAGCAACCCCCCCCTCACCTCCTCAACTGAGCACCTTTGTGCAGTGTGTAACCTGAACAAACATACATGGCAGCCCTGCCCAGGTCTGTCTCCTAAACTTGTGCCCTTTAAGTCAAGATGTGCCACCTTTTAACTGGATGGAATTCTTCCTCCACGGATATCCCTTCCTTCCAGTAGATAAGCGGTTGGATGAGAATCATAGAATCAGATAAGGAGTAGAGGGGTCTTCAAATCCAAGCCCCTTGTTTTACAGATGAAGTGATTGATAACCAGGGGGCGGAAGTAATGGCTGAGGACACATCTCAATTCTCGAAAAGAAACTGTTAGCTCACTGGCCTCCTGCCCAGTTCATCTCTCACCTCCAAAGGGTGTGGCCTCAGACCAACCCAATTCCTCAGTTCCTGGGAATTTTATCCTGAATGGCAAGAATATCCAGGCCACTGCCAGGCGCTGACAATGGGCACTGCTTGCTTTCCTTTCCTTCCAGAGTTCGGGCTGGCACTGTCTACCCTCAGCAGTTTGCCCAAGTATCTCTCTGGAAGTCACACTGGAGGAAATTTGGTGAAGGACCTTTTCCGTCTTGTTACCCTGGGGTTAGGATGAAATGAAATGAAGCATTCGAAGAAAGGCACAGCAGATTCCAGGGGTGCACTGAGGGGATGCTCCCTCTCTTGCATCTGCTCCCTGGCCCCCCCAAGCTTCCAAATTCTCCTCTGAGATACTTCTGCTTAGAAACAGGGCCGTGGGCAGGGGAGACAGTGTTTAAGCACTGGCGAGACCCGGCACTGTCTACTCAGACCCGATCCAGGCCGCCGCTTAGACGGGGCTCCGGAGGCGCCTGCAGCTCCCTGAGGCTGGGTGGTGGGGTGGTCCCGGGGGCAGGGGCAGGAACAGAGTTGTGGGCCCAGGATAGAAATGATTCAATACCTGATCGATGGTCTGCCTGTATCTGTGTTTCCAGGCTTCACGTCAACCCCAGTTTTTGGTGAAACGCGGTTAACCAACCATGGGCCACCTTTCCCCAAGTCTGGGCCAAGCTCCATGGTGGAACCAGAGAAGGTACCCACCGACCAAGCTGCCTGCAGCCCCCCTTCCCCACCCCAGGTCAGAATTCCAACCGGAGACTTTCTCCAGGGCAGGGCAGGGTGGGGTCCCTTTGCCTTTTCACCCCCGTGCCCTGCTGGTGACCCAGGTTTATGGGGCTGCTTATCTTCTCCCACAGCTGCAAGGGGGACCCTTATCTCGGCCCTGATTGCACTTGACAGATCACAAACCCCCGCCCTCCTGCTCTGGCAGGAGGGCTGCATGGGCTGTGTTTTCTGGGCTTTTCACACTCAGAGCAGAAGGGGGAAATGCCAGACACATGGATCTACCTTCTAGGGCTTCTACTCCACAGCTGCTGCCGTGTCAGCCCCCCCAAGCCCCAAAAAGGCCTGGGATGGGGGCCAGGCATGGGGAGGGCATCAGGGGGCTGTCAGAGCTTCAGACTGGTGGAGAGAAAACATTCCCGAACCACCTTTGCCATTTGGTGAGAGGAGGCAGATACCCCTTGCCTGGAGACAGACAGGGCTCCCCATCTTGCTGGTCCCCCTGCTGGGCCCCAACGACAGACAGGCACCAGGACTCGCCTGCGCCCAGCCAGGCTGTCACCACCCCCGTTACAGCAGCCTCCGTCAGTCTGCCACACTCCCCAGGCTGACCTTCATTATCTCCCAGCACCTGCAGCGGCCCAAGATGTGGGTGGGAAGCCAGGATGGGGAAACCGAGGCAGGGGATGTTAAGGAAATGGCCCAGGAAGGCACAGCTGGACTGCAGAGCGGAGACCCAAAGTCCCCAAAACAGAAGTCCCTCCACAGCCGGGAGGGAGTCCTGTCCTGCCTGCATTTCATTCTCCTGTCCCCGCCCCCTCCCCTGGGGTCCCCTCCCCTTCCCTCCTGTGTTTGTGTGTTTCTGCTTATCTCTCTCTCTCTCTCTCTCTCTCTCTCACACGCACACACACACACACACACACACACACACACACACAGACACACAGACACAGACACAGACACAGACACAGACACACACATCGTTCTCCGGTCTTTCTCCTGATCTCCCTACTCTTCCTGCCTCAGTCTCCTCCTGCTCTCTTCCCCTCCCCTTGCTCCCCCTAGTCTCCCACTCTGTCCATCTCTTCTTCCTGCCTCCTCAGCTGTGGCTGGGATGTGTATCCTTCTCTTCCGCCCTCCTTGGAGAGTCGCCGTGCAAGCTCGGCAAATTGCTTTCACGTGAGGGTCCAGGGACGTCACTGCTGGGCTGCGCTGCTCTGTCCCCTCTGCGAGCGTCAGACCCCTCTGCTTAGTGCAAGGGCCCTGCTCCCCGAGCCCGCCGTGGCCTGGCCGACACAGGAAACACATAGTGTCCCCTGGGTAGATCCAGGCCTCGCCTTGGTGCCTCCCCTCGATGTCCTTAACCAACGTATTCACTCCCTGAGCTTGACAGTGGCCCCGTGTGCCTAGAAAACACTTTAATGCCCATTATCCTATTCTATCTCCAGAACTGCACTGTGAGGCAGGTCCCACAGGGCTGTGGGCTCTCATATGATAGAAGGGCTGGGAAGCTAGCAGTTTTCAAGGGCCTCCTCTGTGCCAATCACTACATGCACGCCATCCCTTGGAAGGCTCACACTAGTACTCCTGCTGGCCCACAGGGCACTTCTGTTTGATTTTGGAAACAGTGCCCCTTCTTTTGTTTCTTTTCTTTTCTTTTTAAAGTTTATTTATTTATTTTTGAGAGAGAGAGAGAGCACAAGTGGGGGAGGGACGGAGAGAAGGAGAGACAGAATCACCAGCAGGCTCCGCACCATCAGCGCAGAGCCCGATGTGGGGCTCGAACTCACGAACGGTGAGATCGTGACCTGAGCCGAAAGCAAAAGTTGGACACTTAACGGACTGCACCACCCAGGCGCCCCCACATGGCGCCCATTCTTTTATACACTGCCCTGCTGCCCGCTGGAAAGCTAATAAATACACAAATTGAAAATAATGAATATACAAATCTGTGATGATACTGTGAATGGTGCCCTCTAGAGTTATGCAGTGCGCGACCTGTACAAACGGACTTGGTGGCTGTAAACAAACCCGCAAGGGAGGGATTAATTGCCTGAATTTGTTCTGCCGCCATGATCTTGAAATAGCAGACTGCCCTTTCGGCTCCTACAAGTCCGTGGGTCCCCGGTCTGGTCCTCCTGGTTCATGAATGTCTGCCTGGTTTGGAACCCACTAGAAGTTTCTGATTCTCAGCCTGGATGTGTTCATCTTACCTGATTGCCATAGTGCGAAGCAAAGGACACCAGACTGGGGGGGGGGGGGCAGGAGATCTGGCTGGAATCGAAACTCTGCCACCGGCTCGCTTTGCCAACCTTGGTGTTTACTTCAACTTCTGAAAGCCTTAGCCTTCACATCTGTAGAATGGGAATGGTCATGTCTACCTTCCCCACAACGTTGTCTGAGCATTGAGTACGATCACGGAAATGAAAGTGACTGGCATATGAGAGACATTAAATAAATGTTCGATGAATAAAGTAATTAATGGATAAATAATCCACAGTGGGAGAAAGTGGATTTAGGAGATCAAATCAAGACCCAAGTCTTCTGGGTGAATTGCTGGGCTCAGAGCACAGCGGGCTGAAGGTTTAGAGCCAGCAAGGTACTCCTGTCACACACCCACCCGGTCTCTCAGCCCCCCAGGGACAACCGTCCTGAGCTGCATTTTCTATTCTTTTTTTAAAAATTTATTTTTAATTAATTCATTTTTAAAAGTTTTTTTTCGAGTATAGTCGACGCGCAATGTTCTACCAGTTTCAGGTGCAGCACAGAGTGATGTGACAAGTTTGTGCGTTGCGTTACGCTCACCGCAACACCTGCACTTTCTGCTCTCGTGCAGGTGGCCCCCCCATTCATATTTTAAGGGCCCAGAATATTCTGGGAGAGAGGACTTAGGAGGCACTAAATTTTTGGTAACACCCAGCTTCCGGTGGGGCTGGGTGGGTGCCGGGCCCTAGAAGGGGTGAGCGCCTCCTCGAAGTTTATGCTCAGGCACCTGGCTTGCCTCACCTTAGTCCCAGGTCTGGCTTTAGTTGCTTGCTTTTTCTCCTGCATTTTTATCTCATGGTTTGTTTGTTTGTTTGTTTGTTTATTAGTATTATTTTTTAAGTAGGCTCCACGGATCCTGAGATCAAGACCTGAGATGAGATCAAGAGTCAGACACTCACCAACAGAGCCACCCAGGTGCCCCCATGGGTCCCAGGTGGATCTTTTAAATATGTTCAAATCCCGTATGTGTTTGGAAAAACCGTCACCCCCACAGCGACCTTGACCCTACACTCCCCTCTAGCTGCTACCCTGTCCTTCCCTTTGGTGCCACGCCTCTCCACGTGGTTGCCCATGTGCTCTGTTCCTGTTCCCTCCTCAGTCTGTGCTGTTGGGGCGATTTTTCAGCACTCTCTCCTTCAGAAGCACCCCCTCCATTGGCTTATTTGATATGATATAGTGGTGTCCTGGCTCTCCTCCTCCTGGTTCTCTGGACACTTGTCCCCTGACCTTGATGTCCTTTAGCCAGTAGTTACGTGCACGAAACACCCACATTCCTCCCAGCCCCATCCCACTCCTCTGTGTTTCCCCGTTCCCATCCACGGTCGTGCCTTCAATTACCAGGTGTATCTCATGTCTTCAAAGTCTGTATCTGTGACCCAGCCCCCTCTGCTGGGTTCCAGACCAATATAGAACTGGTCACTTGTCACCCCCATTTGGATGTCTCCAGCATACCACAAAATCCAAATGTTGAAAACTGAATTCTGCCATCTCCCTGGCTCACTGTCCACAGCACCCCGGAAATATCGGATCCGTAGTGCCCTGGAAATACCAGATGTTCTTTATTCTGTCTTCTAAATGTTTTTCTTCTTTCTTAAAAATTGTGTGTATATATATATATATATATGTATATATATATATGTATATATATGTATATATACATACATACGGGGGGGAGGGGGCAGAGGGAGAGGGAGAGAGAATCTTAAACAGGAGCCATGCTGAGTGTGGAGCCTGAAGCAGGGCTTGATCCCATGACCCTAGGATCATGACCTAAGCCGAGATCAAGAGTCAAATACTGGGGCGCCTGGGTGGCTCAGTCGGTTAAGTGCCTGACTTCGGCTCAGGTCAATATCTCCTGGTTTGTGAGTTCGAGCCCCGCATCAGGCACTGTGCTGACAGCTCAGATCCTGGAGCCTGCTTGAGATTCTGTGCCTCCCTCTCTCTCTGCCCTTTCCCTGCTCGCACTCTGTCTCTCTCTCAAAAATAAATAAACATAAAAAAAAAAGAGTTGGATGCTCAACTGAGTGAGCCATCCAAGTGCCCCTAAATATTTTTCTAATCAAGAGCTAGATTATGTGGATGGATGTGGGTATGACTTCAGGGAGGGGGCTGTGGAAGGCTTCATGACCTTTAATCCTACTGAGGGTGAGGGAATGATTTGATTGTCAAAAATATGACAGGACTGACTGTCAAAAATAAATAAATGAGGAACAGGAGGCAGGATTCTAGTCATGCTGAGATGCTGTGTTCACAGCAAATTTTCCATCAAAAAAGTGGTAAATGCCGTGGTGAAGTCTTGGGATGGTGACACTTAGTGACATGTGCCACCCCCCCACTCCCAGCCCACCAATGGGGGTCCTGCTCCCCAGAGGTGACAACGAAAGCAAAGCCCTATTTTGCACATGCTGTTCCTACTGCCTGGAATTCTTTTCCCTACTCCTCTCCCCTCCTCAGCCCCTCACTGTTCATGTGACCAAGTCTTTCTCATCCTCTGGTTCTCAAGTTAAGTGTTGACTTCCTCCAGGAAGCCTTCCTGGAATCCCTAAAGTCCCTCAGGTCCCCCCTAACACATCCCCCCCTTGAGCTTTTGTGCTCTTGATGGCCGTATTCAAATGGTTAACTTACTAATGACGCTGGTTGTCTGTGTCCAGCTCAGCATCACTCTTTCCTTTCACTGCAGAGCAGAGGCGGGGAGCTGCCATCTCCCAGAATCCCCTTCGCAGGACAGTTCTGGGGTAGATCTGATGCACAGACGAGAAAAAGAACCTGTGTTCTCCAGAGGCATGGCAGCCAGACAAGTAACAGATGTGAGGCTAAAAGCAGCTTCCAAATGAGCTTCTTGAAAGGCACCCACATCTGGGCTGCAGGCTGAGGTAGCTCGTGGGAGCTTTGGGCGAGTCTTAAAATCCAGCACTACAGAGGTGGCTTCCTTGCCCCTCACTCCAGCTGCCTTCCAACAACGGGCAAGGCCACGTGTGTGCCTAGGGCACACACACCTATCTTCCCCCACGTCAGAGGTCCCCTGTGGCCAGGGTCACCACTCTGTGCCGCGTGGCTATATCCCAAAATATTAGTCTAGACTGACAGAGATCCACATGGTCCCATTTAACAGACTGGAAGACTGAGTTCCAGGAGGGAGTCACAAAACGGCAGAGCCACCGTCAAGGACGCATGCTTTCTTTGCCACGAAGACAACAGAAATGGCACAAAGAAATGGCTTAAACTCAAAGCAGTGTTTGAGTCCCCGCTTCGGTTGTCACCTCCCAAATCAAGATGCTGGTCACACTGAAGCCAGACCACACGCTTCTCACCGATACCGCTGAGTTACTGTCGCCACTTTCCAGTCGACAAAATTATTTCTTATCTTTGTGTTTTACAGGTACAGCAATAAAAATTATTGTCAGGGGTATTATTACAATTTTTAACCACTAATGGGATTATGATGCCTGACGCACTATCGGCAACAAAATGTACTTCCCGCAACACGCGCGAACTTTTTATTTATTGTCTCTGGGCTTTGCAGTTACCATAGCGATAAAATTCATACTTATATATACCAGGATTATTACCATTTTCAACTAATGGAATTATTATTTTTGTTTGTGGTGTTAAGCCTTTAAAACAAACTGTAATCCCATCAACAGGCCTGAAACGTTTAATGTCCTTAAACGTTACCACGGACGATCCACATAGTACCAGAATTCCTCTAAACTTACCGTCACTCCCCCTGTGGCCGTGGGGTCTTTCTGTTTCTTTCCTGTGGGAGCCACATTTGTTCAGGGAGCATTTGGGGCCCCTATTCATTATACCAGTGCTTAGTAAGTACCCTACGATAGAGACTTCAGGGACGAATAAGACAGACAGTTTAGCTTGGTGGTTTGGAGAGGTTGGCTTAGGGGCCACCTGAATATGGGTCTGAGTCCCAGTGGTGGTGGGTGGCCCCGGGACACTTTTCCTGACCGCCTGAAGTTTCTGCTTCCATATATGTATAAAGGGAAACCATTCCCACCGCTCGGTGTTGGGTAAGCATCAAAGGGGCTCTCAGCAGAGTGCTCCGGAAAATGCTTGGCTCCCAGCGGATGCCGTTGCTGTGTGTGTGGTTGTCGATGCTGTTCTAACCCAGCCCTCTCTCTCAAAGGATTTGCATTCGAATCGGGGGGGGGGGGGGGGGGGGGGAAGATCCCTAAGTGTGAGGCCGGCTAGGCTAGGCAGGAGAGCCATCTAATCCAGCTGGGAGAACACCGGTCACCTGTCCGGAGGTGGCCGCTGAGCCGAGTCCCAAAGGATGGGTGGCATCACTACGCAGGGAGAAGAGGAGAGGGGGCTTTCTGGGAGGCGAGAACAGCAAATGCAAAGGCCAGACTGGGCTGTGAGAGCACAGCGCCCGCAGTGGGGGAAGGAGGGGCCCCAGGGTTAGCAGGTAAAGAAAGGGCGGTGGGCTTGCCCACAGGCTCAGTGACCCCCATCAGGCAACTCTGTGACTTTGAGCGGCTCCCCAAACTTCTTCCTTCCCAGCATGTGAAAATCCATTAATAATAATACACGGAGCTCGGAGAGCCTGCAGGCTGTCTCTGGATGAAAGAAAGCGTTATCATATTAACTAATTACATGAATTAGAATAAATTAATTAAATAACTGGCTTAATGAGATTAGTGCATTTGTTGTTTAATTATCCATTGCCGCGATTGATAATAATAATGGGTTCTGCACTCGTGACAGGTGATGAGTCTGTCAGTGAGCAGTGGCATGTGAAACCACAAAGGAGTCGCCTTGGTAGGGGAGGACAGAGGGTGCCCAGCTTCCCTGGCCTTGTCCTATAAAACCCGGGCGTGGAAAAGGTCAGAACGTGGCCGGAGGGCTTCTGGTCAGCCCGCCCTCAGAGTCTGGCTTCCTCACCTGTAAAAGGGGCCTGGGCTGTCTTACATCCGTGGGCATCGGTGACACCGGAGTTAAGGCAGTGTCCCCACCTTGGTCTGGGATGTCCCCAGAGTGGAGCCGGAGGCAGAGGCTAACGAGTGAGGCCCCTGCTTGGCACCCGGGCCACTGTCTGGGCGGATGAGGGCCTACCGTGTCGTCACAACCACCGTCTCTGGGGACACCCGGCACCGGGGTTCTGATGTAGCTTCTCTCACCCTTACCCTCGGTCCTTGCATTGACTTCCCTCACGTCCTCTCTTCCTCTCGGTCCTCCCTCCTTCCTGGAATATTCCCGACTGAACTACCCACACACAAACCTTTGGGGGAACCCCAGGCGAAGACACTGGGGACTGAAAGTGGCCCCAGAAAGCAAGCCTCAGGATGACATTTTGGAACTGTCGCTCGCAGAGGACAGCTGCCTCCGTGTTGCCCAAAGATGCTTGTCTACCCTCTCTCAGTCCTGCCTGACTCCTCCGGTGTGTTCCCTGTGGCCTCACGGAAGGGTGGGTCTGCCCATCTCCCACGTAAATCCAGTTAGCCTTCCTGCCCCCTATGTCCTCTGGCCCCGCGTTCAGTGCCATGCCAAAGCGGGCCCAGCATGCCCACCTCTAGTGCACAGCATCACTGTTCACACTGCCGGGGGCTATTCCTGCCGAGTGTGGCAGTGGCTCCAAGGATCCTTGGGAGAGCAGAGAATGCCAGGTTCCAGGGGGACGAGTCCCGCGTCAATCAGTCCCTCCCTATCCGTCTTTATATTTCGTTGCTGAAGCCCCACGAGGGTCCACTTTTTAGCTAAGACTTGCAGCTCCTTCAGTGTGAAAACTGCCTCCGCCCAGAGCAGCAACCATACCCCTCTGCTTGAGCCGTGCTGAGACCCGGTGCTGCTTATGGCCCAGCGGGCAGTGCAGGAGGGGCTGTGGGGGCATCATCAGCTCGCCAGGCACCAGCTGCAGGGAAGGGTTTGGCAGGGTCTCCAGGCAGGGAGGAGCCCCTCTCCTCTAAGAGAAGGGCCAGGGGGTTCCTACCAGCCTGGTGGGTTAGAGGAGTTTGGTTGGATGTTCTTAGGCTCGTTCTCCCTTCTGCCCCCATTTGGGTCTCGGGGCCTCGCTCAGCCTCCTGATTATCATAAGAGACCTGTTGTTATGCACCCAGTTTCCTCTGTCATCGTTACACCCTCAAATTTGATCCCAGGCCCGGTTTTCCACGCACTCTGCCTGGCAGAGGCAGGAGATGAGGGTATCCCTAACGCGGCCAGCAGAATTCTGCCTGGAGTTGATATTTGGCTGGTCTGGGCTTGTCATTGGCCTTCAAGGTTTCTTGAGCCATTAAGAAAAGCAGTCCGACTCCACAGCCTTCCTACTTACTGTCTCCCTCAGGCTGGACAAGGGCCACAGCCACCATACAGCTCAGTGTCTTTTCACTGTCCATCTGTGTCTTGTCCTCGTCTGCCACAGGTGAGGGTCTGAGGAACCATGATGCCGAATGTCCGAAATGTCATCTGAGGATTGCCTTCTAGGCTCACGTGCAGACCCCCATGAATTTGCTAGCGTTCCTGTGTGGGTAGTTTCTTTGGGAAGGTGATCCAGGAGGGAGGAGTGAGGATTTGAAGGAATAAGCACAGGAAAGAAGGAAAGCCAATACAAGGACCTGTTATCCTTTAGGTAAGAGTTTGGCCTCAGAAGAACTAGTTGATCAGACCCAAAGTACCTTCTAGAGCCTTCTGGGTTAGATTCCAAGCCATCAGCCCAAGGAAATAAAGAGGGAAGGGGTTAGCCACCAGCTCCCGTCTCCTATTGGTCAAGAATCATCCAATGGGCGTTAGCTGCCCTGCATGTTCCGTGCGTATCATGGCACATGCTCAGTGGGTGTCGTCCACCCCCCACCCCCACCCCCGCACCGGGGGACAGGAAGTGGGAAATGCACTGTCAGGTGGTACTTTCGTAAACTTGGTCAAGGCTGCAAGGTCCTGCTTCCCACAGTGGCGACTGGAATGAGAGATGAGACCAAGAAGGTTGGAAATGGCACCCAAGCAGTGGCCGATACGGAAAGTGCTTTGCAAAGTGCCTGGTACAGTTACAGCACCATTTAAAAGGCAGTCATGATTTTGTATCCCCGGTAACTTGCATTCACTAAACAATGGATAAGTGAACAGAAAGAACAAGTATCTGGCCTTTAGTAAGTGGGCCTCATGTATATTTAAATGGCTCAGCTCACAGGCTAACAGAACGTGAGCAGGGGACCTCTGACTGGTCTCTGTCTACATTCTGCAGACATCAGTGCTGGGCCAACAGGACTTATTAAAATTTTTTTAATGTTTATTTATTTTTGAGAGACAGAGAGAGACAGAGCATGAGCAGGGGAGGGGCAGAGAGAGAGAGGAAGACACAGAATCCGAAGCAGGTTCCCAGGCTCCAAGCTGTCAGCACAGAGCTCGATGCGGGGCTCCAACCCACGAAACGCAGGACTGTGACCTGAGCTGAAGTTGCAGGCTTAACTGACCGAGACCCCAGGCGTCCCAGACCATCAGGACTTTAAACATCTTTTTGAGAAGGGGTTTTGGCCCATGGCCTCTGAAGACTTCATAGTGATGGGGACTTCAGGGCAGGAGGGCAGTCCCGGAGGAACACAGTTGAATAAACTCAGGTGGCGAGGGTAGCAAGGCTGGAGATCACGTCCACGGGACCTGAGCTTCTGCCGCTTGGCTTTGAACTAGATTCTATCATGTGTGTGAGACGCCTACTTCTCAGAAGATCAAATAGACACACTTTTTCCTATTCCTCCTGCTAAGCACAATTGACGACCCTGGACATTAAATAGAAAAGAAACAGGATGCCTGGGTGGCTCAGTAGTTAAGCATCTGACTTCAGCTCAGGTCATGATCTCACTGTTCCCGGGTTCAAACCCCACATCGGGTTCTGTGCTAACAGCTCAGAGCCTGGAGCCTGCTTTGGATTCTGGTCTCCCTCTCTCTCTGCCCCTCCCCTGCTTTCGCTCTGCCTCTCTCTCTCTCTCTCTCTCTCTCTCTCTCTCTCTCTCTCTCTCAAAAATAAGCAAACATTTAAAAAATTTTTTTAAATAGAAAACAAACATAAGAAGACTCTGGAAGGTAGAGAGAAGAAGGCAGACTGGCTGGGACTTTGGGAACGATATGCTGGGCAGATCCCTGGGAAGTGTCGAGCTGGATTCCAGGACCCAGTGACAATATCTTTCAGAAAGGAAGGGAACTCAAATCATTCTCAGGTGAAGGACAACGAGGAGAATTTGTCACCAACAGACGTACCCTAAAGGAGGGACAAAGGAACTTCTCTATATGATGTTAGGGTGGGATTATGGATGGGAGGAAGTGGGGGTGGCACAAAGAAGGGCAGCAGGACGGACCCTTGCAGTGATGGAAAGTTCTGGGTTCTTGGCTGTGATATTTTGCGAGAGGATATCACTGGGGGGGACAGGACAAAGGGCATACAGGAGGTCTCTGTGTTATTTCTTAGAGCCGCATGGGAAGCACATTCCTCAACACAAAAAGTTCAGTTTAAGCGTGCGTGACCTTGGGCAGGTTCCTCCTCTCAGCCTGTCTCCCCCATCTGTGGCATGGAGACAACAGGAGGATCCCCAAGTGTAACACAGATTTTCCAGCATGTTCTTGGGGGGTAAGTAAATGATATGAAACAAGACGATTACCCAGAACAGCACCTGAAGCTGGGCAATTGCTTGTTGTGTGTTAGCAATAATTCGTATGAACAAGAAAAAGAACCACTTCGCACAGGTTAGCGTGTTAAGCCCTTAGCATAGCTTTTCCTCGCTTCATCCTGGTGACAGCCCCGTGAAGCAGATGACACCTGCATGGCCGTTTCACAGTCAAGGAGACTGGAGCCTCCACAGTGCCCGGGGTCACACAGCTAGTGAGAGGCACGTGCATGCTTTGAACGAAGGCCACCCTGCTCCTTCTGTCCGGGCTCTGACCCACTTTGCCACGTGGCCCAGATAGTGCTTTTTCCTCCAAGAAGGAGTTATTTTTGTAATTGGTGTCCCTCTTCCCTGGAGTAGTGGTCATGGAGGTCTATGGAGTGCGGCTTTGACCAGGGGAAGCCCACGCTCTGTGCCCCGGTCCTGCCCCTGCACCCCACCCCCCACCTCCCGCCAGCCAGAACTCAAAGGTCCGAGTAGGTGGGGGCAGTTTGAAAGTGGACAAGACAGGCAGGAAGGCTGGGGGCCGGGAGCCTCCGACAAAGATGTAAAAGGAGTCAGAAAAGTCGGCCAAGGCCAGAAAAGGTGCCCCGGGGGTTTACCAGAGTGTGAGTGTTATGCCCAAAGTTCTGAAACCTCCCACAAAAGACCACCAGAGTCGTAAGTCAAAGCCAAGCGGCAAGGGTCGTTTATTGCAGGTTCGAACCTGGACCTCTGCGGCTTGGGAAACCGGAGACCCAGTGGGGTGGTGGTTTTCTGGTACCGGGGGAAGCCTCTTTCCGTTGTGTTGAGGGTATGTATGGAGTGGCCGAGGAGGGAGAGATGAGCTGACTTGTCCAGAAGGGTGCCTCTCCCCAGGTTTCTGGGAAGGAGGCTCAAGCCCAAGGTCTTTTTTTTTTTTTTTTTGTATGAAAGCCAGCTATGTGGCTCAGGGAATGAGGATTTCATAACAACAGCAATAATAATAAAAATAGCAACCATAAGGCAGGCACTTAGCATTAATAGCAGGTTAGTTTATCAGCAGAGCACCCAGCAGGCATTAACTAATTAAAACTCCTCCAAGGTAAGCAGTTATTGATTTGTGAGGAGAGATGAAAAGCAACCCGTGTGGAGGTGCTCACATCAGCCAGGCTGAACGATGAGCCAATCTAGGGCACGAGTCGTGTGACGGCCTCGTTCCCAAGGGCTGGGGGTTCAGGAGGCTGAGCCCCTTTGAAGGCCTTGGGTCCTCTCCTCCAAAAGTTGTCTTCTGCTGCAGAGAAGAGGTGACCATCCTTGCCCTCCGGAGGAGGGGAAGAGAGAAAAAGGTGCCACGGGACAAACCAGCGACAGTGTTACGACCTACTGTGACCTGAGCACTTACTATGTGCCAGGCAGTGGCCTAGTTTTTACTGACATAATCTCATTCTGTGTTAACAACACCCCTGTGAGGTACATATCATTATGCCCATTTTACAGATGGAGAAACTGGGGTTGTAAGAGACAGTCCTTTCCCCGGGGTCCCAGAGGTGGTAAGGGAAGGGCTTTGTCTCAAGATTTCTGGAAGGTTTTGTGAATTTATGCCAAACATCTCGATCCTTGTGATGAACCTCTGCACTAGGGACCTGTTCTCATTTTACAGATGGGGAAACTGAGGCCCACAAGGGGTAGGGCATCACTTATAGGCAGTGGGGCCCTATAGACAGACACAGTACAGGTCTGTCTGATTCCAAGGCCACCCCTCCTTTTCCTCCTGGACCCCGAGACAGGTGCAAAGAGGAGCTCTCTCTGGAAGAGGAAGTTTGGATGTTGAGCCTGGTGTGGAGAGCTTGTAACCTTTGCTCAGTGTGCTTGTGCTGGGGTCCAAGCCACAGATGCAATGCCTCCAGGGGGCCCGGGAGCTCTGGTTTCTCCCCTTGCCTCGGTCTATGCCCCAGAAAAGTAATTCCAAGTCTATAAAGTGCTTTCACACCCCTTTGTTCAACTCTGCACGGTAGGCAGGGCAAGAAAACCAGTGCCTCTCCCAGGGGCAGGTGCACCCCTGAACTTGGCACCTGATACGCCTCCATGGCCTGGATCCACACGGTGGGCGCCCTGGCTCCTGCCGGAGAAAAGTGGATGTACTACTTGATTGATTGATTGATTGATTCATTCATTCGTTAAGATCTCAAAAAAAATTTTTTTTTAATGTTTATTTATTTTTGGGAGAGAGAATCCGAAGCAGGCTCCAGGCTCCAAGCTGTCAGCCCAGAGCCCGACATGGGGCTCAAACTCAGGAACCGTGAGATCGCGACCTGAGCCGAAGTCGGACGCTCGACCGACTGAGCCACCCAGACACCCCTAATATATTTTTTTAATTAAGTAAACTCTATCCCCAACGTGGGGCTCGAACCCACAACCCTAAGATCAAGAGTTGCATGCTCCGCCGACTGAGCCAGCCAGGCACCATGTGTTTACTACTTAATTCGACCCCCACAACACTGCCAGGACAACGTTACCCTCAGTTTCCCTGGTATAAGGGAGGGAGTCCCCCAAGGACACACAGCCAGCAGGCGAGGGCAGGAGGCTTTGGTCTCAGGCACACCTAACCCCCTCCATCCCCCCAGCCCACACGTGTAACTGCCACGCTTACCCGCCTGCCCTGGAAATGGGGTGTGCACAGCTTATCGCTGATAATAAAAGCTGACATTTCTGAATGCTTATTATATGGCACGCAGGGCCTTTTCAATGTAATCTCTGCAACAGTCCTGTGCAGGAGGTGTGACTGTGGCCATTTCACAGATGAAGTGTTCAAGAGAAGCAAGGGAACAGTTTTCCTGGTGAGCGAGGAGAGCAGGACTTGGGACTCAGGTCTGTCTGAGTCCAAAACCCAGCTGGACTCATCATGCTGACACCTTATCTTTGCTCCTCACGCTCCGACGCCTCCTGGCGATACCTCGCCGTGGCCTTCCCGCTTCTGTCCTGCTGCTCTGGCTTCAAAGTCAAGTTTCCTAGTTTGAAGCGGGGCATCGTCACAGCACAGCAGTCGTGTGACCTGGGCATCAAGCTCTTTAAAAGTCTTCCCAGGAGGTTCTAAGGTGCAGTCTGGGCTGAGAACCGCGGGCTGAAGAAAAAGGCACGGGATCTAGATCTCAGCGTGGAATGATCTCGCGAAATCCTCGGGTTTGGTGCCCTGCCTTCATCCTCTTCACAGACGAGTGAGGAACCCGAGGCCCAGAAAGCCGAAGCGTTAGGCCAAGAGGGCCAGCAAGTCAGGCTGGCAGTGGAGGCTGGAGCCCGAGCTCCCGAACCCGGCCCAGGGCTGGTTCCTTGCTGCGGCGCCTAGATGGCCGCAGCCTTGAATGTGGGCCATCTCCGGGTGCTCATCGGCTCCCACTCCTAGGACCTTGTCCTCCATTGCCTGGGCTACTCTCTTCTGCTCGGGCACAAGTCAGGGCCTCCAAAGACTGTAACCAAGGAGCTGTGGAAATGACAGCAAAAAGAGGCACAGGGAGGGACAATCGTCATGGTAAGGGGAGGAGCCCCACTGTCCCCCAAACGTACTAGCATTTGCCACCTCCCAGACTTTGCCTGTGCCTTGGGGTAAGATGCAGGAGGAAGGCAGATGGGCCGGAATAGTGTCTTCATTACCGATTGAGCTGAGCTTGGGGAATGTGGCCTAATTCCAGAGGCCAGAGTCTGACAGCCCACCCCGCGTGCTCTGTCCTTCCCTAGGTCCCTCCACAGACGGGGCTCCCCTGGGAGTAGAGAGAGGGCTCATGCCCCCCATGAGCGTGTGGCTCCCCAGAGCCTGGGAGGAAGAAGGGGCAGGACTGGGTGGGCCTGGCCTCCCCTTCCACACTCCCCAGTGCACCGGGGTGAGGGCGAGGGGCCGGTAGTGGGGTGCTGACCCACGGAAGGCGGGGGTGGTGAGGCCCATGCACCCCTTCATTTTCAGAGGGTCTGGGGGTGCTTCATGGGCATCTGTGTGATACGAGAGTCTGTCTGCAGATTGGTGGGTGATCGCTGCCCCAGGACGGCTGAGGGAGCCGCAAAGCCGAACCAATTCTGCTGAAACGTGCTGTCCCATAGACGCGACTTTGTTAGAAGGATGCGTGGGCTCAAAGCTCTGGACCTGAGTTCTGGTCCTGGCTGGGCTGTGTGCGTGGCCTTGGACAAGCCACCCCTCTGGGCCTCTGGAGAACGGAGATCGTCCGGCAACCTGGTTTATTTCTCAGCGCCATTCGGGGTCACGGTGAGCACACGGCAGGGACGCGCCAGCGGATGCGATCCTCGGTCAGGATTTGGGACCGCTGCTTAGCCGTCAGGGCTCTGCGGTGCCTCGCTGGGTGGCTGCCTGGTCCGGTGGCTTGTCCTCCCCGGGATCCCGGAGGGCTTCCACCCAAGCAACCCTGGGATGCCCCCTGCCTGGTGATAGCACTGCCACTTTATAAAGCCGGCAGGTGCTTTGTCCACCACAGCTCTACCCCGGGCACGTGCTTTCATCCTGCAGCCGTAAAGTGGGATCAAGCCTGTAAAGTAGTAACAGCAAAGAGGCTCTTTCGTCGGGTGCAGGTGGAGGTGAACAAGGTCAGAAGTCCGAGACCTCCAGGCATTTCCTGGCAGCTGATAACCCTCCCTGGGCCTGAACCAGCTGGGTCCCCGCTGCAGAGGCTCCTCTCCCTGTGAACGAGGGGGCGCACTGTAGATGGTTCTCGGCTTGGACTCATGAACACCCGTGCGCCTGGGTGGTGCCCTCAAAACACGGCTGGGGGCGGGGTGCCACCTGCCTGGGTTCTCACCTGTGTGCCATCTGCTGAGTGTGTCTTCTCTGGCTCCTTCCCCTCTCGGAGCACAAAAATGGAGGAGAAGAGTGTGGCCAAAGAAGTCAACTCAGCACTGCCATGTGGGGTCCCACAGGCCTGGGTTCATGTCCCGGCTCCCACTTACTGGCTGTGTGACCTTGGGCAAGGCTCTGTACCTCTCTGGACCTAATTCCTCATCTATTCACGGTGAAGACAACACCTCCTATAACTCAGATCAAGCCTGGCACGTAGCCGTGTCATGAAAGAAACTCCCTGGTCTCCCCTTTGCCATCCTTCTCCTCTCTCTTGCAGGGCCCTCCCCGCTCCCAGGACTCAGAGAAGTGGATCCGAAGGGGCCTTTGAATTATCCCAGGAGAGGTGTGTGGGGTGGAGATGGGAGCTCTGGCCTCTGGTGCCAAACAACTGGGTTCTGGTTCCGGTCTGGAAACTTCTAGCTCTGTGGCTTCAGGCAAGTTGCTTAATCTGAGTCCCCGTCTTTACCTTCGTCAGGGCAGATTTTGGCACCAGTGTTCTGGGGCTGCTCATCTGGACACCCCACCGGCCTCTGCACCTGTCTAGAGGAGGTCTTGGGAAAGTACCCAGGTGGGAGAATGGGGCCTGGAAAGATGGAGTCACCTGCCCAACACCACCTAGCTAGGAGTTCGGCCTGAAGAAGGAAGGTGCTTGTTGTGTGTCCTAATTGGGGTTACCCTAGCAAAAAAATTTTTTTGTAATGTTTATTTATTTTTGAGAGAGAGAGAGAGAGAGAGACCGAGCATGAGTGGGGGAGGGGCAGAGAGAGAGGGAGACACGGAATCCGAAGCAGGCTCCAGGCTCCGAGATGTCAGCACAGAGCCCAACGTGGGTCTCAAACCCACACACTGCGAGATCGTGACCTGAGCTGACGTCAGATGCTTAACCAACAGAGCCACCCGACGCGGGGCTCGAACTCACAAATCGTGAGATCATGACCTGAGCTAAAGTCGGACGTTCAACTGACTGAGCCACCCAGGCACCTCATTTTTTTTTAAATTTTCTTTTTTTTTTCACATTGGCTACTTTTGAGCTACAACAGCAGAGTAAAGTACCTCCTACAGCGACTCTAAGTCCTGTAAAGCCTAGAATATCTGCTGCCCCTTTACAGAGAATGTTTGCAACCCCTGCCCTGGCAGCTGGGGTGTCTGTGCCGGAATCCACTGCCCCCCCTCATTTCACAGGTGAGGGAGTTGAGGGTGAGTGATTTGCCCACCGCCACATGCCCCTGGTGGCTTCTTAGGGTCAGCGTACAGGTGGTTAGCTCAGGGCTGTTCCCCCCCGGGGGTCACAGCAGAGAGGGGGAAATGAGGGTGGTGTGGAAATGTCCTGGCAGCTGTACCCACCAGCTGTGAGATGCTCTGCCGATGGGGAGGCATGTTCCGATCCCCCATTTCTTTCCTTGAGCCTCACCGCAACCCTCCGGACAAGTATTTGTGTCCATAAATGCTGAATGAATGTAAGGGAATCCCCACGGCTTATTCTGGTGGCTGACGTTCCCACGGCCGCTGGCAGGTTTGGAACTCAGAGCCCCGCCTGCTGCCTGCTGGCTTCTTCGTGGGGCTCAGAGCCCTCAAGCTCCCTCTGTGCTGGAGACGCAGGTCAGAGCTGGCCAGCACATCTGGGGAGTGCTCTGGACCCCAGCGTGCACTCTAACCCCGCACCCCAAGCTCTGGAGCTCACAGAACTCTTTAAAGGCACCTCCTCGCGCGAGTCATTTGAGAGCATTTTCCTGTCTTAGGAGAAGTTGTGTTGGGGGTGTCTCAGCACTGGCTGCCTGAGCCTGGGGCTTCTCTCCTTCCTCTCACTCCCACCAAACCCAGGAGGCTGCTTGTTCCGGGGCCCCGGTGCAGAGCGCCCAGACAGCTTTTGCAGAGAGCCCGGCTCAGGTCAGCAAAGGGGGCCGGGATGCAGCGGTGTTGAGGACCGGTTCCTTTGCTCTCCCCAACCGATCTGATCAGGGGGTGGCAGCCTGGGATGGGAGAGGGCAAACGTGCAGCCAGACGGCCCTGGGTTTGAATCCTGACCTTGTCACTGGCTGTGTGGTTTAGAGCCTGTTCTAAGACCCTCTTGGCATTCCTTCCTTCACCTGTAACAAGGACAACGAGGATTACCCATGCATGCGACTCACGCGTGCTGGGGTTTCTTCCGGGTGCCAGCAGCATGTGAATTAAATACCATGATTCCCCCAGGGGTCTGGGCCCGGCCAGCCCCCAGTTGGTAGCTAGCTGTGTTCTTGTTCTTGTTCTTGTCTTCTGTCCTGGCTTCTTGACCTTCCTCTCCCCTGGGGCCATAAGCAGGGGTCGGCTCTTTGCACAGGGTCCTGAGACGGGCCCGCGGGAGAATGGCATTCAGCAGTGTGGGGTGGAGGTCGGCTCCCTCTAGGATTTCTGCCCTGGTCTTGCCAGAACAAGGACTTCTGCCCTGCCCCATCCGGGTGCCCTGAGCCCCGGGGCGGATCATTGCCCCAGCATGCATTCATCTTCGTGCACGTGCTACGGTGACAGTGAAAGACTTTAGGGGACCCTCCTGGAACGTGAGCTTGGAGAGCACAGTGGCCTCCGTCTTGTCTGCTGCCGACCCCCCAGCACCTGCGAGGCTCTGGGTACACAGTAGGTGTCGAATGCATGGGGAAGGCCAAGAAGGATTCTTTTCTCCCCTCAAGGTCTTCCAGAGGTTTGGAGAAATAAATTGACATAAATGGACAGGAAAAAAGCAGGGGTTTTATTACATGCACAGGGAGGCTCAGTAATGAAACGGAGACCCAAGTAAATGACCGGGGCAGGCAGTTTGTATACCTTTTTAGACAAAGAGACAATAAATCTGTGAGGAATTCACAGGTCAAAGAAAAGGTAACTTTGGGGGCCTCAATCAGTAAGGAATTCTCAACAGAATTTGGGTGGGGGGTAGTACGTTAGTGAAGCAACAAGGGTTGTTTATAGAGCCTTCTCGGCTCTAAATTTCCCATCTCTGGGGATGGAGATGTCTCTTTACCCCCAGATGCGGGGAGGGTAACTTTCACGTGGGAGATTCATTTTCTGCTTCCAGGGGGATGGGAGGGTCTGAGTGTCCTTCCTGCCCAGGCTGTCTGTTAAGTAACTTTATTTAAAATGATCTATATAGGGGCACCTGGGTGGTTCAGTGTTGTTTAAGCGTCCGACTCTTGATCTCAGCTCAGGTCATGATTTCGCGGGTTGTGGGATCAAGCCCCACACTGGACTCTGTGCTGGCAGTGAGGAACCTGCTTAGGATTCTCTCTCTCTCTCTCTCTCTGCCCATCTCCTCTGCTCTCTCTCTCTCTCTTTCAAAATAAATAAATATACATTAAAAAAATAAACTGATCAGTATGCCAAAGTAGCACATTTTGGGGCTGCCTGCCCTTGGCCCCTGCAACCAAGAAACCTCTCATCCCCGAGGGTCATCTGAAAGTCGAAACTGAACTTTGCTTTAGAGCCATCAATGAGGCTTCAGAGATCACTTGCTGGATAAGAAAATGACTTTGTCTCGGCCTCGACTGCTTCGTTGTAAAATTTTCAGGGAAGGACTCAAGCCCAGAGAGTCAGGGGGCCTGGGATTTCACAGCCAAGTGCTTCTCGACGATCTGTTCCAAGCAGGGTCAGGTGCTGCCTTATGACCGGCCTTCTCCTCCTGCTTCCGGGGTTGTGTTCATGCTGTTCCCCCCGCTGGAAAGCTGGTCCTCCACTTTTCTCTGTGTCTGTCTCTGTCTCTCTCGGCAGCCCAGAGTCTGTTCCACCTTCATGAAACCTTTCCAGGCCTCTCAAAACATTCGTTCACCTCATGGCTTTTGCTGAACTCCTCTGACAGAATTACTTTGAGACCCTCACCTTGGCATTTAACTGTTTCCTCAACCAGATGCTACATGTCCCGAGGGCCATGTGTTACGCCTCTAACCTCGTGTGTGGCCTAGGACGGGGAACACCTGAGCTCAGCACGAGGAAGGGGCAGTAAAGCCAGACATGGGCTCAGTATTTCCAGGGTCTGGGCACTGAAATCATCACCCTCGATGGGTTCGAACCCACAGGACCAATGGGATGAGGCCTGTCCCCTACTTTCTTTTTTTAAAAATTGATTGATTGATTGAGAGAGAGAGAGAGAGAGAGAGAGAGAAGGAATGAGTAGGGGAGGGGCAGAGAGAGAATGGGAGAGAGAGAATCCCAAGCAGGCTCTGCACTGTCAGTGTGGAGCCCGACGTGGGGCTCGAACTCACAAACCACGAGATCACAACCTGAGCTGAAGTCGGATGCTTAACCGACGGAGCCACCCAGGTGCCCCAAATGTCCCCTGCCCCCAGCTTTATTGAAATAAAACTGACATACAACACGGTGTTCAACGTGATGGTTTGATACATGTCTCTATTGCCAAATGATTATACACTAAAGCTAGTTAATACCTCCCTCCCCTGCATAATCATTTTTTTTATTGATGGGAACACTGAAGAACTGCTCTTCTAGCAACTTCCAAGTATATAATACAGTACTGTTTTTTTTTTTAAATTTTTTAACGTTTGTTTATTTTTGAGAGAGAGAAAGCACGAGCGAGACGGAGAAGGGCAGGGAGAGGGAGACAGAGGATCAGAAGCAGGCTCTGCTCTGACAGCACAAAGCCTGATGCGGGGCTTGAACCCACAAACTGTGAGATCACGACCGGAGCCGAAGTCCAGACGCTTAACCGACTGAGCCACCCAGGTGTCCCATATAATACAATACCGTTAACCATAGCCACCCTGCTGTACGTTCGATCCCCAGAACTTATTTCTGTTCCGGCTGGAAGTTTGTACCATTTGACCAACATCTCCCCACTTCCCCCACCCCCCAGCCCTAACCACTATTCTACTCTGTTTCTTCGAGTTTGGCTTTTTTAGAACCCACGTGTTAAATGATATCTTCTACTATTTGTCCTCTGATTTATTTCACTTAGAGCTCATTGAGTTATTTTAAGAATTGAATGAGAACACGAAGGTGAAGCAATCTGCCCAGTGTCTTACTAAGTGCTTACCAAGTGCTAAGAATCATTAGTTTTGATAATAAAATTGTTCCTATTTCATGCCAGTTATATAAAGAATTCTCAAAACCCAATAGTAAAAAAAACAAACAAACAAACAAAAAAAACTCAAGCAATTCAATTAGAACATGACTGAACTCATCATCAGAGAAATACAAATCAAAACCACAATGAGATAGCACTTCACACCTGTCAGAATGGCTAACGGTAACAAGTCAGAAAACAATAGATATTGGGGAGGATGCGGAATAAAGGGAACGCTTTTGCAATGTTGGTGGGAATGCAGACTGGGGCAGCCACTCTGGCAAATCGTATGGAGTTTTGTCAAAAAATTAAAAAATAGAACTACCCTATGACGGAAATTGCGCTACTAGGGATTTATCCAAAGGATACAAATATGCTGATTCTAAGGGGCACGCGCACCCCAATGTTCATAAAAGTGCTATCAACAATAGCCCAATTATGGAAAGAGCCCAAATGCCCATTGATCGATGAATGGACAAAGAAGATGTGGTGTGTATGTAGATACAAGGGAATATTACTCAGCGATGGAAAAGAATGAAATCTTCCCATTAGCAACAACATGGATGGAACTAGAGTGTACTATGCTAAATGAAATAAGTCAGCCAGAGAAAGATATCACATGATTTCACTCATATGTGCAATTTAAGAAACAAGACGAACATAGGAGAAGGGAAGGAAAAATAAGTTACTAACAGAGAGGGAGGCAAACCATAAGAGACCCTTAAATACAGAGAACAAACGGAGGGTTGGTGGAGGAGGTGGGTGGGGGATGGGCTAAACGGGTGATGGGCATTAAGGAGGCCACCTGTTGGGATGAGCCCTGGGTGTCATATTAAGTGATGAATCACTGGGTTCTAACCTGAAACCAATACTACACTGTATGTTAGCTAACTTGCATTTAAATACATAAAATTAAAAAAAGAAAGAACATGACTGGAATAGATGAAGAGGTTTCCCCAGAGAAGATACACGGACGACGGCAAGCACAGGGAAAGATATTCCATGTCGTTAGCCATCTGGGAAATGCAAACAAAGACCACAAGGAGATTTCACACTACCTAACTATCAGAAGGGCTAAAATGAAAAATAGTGACAACACTAAAGGTTGGTGAGGTTGTGGAGAAGCTGGATTGCTCGTATGCTGCAGGTGGAAACATAAGATGGCCCAACTGTTCTGGAAAACAGCTTGGTAGTTTCCTGCAAAGCTGACCGTGCAACCCAGCCATTGCATTGCCGAGCATTCCCCAGGCCTGCAGAGAAATAAAGACTTGGGTTCACGCCAGATCTGTGCTCCGGTATTTACAGCATCATTATTCACGATAGCCACAACATGGAAACGACACAACTGTTGTTTTGCAGTGGGCGAGTCAGCAAGCGAATCATGGTGCATCCATACCAGGGAACAGAACCCAGCAAGCGACAAAAGGAGCAGACCCCCGGCACACGCCCCAGCTTTAGATGGATCTCAGGAGAACCACTGTGAGTGAACACGGCCAACCCCACAGGCAAAGGCTGTGGGATCCCATTCATATAAATTACTGAGAGGACAGAATTCTAGAAGGGAGAGCAGATGAGTGCTTGCCAGGGGTTAGGGATGGAGAGAGGGCAGGAGGGACGGGTATGGCTATGAAAGGGCCACCTGAGAGATTCCCTTTTGGGAATGTTCTGTATCTTGGCTGTGTCCATGTCAGTATCCTGGTGGTGATTTTGTAACTTTTCCAGATTCCATCGGAAAAGCCAGGTAAAGGGTACCTGAGCTGGCTCTCTATGATTCCTTACAGCTACATGTGAACATACAAGTCGCCCCAAATAGAAAGTTCGGTTAAAAAAATGCATAATCTCTTCCAAGAACTACAAGTAATTGCAAGGGATGGAAGGAAATAGTGAGTGGGAAGTTTCAGTAGAGGTGAGGCTGGTGAGGTCTCCTGGGGGCAGATCACAAAGGGTTGGTGGGGGTGGGGTGGGTTCTGGACCTTCTGCCTGGATATCTTGGCAAATACTGGGGTCGCAGAGGCACTGGAAGGTTTTCAGCAGTCGTGGATTTGGAGGCTCACTCCAGTAGTGCTGTAGAAAGGTACTGAGTGGGTGGTTCTGGAAGCTGGGAGACCAACCACAAGGCTGGAGGTGATGAAGTTGGAAGCTGGGTGAGGGCAGGTGGCCAGGAAGGATGGCCTTTCCTGGGGCATACAAAGGCCTTTATTTTATTTTATTTTATTTTATTTTATTTTATTTGGTTTTATTTTTGGAATTTATAAAAGTTTTTATTTACTCACAATTTTAGTTTAGTAATGTGATTAGCAGAGATTGAAAGTCATTACAACAAAATTATATAGCAAAAAGTCATTATCTTTAAGCCAGTACCCAAAATGGTACAAACCCAAATAATCGACCTGTATCATACATATACTGTTACCAGGCTAGGCTCAATCCATTTTGCTGTATCAGAAACAAAACTCATCCTCGAGTGATGTGAGCATTGGAAGAGAGTATATACTGGCATTTATTACAAAGCATCTCAAAGAGGAGATAATATCCAACAAGAGGGAGAAGTGGTCGTATTATGCACGCAAAATAATCTTGTTGGCAGTGTTTCACTGTGTGAGATAGATGAGCTATAGACTCTGGGGGTGTCCTTTTATCCTTTCAATCATCAACATCTTATTTTATTTTAATTAATTAATTAATTTTAATATAATTTATTGTCAAATTGGCTTCCATACAACACCCAGTGCTCCTCCCAACAAGTGCTAAGGGCTTTTAAAAAAATATTTATTTTTGAGAGAGGGAGAGAGAGAGAGAGAACAAGGAGCGGAGGGGCAGAGAGAGAGGGGGACACAGAATCCAAAGCAGGCTCCAGGCTCCGAGCTGTCAGCACAGAGCCCGATGTGGGGCTCGAACTCACAAACCATGAGATCATGACCTGAGCTGAAGTCGGACTCTTAACCGACTGAGCCACCCAGGCGCCCCTTAAGGGTCTTGTGTTTTAAGACCCCTTTCCAGAAATCTGCACTGGCATCCACCTTAGGAAAAAAAAAGGTTGACAGCCCCTTTCTCTTCCAGGTCAGTGGGGCCAAGGAGAGACGCCTTCTGAATACAGCCGGGAGGCGGCCCCCATCAGCTCCGGAGTGCCAGCTCCCCTTCTGTGCCTTTTGGGACCAGGTGAGCAGGTGCAGGTGGCTTTGCCCTCGCCCCTGGGGGGCCCCGTGGAGGAGCACAGGCTCACCACGCATAGGGTGCGGGTTGAGGGGCGAGAGCGAGAGGAGATGACTGTCTTCATACATCACCTCTGTGTTGCCTGCGTCATGCAGCAAACGTGTCGTCCTTTTGTCATGAAAAAAACCAACAATGAAATAAGTAAAAACGGGGAGAGAGACCACATCCTAGCTCTCTTGACACTACTGTGTGCCCCTGAGCGAGGACCTTCGCCTCTCTGCCCCCCTAACCCCCCGCTGCGAGCCAAGGGTTGGCCCGAGAGACTTTTTGGGGCAATGAGTCCCCACCCTGTTTTCTGCACGCCCACTCGGGATCCTCCCGGGGAGGCAGGGATGGCATGCACTGTGGCCCATGTGCCACTCCCAGAGGGCTCCAGGGCCAGCCTTCCTCACCCCGGTCAGCACGGCAGTGACCCCGTGGGACCCGGAAAGAAGTATGTATGTAAGGAAGGTTAAGACCCAGCGATGGGCAGCCCTGTCCCTGAGCATAGCCCTGGGTCCCCTGCACTTCCTGGACTGTTGGCTGAACACCCCTGGACCTCCTGCCTCCAGGAAGGGGGTCCTTCTCATGGCAGGGGGCTCTGGGTTCGGCAGCGCTGGCTGTGGACAGCACTGCCATCCCCCACCCCCCACCCCCGCCCTTGAAGGGACTCTGGTTTTGATGTCCGTACCCAAAGCCTCAAAGAGAGGAAATACCCCATCTTCCTTTCTCGTTCTACACATGGGAACTGTGAGGCCCAGGGATGTGGGGAGCCGCTGTCCAGATGCATCCAGCAGGCAAGGGAAATTTGGGTTTGAATCCAGAATCTTCCCATGGCTAGCCTGGGATCTTCTGTCCCCAGCCCTGGGCTTCACCTTTGCAGAGGGCTTTGCAAACACCCTGGTGAATGAACAGCAGATGGCCGGCCACCTGGAGAGCAGAATGGCTCCGTGGTGCCCCCACATGCAACCCGAAATGTGGGACCCTCCAGCCCTCATCGAGCATCCAGGTGGCAAAGCATCATCCCACGTTTCCCCCGGAGGGCAGTGTGCTTGAAGATCCGGGTCAGGTCATTTAAGGAGGGGAGGTTTCACTAAAGGTGATGGAACGTCCTTCAGTCCCGGCTTTAGACTCATTGGAAAATATTTGGGGTGGCATTTTCGGCTTCCTTGGAAGGGAACCTGAGCCCGTTAGCAGAATGCAGTTGGCATCAGAGGGAGTTTGCGAGCTGTGTTCATTGCTTCTGAGGGACTCTGCAGACACAGCCTGATCCTGGCCCTGGGTGTAACTTTTCAGTTTATCAGCACTCTAGCTACAGGCAGCTTCCCTCTGAAGGCCAGAGGGGTGGGGGGCTTTCCCTGCGCCCGGGGCAGAGCAGGTGTGATTGGGAAAAGCTCTGGGTGGCCGAGGTTAATGCTGTGGGCAGCAGGCAAGCACACTGAGGCTGCGATTTCTTGCAGCATGAATGAGAGGCGAGGCGGGACGGATGTTGGGGAGACGCTGGAGCTCTGAGTGAGCTGCAGAGTGAAGAAAGGCTTCCATGGTCTCCAGCGATGGACGCTCCTGCCAGAAGACAAGGCGGTCCGTAGGGGAGGTCCCTGCCTTTCTGGAGCCACCGGTCTGGTGACGCTGTGGGTCCCTTCGCCGAACAATGCTTTCAGAATGGATGAACTGAAATACAGGGGATTCGAAAGGAAACTGATTATATTGAAGTTCAGCTATCAGAATAGTAAAATGTGTGTGATGCTATAGTACCTACGTGCGCTTCTTACCAGCACGCTAAATATTTTGAAATATTTGCAACAACCGTAGGGAGAGAGAGGGAAGCCGTCTGTGGGGACAACTGTGGGGACAACGTCATGCGTAGTGTGAATACAGCACTGCGTGATTTGTTGTCTGCAGGCCTAATGGAGGGAAATGCTACATCCGGGGTAGAGTTTAACTGAAAATATAGACGCCCATGCCCACAGGGTGTTGTGGGTGTACAATAAGGAAATAGTCTGAGTCAGAAGTTCACAGAAGGTTAGAGTTCTGAATAAATTGCAGTTAAAGTTAAATGGAAATGTCTTAAATAATATCCTTGTTTGCTTTACAAGATCTTTTCGGAATCCTTTAGGCACTTTTTAACATGGTAGGGGGGCCTGGGTGGCTCATTTGTTTGAGTGTTTGACTCTTGATTTCAGCTCAGGTAGTGATTTCATGGTTTGTGAGTTTGAGCCCCGCACCGGGCTTTGCGCTGAGAGCAATGGAACCTGCTTGGGATTCTCTCTCTCTTTCTCTCTCTCTCTCTCTCTCTCTCTCCCTGCCTCCCTCCCTCTCTCTCTCTCTGCCCCTTCCCTGCTCATGCTCTCTCTCTCTCTCAATAAATAAACTTTTTAACATGGTAAAATGTGTGAAACATACATTCTGTAGTAAAGATAACTTTTTTTCAACATAGGAGGGAACACAGACTTATTTCTCTTTCTGTCGGACCACAGTTTATACTGCTTGGTTTTCATGACCAGAGAGTAGTCTATCCCAGGTCCAAGAACCCCTCATAAGGAAATCTCTTGAAGGTTAGACGTCCATCCCCTCAAGCCCCTGCAGCGTCAGTGTGGTGTGGGGTCACAGGAAAGCCCTTTGGAGTGTCGAGTTCTACTCCTTCCTGTGGGTGACCATCGACTTTTACTTGAGCCTCATTTCCCCCAGTTTATACAGTGGGGATTTTCATCTGACCCTCTAGGGGTGTGATGAGAATGAATGGCCTGAGGGCTAAGCAAATCCGAGTCCCCTTGGAGTCCTATAGCTTGTGAACAACCTGTGTAACTCTACACAGTGGTACCTTCTCCCTTGACTGCAAGATGTTTTCCCTCGGTTTTATTCAGGTATAATCGACAAATAAAAATTGTATGTGTTGGGTGTGTGCAACACGGTGGTGTGATATACGTCGTGTAGCGATTACCATAGTCAAACTAATTAATACATCTATCACCTCACACAGTTACTTTTGGGGGGTGTGTGTGGTGAGAACACTTAGAATTTACTCTCTTCGCAAATTTCGAGAATAAAAGTGTCGTTAACTAGAGTCACCACGCTGTACATAAGATCCACAGTACTTATTCATCTTTTTTTCTTTTCAAGTTTACTTGTTTAGGGGCGCCTGGGTGGCTCAGTTGGTTCAGCCTCACGAACTGTGAGATCATGACCTGAGCCGAAGTTGGACGCTCAACCAACTAAACCACCCAGGCGCCCCTGTTACCACCTTATTGACTGTATTCCCGATGCTTTACTTTTTGTCTCTGTGACTTGTCTATTTTATAACTGAAAGTTTGTTGCTTCTTAATCCCCTTCACCTATTTTGTCCGTCCCCCATCCTTCCCCTCTGGTGACCACCCGTTTGTTCTCCACTTCTGCGTCTGTTTCTGTTTTTTGTTTGTTTGTTGGTTTTGATTTTTAGATTCCACATATGGTATTTGTCTTTCTCTGACTGACATTCACTTAGCATTCTACTCTCCAGGTCCATCCATGCTGTTCTCTATTTGTAATTTTTTGAGGAGCCTTCGTACTGTTTTCCACACTGGTTGCATCAATTTGCATTTCCACCGACAATGTGCAAGGATTCCCTTTCCTCCACACTCTCGCCAATATTTGCTATCTGTTGTCATTTTGATGACAGCCGTGCTAGCAGATGAGAGGTGGTGTCTCATTGTGCTTTTGATTTGCGTCTCCCTGACAATGTTAAGCACCTTTTCATGTGCTGGGCCGTCTACTCTGGCCTGTCTTCTTTGGAAAAGTGTCTATTGTCCCTTGCCCATTTTTTAACCGGCCCATTTGTTAATTTTTAAATTTTTAATAAATTGGCTTTTGTTTTTGGTTTCGTTTTTTGGTTTTTTGGGTTTTTTTTGCTATTGAGTTGTAAGAGTTCCTTATATTTTCATCAGACACACGGTTTGCAAATATTTTCTCCCATTCTTTTAATTTTGTTGATGGGTTGACTTTTCATTTTGCCGTGTGGAACCTTTGTAGTTTGATGTAATCGTTTGTTTATTTTTTGCTCTTGTTGTCTGTGCTTTTGGTGTTATATACAAGTAATTATTGCCAGGACCAATGTCATGGAGGTTTTCCCTTTGTTTTCTTCCAGGAGTTTTATGGTTTCAGGTCTTACATTTAAACCTTTAATCCATTTTGAGTTCATGTTTGTGAGTGGTGTAAGATAAGGGCTGGATGAAAATTCTTTTGCATGTAGATATCAAATTTTCCCAACACTATTTATTGAACAGACTATCCTTTCTCCATTATGCATTCTTGGCACCCTTTTAGGAGTTGACCATATATGTGAAGGTTTTTGTTTCTGTTCCACTGGTCTATGTGTCTGTTTTTATGCCAGTCCACACTATTTTGATTACTATAGCTTTGTGATACAGTTAAAAATCAGGTCATGTGATGCCTCTAGCTTTGTTCTTCTTTGTCAGGATTGCTTTGGCTAGTTGGTTTTGTGTGTGTGTGTGTGGTTCTGTAGAAATTTTGGGATCATTTTCTATTTCTTTGAAATATGCCATTGGAATTTTGATAAGGATGACTGCCAGACTCCTGATTACCCTCATGCATTAGAGGTGGGTTGTATATATCAGTCCTGTGTGATTCACTTGGGAAATTTCCTACTGAGAATTTGCAAAGATATGTAGATGCTTCCTTTTGAGAGCTTTGAAAATGGGGGCAAGGGAACACAGAGATCATAGAGGATGTTTTATTTGCATCCCCTGAAACTTTTAATCTATGCATATGGTAGCTAAGGTGTACTTAGCATCTACTATGCATCAGAGGTGCTGGGGGACTCTCTGCCTCAGTTTCCCATCGACAAAGTGGGAATACTAACAGGGTCTACCTCCTAAAGGCTGTTAGGAGGGATCAATGAGTAATGTTTATAAAGTGTTTATGATGGCACATAGTACTGTATCTGTGCTTAATAGATAAATATGTAGTCACTGATCCAAGTAGCATCTTTGCAAGGTAGGTCTGGCTTTCAATTATCCGATAAGGGAACTAAGGCCCGAGCCTGAGATTGTTGACATTTGTCAAGGGAGAGAGGCCCTGTTATCTCTTTCTACTCAGTCAGGGGGGTTGTCATGGATTCCCAGAACCACAAGTGTGCACGGGCTTGTAGGCCACTGGATGCTAGAATGTGCAGTCCCTTTCTGCTCTCGTCCACAGTGTTCTCCTGCACCACCCACCATGGGCCACCACTCTGGCCTTCCTTGTGTCCTAAGAACATGTCCAGACTATTCTCACTGCAGAGCCTTTGAACTTGCTGAACTGTATGCACAGGGCAGTGCCCCTGATCTTCTCAGAGCTGCCTTTGTCCCATTGCTTAGGCCTCAGTTCAAGTGTCTTGATCCCATAGAGGCCTCACACGGTCATCCTAACTCCATTTGCCCCTGTCCTGTTACTATCGTATCACGCATTTAAAATCTTTGTAGTTCTCTGAAATTAGTATGTTTATTTTTGCTTATTCGGTTCTTATCTGTTTGTCTTTCCTCCTCCTCAGAATATAAACTTCAGTACAGAAGGAAGTTTAACTTGCTCGCTGTTGTTTTTCTACCTTAAGATAGTACTTTGAACAATATAGGTTTGCAAATATTTACTAATTGACTGAATACTACGCTCTGATGAGTTTTGGCTCAGACACATGTGCTGTCAGGGAGCTCATTCCTTCTTGAGGCCATCTGCTCTGCTTTCTGTGACTTTGTTAGAAAGTTCCTTCTTTAACTGGATTAGTTCTGCCCCTTTGGAACCCACAGAACAAATCTCTTCCTATCACTTTTGGAGATGAGCTTTAGTTGGTGGCCCCATTTTTGGTTTATCAAAAGGTTCCCTTTGCCTTCCTTTCCCCCCTTCATGTGGCCTTTCAGGTAAGGCATAAAAATGGACGTTGTACCCTCCCCCCCCTTTATCTTCCAAAGGTATTCACCGATGGCAGACTGCCAACTGCGGTGTGCAATTACCTGTCCTAACTGGGGTCCTCTAGTGTCATGGATCAGACACCCACTCAGTCTTTCCACCCAAGAACAAGAAGGAAACTTGGGCAAATAGTTTCATGTTTCTAGAGGTTTATGGTGCTATTAATAGATTTCCTGTGGGAGTGAAAACGTTCACTGGTCAAAGTCTGAGACACACGAGGTTTTACTGAGTTCAGCCTTCCTGTAAATCTTGGTCTCTTTTCTGTAGATCTTCCAGAATCTTTGAGATGCAACGGGCTCTCTGATTCTCTCCAAGGGACCCAGGTTACAGATTTCCCGGGTGGATTCACCCTTGGACCTCGGAATGCTTTTCACCCCATACCTACAAGCATCTAATGAACCACAGATATACAGGGTTTCTAATTTTGGAGATACTTGACTAGATGTTTCTGTAGGCTTTCTGGCTCTGAGATTTCACAATTCTGGAGAGGAAGCTTCTAGGGATAGAATGTTTTCCTCCTACTAAATCCATAAGGATAGGCCTGCCTTGTCCCCAGCTGATGAAGGGAGCAGGGACACTGATGGGGCGCCTACAGTTTTCTCCTTTCCTATCACCGAGGGCAGCCATTTCCTTGTCTCCTCTTGTCTCTCCCCATCCCCCAACCAGGTTCTTAATTTATGACCCCCTTCAAATAACATCTCAGGATTCTTGGAGAGATAAGAATCACCAGGTAATTGTTTGGGAGCTATAAAATGACTTAAATTGGTTAGGATTCTAATTACCACAAAATGACTTTATTGCCTCCTGGCAATAAGAGGCCTGTAACCTTCCTTCCTGGGAGCACAGGTCCCCACCCCCAGGGGTCACACAGCGGTCAGGGCCCTGGCAGCTGGGGAAGAGGACAGAGGCCTTCTTCTCCCAAAATCCCCCCCACTCCTGACAGTGCCAGGGAGCAGTCCAGGTGGGTGGAGGTGACCCCACTGGGACCTCATTGGCTCCTTCTCTCTTTCGGTCACTCCATTGACATCCTGGGGACCATGGCGGGTGGCCAATGGCAGGGACCACTCTCTGAGTCTTGACTCTTACTTTAAGGACTGCTCTTAAGCAGTCAGCCTCTTGGTTTCAGCTCAGGTCTTGTCCTCGAGGTTTGTGAGTTTGAGACCCTCGTGGGGCTCTGTGCCGCCAGTGCGGGGCCTGCTTGGGATTCTCTCCCTCTCTCCTTCTCTTTCTGCCCCTCCCCCTGCTGCACACGTGCTTTCTCTCTCTCTCTCTCAAAATAAAGAAACTTAAAAAAAATAAATAAGGGTACATAATGTTGTGGAAGTGAAAAGAAAGATCCATTATAAAAGATAATGTATCTTTGTTATCTGTCTATAAAGATGACATAAGCTCTTCCTGAACCTCCAAGTCCCATGCATGTAACAGGCACCAGCAGCTTCCAAGAACTTGGAGGACTTTATTATTTCCAAGGGGAGGTGGAGGGAGTGTGGGGAGGGCAGCGTTGAGTCGGGCCCTGGAGCTTGAGCCGAATTCTAACAGCCGGGTTGAGGGGAGTACTGCCTGGCCAAGGAATGCTCAGAGCAAAGGGCATGAGATAGAAATGTGCCTGGTGTCTTCTGGGAGCCTCACATGATTTAGTGTGGCTGACACGCGGGGCTCGTGAAGGGCTGTGCATGAAGAAGAGGTTGGAGAAGGGGGGAGGGAAGGGACCTCTGGAAAACCTTGCCTGTTAGTTCTTCGCGTTGACCTTAAACTTGGCTTCCTGTGATTTCCGCACAGGTCCCACTGTGGCCCACTGGGACTGCACAGAGCAAGCCTTCCTTCTTAGTCCAGACAAGCCCTTCAAACACTTGAGCGCAGGCTTCGATCCCCCAGAATCCCTCACCTGCCTCCCAAGCCTCCCTTGGCTCCTTTCACGCCACTCTTGGGAGATCTGGTTTTGAGAAACTGTGCCTTCTAGATCTTTTTTTTTTTTTTTTTTTTTTTTTTTTTTTTTGCTTCTCTGTTCTGTTCTTCCCTTTTAGTTTTTAATAAATGAACGGCTTCTGGATTAAAGTATTTTTATTATGGAAATCTAGCGTATCCTAAAGCAGAGAGGAGAGCTCATGAAGCCCCACATGCCTATCAACAACTGTCAACAGCTGTTGACATTTCTTCAGCCACGTTTCCTCTGTCTCCCTCCTCCCTTCTTTCTCCGTGTGTTTGTTTGCTGGGGTATTTTCAAGAAAATCCCAAACATTTTCAAGCAAATCCCGAGATGTTAGTATACATCTCTAACAAAAAGGGATGTTAAAAAGCCGGACCACGTGGTTTTGACAATTTACACAATTTACAGCAAGTTTCAGTATCTTCTATTACTCGGTCCATATTCAGAGTTCTTGATGGCATCTAAGATTTTTTTTTTATGGTTGTATCTCCTAAGCATCTTTTATCCTGTAATAGTTCTGCCCCCATTTTTTTCCTACATCACAGATTTGTTGGAGAAACACAGTCATTTGTCCTGTCGACTAGCCCATATTCTGAATGTGGCTGATTGCTTATTCGTGGTATTTAATCTGTTCTTCTATCCTCTACACTTCCTGTAAATAGGTAGTTAAATCTGGAGTGTGATTGGAGTCCAGCGCAATTTTAAGGCAAGAACAATTCACACAGATGGTGCTGGGGGCTCCCCACTGCCTCCCATGAGGATTCACACAATAGCGGCTTGATCCACTCACAGTGAGGCCAAGGCTGATGGGGGTTCAGGTGGTGTCAGTCTCATCTCTCTCCATAGGACATCGCTGCTAAACACAGTCCAGCTGGTCTACACTTCTCTCTCTCTCTTTTAAAAAAATATTTATTTATTTTTGAAAGCAAGAGAGACAGAGTACGAGTGGGGGAGGTGCCGAGAGAGAGGGAGCCACAGAATCCAAAGCAGCTCCAGGATCTGAGCTGACAGCACAGAGCTCGATGAGGAGCTTGAACTCAACGAACGCGAGACCATGACCTGAGCCGAAGTCAGATGCTTAACCGACTGAACCACCCAGGTGCCCCTACACTTAAGAAGAAGCACCAGGAAGGGAATGCATCACTGCACTTGGGTTGGATTATCGAGAAGAGTATCACCTCCTTCAGTCTGCACTTAATGCTTCTACTCATGCAGCTGAAAGCTCCATTAACTCATTTGGGAGGCTGCAGAACACTGCTAACTTCTACCAAACTCACCTTTGAATAAATCACCTACACCTTTTTCTCATGGACCATTGTTAAGCCACCTCTCTTCCTGGTTGTTTTTCTGGTTCCAGGGAAACCTTCTATTTATTTTAATTTTTAAAATGTTTATTTATTTTTGAAAGAGAGAGAGCATGAGTGGAGGAGGTGCAGAGAGAGGAGACACAGAATCTGAAGCAGGCTCCAGGCTCTGAGCTGTCAGCACAGAGCCTGACGTGGGACTCGAACCTACAGACTGTGAGTTCATGACCTGAGCCCAAGTTGGATGCTTAACTGACTGAGCCAACCAGGCACCCAGGATCCTTCTATTTATTATCTATTTGTTATCAATCTATCAACTTGATGTCTATATTATATATATGATATTTACATGTATTATATCTATATTGTATTATTCGAAGTACACTTTTGTCTTGTTTCGGCCAATCTTCAAGGTTCATTTCCGTCGTGATTTTGTCATTACAGGAAGGTTGATAGGAGGAGGGATTGCCCAGAGCATCGATTTTAGGTGTTCCACTTCAGAGCTGGGGAAAGTGAAGTGCAGAGAAATTATTTCCTGTTTTGAATTAAGTTGCTCAGGGTCACGTGCCATGGGCCTGCCGTGAACCGCACTTCTGGATCTCCACCCAATTGTGTGGTCCCCTCCCACATGGGTGCTGGGTCTGACTTTCCCGGCCGGTGAGACATTAGCCAGCAATGTCTGCATGGGCTCCCTGAGCACTTAGATCCAGGTGCTTGTCTCCCCGGAGCACTGGCTCTGGGAAGGCTGATGGAGAGGGACCTCGTGTGGCTGAGAGCACCCATGTGGGCACAGAGCACTGCCCGGGTAACTGTCCACATCCCGCTGCTCATGAACAAGGACAGCAGAGGGCTGAACTTTGGAGCTCTCCTAGCAGAGTCTTCTGCTGAAATTCTTCCATATAGAGGGAGGGCTTCAAACTTCACTCCAAGCAAATGAACCAACAAAGACCAAGATGTGCTCTTGGGGGCCTGGAAGTAAGGAATGGTGACCCCACGTGCACCAGCATGGTTTGCACGTGGCATGGGACATGCAGTGTACTTGAGACCAGACTGTATGCATCCCTTGGTCATGCTGCTTTGAGGATCCTCACCGGGGCTTAGTACAGATAGCCTGGCATTACTATCAGGAATGCAGGCTGCCCTAGACAGTTTGCTGCGTTGAAGTCTGCAGAGAAAGCTCCATTGAGTTCTCCTTCCAGGCTGTGTGTGGGTTCTGCCATCGGCAGCCAGTCCTTTTGTTGTCTGGGATTACTGAACCCATTCAGGCATTGTCTGAATAGGTACCTGGGTTGGCTAGGTGGCCCCCATCTGATTACCCCAAGGGAGATTTGGGGATAGAAGACAAACTCAACCCCAGACATCCTTATTCCTGTGTTCATGTGCCAAATCCTTTAGATTTGGTGGCAGACACAGGTTTTGTGGAGCCTGAAATTTAAGCAATTTGGGGGGCCCAGTGCAAAATTAGATCTCGGAAAGGGCCCGTGCAAGCAAGGGCCCTGAAGCTTAAGATTCATAGCTTTCCAATCCACCTCTTTCCGTTTATATAATCATTCCTTCAGCCAGAGTGCTTTTACCCCTACTTTTTTTTTTTTTTTTTTACCTTTCAAAGTCCTACTCATCCTTCAAGGCCCAAGCCAAATGCCCCCTCTTCTAGGAAGTCTTCTCCGGCTTCCCTAGGCAGATCGAATCAGCTCAGTACAGTGCGCCCGCGGGGTTCCATTACGACTCCTATCCCTCCAGGTCCTAAGTTCTCCTGAAGTGTCTGTCCCTTCCTGCTAGACTGTCCACTCATGTGGCCAACAACCATGTCTTGTCGTCTTTGTTTCTCTGGGGCCCAGAAGACAGGAGAGGACTCTGTAAGTGTTTCTGGGCTGCATGAGCCCTTGTTGGATTCTGGGGATTACCCATTCCTTTGTCGACTCCAGGTCAACTAGTGACTTCTTAAAAGCTGGAACATATCTGGCATGGAGGAGAAGCAGTAAAGATAAATTGTGGTCAGAGAGCTTTCTCCGCTACACACACACATGCACACACGCACCCACATGTGCACACCCGCAGACTCACAGCTTCCCAAGATGATACCAATGGGTAGGACTCTGTTGTAAGGAGTGGAAAAGCCCTATTGTGTGACGGTGCGGGCTCCTTCTGTTCTTCTACTCCAGAAGCATGTCACTCTAGATGGGGGAACCAAGCAATTGGCTGGAGGGGATCATTTTGTTAGTGGTGACCCCAGAGAAACATTAGGAATAGCTTCCATTTGGAACCTTTCTTGGCAGAACCCAAGGTACATGGCAAACCACAGTGATTAATCTTTTTTTTTTTTAATGTTTATTTATTTTTGAGACAGAGAGAGACAGAGCATGAACAGGGGAGGGGCAGAGAGAGAGGGAAACACAGAATCTGAAACAGGCTCCAGGTTCCGAGCTGTCAGCACAGAGCCCGACGCGGGGCTCCAACTCACGGACCGTGAGATCATGACCTGAGCCGAAGTCGGACGCTTAACCGACCGAGCCACCCAGGCGCCCCCCACAGTGATTAATCTTGATCTCTGCCTTCCCGGAGAGAAGGGGTCCGTGCTTATTTGAGCCAGTTTCTGACCAGGACGCTGGGGATCATAAAGGAAGTCAGTCAATGTCTCCTGAGAATCCAGGCAACAGGTCTGGGCTCAGACCCTGGCTTTATGAGGAACAAAGAATATCAGAACTGGAAGAGACCTCAGGGACCATCTTGACCAGTGTTATTTTATGGATGTGGACACAGAGTTGCAGAAAGGGGGAGCAAATTGACCCACAGACACATGTGATAGGGAGGGGACCCAACTCAGGCTTCCTGAATTCCCAGGCAGTTTATTTTATACCACCGAAGTCTGAATAAAGAGCACCTAGGAACCATTGTGGAAGAGGTCACAGAGCCTCTGGAAGGGGAGAAGGAGGGAGAAACGGACGACTCCCGCTCATCTCTCCATCTTCTTGATGCTTTTAATATTCTTTTTTTTAAAGTTTTTTAACTTATTCATTTTTGAGAGACAGAGAGAGACAGAGCATGAGCGGGGAAGGGGCCGAGAGAGAGGGAGACACAGAACCTGAAGCAGGCTCCAGGCTCTGAGCCGTCAGCACAGAGCCCAATGCAGGGCTCGAACTCACGAACTGTGCAATCATGGGACCTGAGCCGAAGTCGGACGCTCAGCCGACTGAGCCACCCAGGCACCCCAGGGACTTTTTATCTTCTAATGAAGTGATTCTCCTCTTTTGTGTAAAAGAAAAATAATTTGGTTGCTCTTGGCTCCCAGACTGGGTTTCAGAGAAACCGTGGCAAAGGAGAGAGAGCTGTGGTTCCGGATCCAAAACGTTCAAGGTCTAGCTCTGTGCTTTCTTCTGAACTTGTCACCCCAGCAAGTCACTACCACAATGCCTGTGTGGCAGTGGAGTCATTTTTGATGACCAGATACCCGTTCCCACCTCCTCCCCCATGGCCAGCCTCTACCATAGAGGCTGGGGAAACCTAAATACTTGCTTTTGCAGCTTCCCTTGCCTCTGGGTGTGGCGTTGTGACAAGGTCTTGAATAAAAAGTCTTTATTTTTGAGAGAGAGGAGAGAGCATGCATGAGTTGGGGGAAGGGCAGAGGGAGAGGGAGAGAGAAAATCTGAAGCAGGCTCCATACCCAGCGCGGAGCCCGACACAGGGCTTGATCTTACAACTGTGAGGTCACAACCTGAGCAGAAATCAAGAGTCAGACACTTAACCTACTGAGCCACCCATGCAGCCCAGTTGGATACAGACTCTTTAAGAGTGGAAGTCTGCTGGGAGATTTGTGGGAGAGCTTTGTTTTTCCTAACAGAAGAGTCAGATGCCCCTGACACCTCTTTGTTTGCTTCTTCCTGACTTGAAAGCAGATGTGATGGCTGGAGCTAAGGCAGCCACTACGTGGCCACAAGGGAAAGGTCAAGAGAATTATAGACATGCTGGTCCTACCTCCAGGTTTCTTATGTGAAAAATTTAAGTCCATGTTTGTGTAAGCCACTGTTAGTTTGGATTTCTACTTTCTGCAGCTGAAAGCATTCTTACGTGGCATAAATAGGTATCATTTTGGGTTTATAGTGAATACCTATTGTTTGTCAATCCAGAATCCATTTCTCTTTCATCTGGTACCAGCATCCCAATTTTCCTGGGGGATCCCCTCTTTGTCCACTCTCAACCCGTGTAGTTGTGGTGGAACTGACTTTACTCCTGTCTGCACCCTAGGCTCAGTCAGAACATTGTGCTCCCACCTCAGCCTTATGGATAGATAGACTGAGGGATGGTCTGTGCCTCAGACACGGCCAGTGGCGCTCAATCCCAGGACCTTTGTGATGACCCCTGGAAAGAGCATCTCTCTTGGCATGGCTTCGGGAAGATATGAACTTGAGAGTCTGGCTGATGCAGAGGGAAGCAGGGTGGAGAGATGGGATCGCGACTGAGTTTTAGATCCAGCCCCACTTGGACTTTTCAGTTGCTTCAGTGGACTCATACTCATTGCAGGAGTCTCAACTCGCCGGTTGGGTGAGGCCAGATAGCCCTAAATAAAAGTTCTGAGCACAGGGTAGGGGCTCAAAATCTTGTCAAAGGTGAATCCATTTTTAGCCGAATCCTAGAGATGCTTCGTTTATGGCAGGACACCAGAAGCCAGTCCTTAGGTACCTCGTCCTTGGGTCTCGGTAATGTTTTGTTCAGACCTTTATTAGAGGATCTAGTTCAAGGTGTTGCCTCTGTTCCATGTGGATCTGCCCTTTTGCTAGATCGGGAGGCAGCAAACAAGCTCCCTGGCCTGGTTGCCGTGAGGCATGTTTCCCACCTGACTGTCTTCTGCATTTATCTCCTTGAGATTACTCTAAAATCCATCCTACGTCTAAGGGTCTTGGCCTGGTACCTTCTCTTCCCGGATTCTGGGCCTTCCTGCCATGTGTTGTTTTCTGTGAAGGGGCTCGGTGTCCCAGATCCCTCCGTCCACTTCTCATCATCCCATCTCTGCCCTCCCTGCCCCGGAGAAGGCTTTCCAGCCTGTGATCTTCAGCAGGGTCTCATTGGGTGACCTCCTGTCCCCTTAGGAGATCCCTCCAGCACCAGAAGAGGCAGAAAAACATCTTCTTTGATAACAGAATGGAAATCATAAAGCACAAGAAAAGTAAGAAAAAGCATTTATTCTGTTTTTTTCATTAACATTTTGCTGTATAAAATTCTGTACTTATGACAAATAGTTCAAACATCCAAACACTGCAGGGCAGCGGGGAAAACAAAGATTTCTCTCACCATCATGTGATGCCACCAGCCCATTTTCTGGAAGGCAATTGCTGTCACGTTTTTTGTGTGTCTGTCCAGGAACTTTCTAGGCAAATACAGGTGTGTGTGTGTGTGTGTGTGTGTGTGTGTGTGGAGTGTGCATATTCATGCATGTGTAACAAGTACTGAGTGCCTATGGTGTGACAAGCCCTGTTTTGATTCCTGGGAAGATGGCAATGGACAAATAAGTGGAGATCCCTGACCCGATGGGGCTTTCACTGTCTGTCAGGAGATAGACAATAAATAAATGAATGTATAATATTTCAGGTGTTGATAAGCGCTATGATACTAACAAAATGGGGCAAGGGGCCACACAGTGACTAGACGTGTATGCTATTGTAGACACATGGTCAGGTGGGGGTGGAGTGTGGGTGCCTTGTCAGTGGAGACTGGCAGGCAGATAGTTGGAGAAGGATGTTTCAGGCGGAGTGACAGTAAGTACAAAAGCCCGGGGGCAGGTTGTAGTTGGCTCCTTGGAGCAGCAGCTGGTGGGAGGCCAAGGTGGCTAGAACAGAAAGCTCTGGGAAAAGAAGCAGGGGACGGGACCTTTCATGTTGGCCAGGGGGACTTTGACCATTTTCCCAGCGGGACAGAAAGACCTGAAGGGTTTTGAGAGTTGTGAGCTGACTCACGTTCTCCCGGGATCTCTGGGTGCCGAGTGGGGAATGGAGCGCGGGTGTGGGTCGGTGAACACAGTGGGGCAGTGGGGGGATGCCTGTGGCTGACATCAAGGAGGGGGAGCCCAACGCTGGAGTTTCTGCCCCATTAGAAAAGGTAGTTGCCGAAATCGCTCTCAGGACCCTATCCTGAGTGACTAGTGGGAAGCTGTTGCCATTGCTGAGACAAGAAGGGCTAAGAAAAAAGCAGGTTTGGTGTGGGTAGAAATAGAATTTGGTTTAATTTTTTATTTTATTTATTTAAAACATTTCTTAATGTTTATTTTTGAGAGAGAGAGACCAAATGTGAGTGGGGGAGGGCACAGAGAGAGGGAGACACAGAATCCGAAGCAGGCTCCAGGCTCTGAGCTGTCAGCACAGAGCCTGACGTAAGGCTCGAACTCACAGACCGTGAGGTCATGACCTGAACTGAAGTCAGAAGCTTAAGTGACTGAGCCACCCAGGCGCCCCTAGAGTTTGGTTTTAGACAAGTTAAGTTCAAGATCTCTATTACACGTTCAGGTGGAGGTGCCCAGAGAGTTCAGGGCAGAGGTCTGATGAGCTCTCCATTTGGGGGTTATGGTAGAGTGTAGACACATTTTGAAGCTCTTCCCCATCAAGAGGAGTCTGTTTTCCACCCCTCGAATCTGGGCTGGTCTTGTGATCTGCTTTGACTGATAGAAGGCAGCAGAAGTGACCTGTGAATTCTGAGCCCAAACCTCAAGAGCCTTTGGATCCTGTGACTGCTATACACGGAAGCCCAGTGAGGGACACATGGCCCGGTCACCCAGCTGACAGCCTGCTAGACCCAGACCTGTGTGGGAATGAGGTCATCCCACTGGCCAGCTGACCCCAGGCGCGTGTGCAAGCCTGTCTGAGATGGCCTGGTCAGCCCAGATCAGATGACGAACCTGGTTGAACCAGAGTCAGGAGTCAAAAAAATTGTTGTTTCAAGCCACCAAGTTTTGGAGTGATTTGTTATGGAGCGAAAGCTAACTGTGCAGAAATGATCAGTATCTAGGTGATGTTTTTATATATAAGGCCATCATTATCCTTTTCTTACTCAAATGAGATCATGATGCCCTTCAGCAGCTTGCTTTTTCCACTTAATGACATGACTAATGGCAATTTCCCATGAGGTACATTTCAATCTCCCTCATTATTTTTAATAGCTGGATGAATGTATTGCAAATGGCTCAGCCAGTATCCTACGTGGGTGGCTTCTGGGTTTTGCGATCTCAAAGCTGTGGTGAACATTCCTATATACGGTATTTATGCACATGTGTATTTATCAGATAAGTTCTCGCAAATACGATTATGGGTCAAAGGGATTTGCGTTTAGAATATTAATATTTGTCAAGCTATCTTCCCAAATGATTTACTAATTCATACTTCCTTACGTGTGGGAGCGAGTGTATATATCAACCCCCTACCAACACTAGATATTTGCCGATCTGAAAGGAAAAGAAAATGTATTTCATTACTGTTTTATTTGCATTTTTAAATTATGGATGAGGTGGAGCATATTCTTACGTGTTTAGTACCCATTTGTATGTTTTTTCCCTATGAATCTCTTATTTCTGCTCTTTGCTCATTTTCCATGGCTTGTTTAACCTTCTTAAAAACTGAACTATAAAAAGGTCAATGGATATTAAAGAAATGTTACCATGTTTCGAAACAGTTTCTAGAAACAGACTTTTACACTTGAGTTCCAGAGAAGTTTGCAAAGCAGTGAAAAATAATTTCCTACATTCATAAAGTGTTTGACAATCACAAAACACTTTACAAGCACCCTCTAATATAACCCCTCTGCTATCTTCTGAGGCAGGTCTTCTTATCCCATTGATTTAATGGACGAGGAAGGTGAGATTCAGAGATTTCAGTACCGTTAAGTGGGGAAAAAAATCTCGCGATACTTTGAAACGGGCATGAAACAATGACTGTCTGCGGTCCAGCACACTCTCCGGGGTATCTGCAAACTTTCCTCGTGTTTGAGTTTCCTTTCCAACTCTTTGAATTGTAGACACTTGATGTTAAGGCAAATGCTCCTTGTCCGTAGAAAGACACATGGATTGGGGGAGATGGAATTGATAATGTCCTGATGGCGATGGTCGCTTTCCGTCTTGATGTGTTATTCATTTCAGCCTTCCTGATTGCCCTGCAATGTTCTTTTAGTCTGTTCTTTTAGTTCTCCTTGGAGACGCTATGACGTCCTCCTGGCTCCCTCATCAGCGAGTTAAATGAAACTTTGACACTTGTTCATTTTCTATTTGCATGATTTTACCTTAAAAAAGTTATCGTGCAAGGTGCCTGGGTGGCTCAGTCTGTTGAGCGTCCGACTTCGGCTCAGGTCATGATCTCCGGTTGGTGAGTTTGAGCCCCGTGTTGGGCTCTGTGCTGACAGCTCAGAGCCTGGAGCGTATTTCAGATTCTCTCTCTCTCTCTCTCTCTCTCTCTCCCTCTCTCTGCCCCTCCCCCACTCATGCTTTGTCTCTCAAAAATGAATAAACATGGGGCGCCTGGCCGACTTCAGCTCAGGTCATGATCTCGCAGTCTGTGAGTTCGAGCCCTGCATCGGGCTCTGTGCTGACAGCTCAGACCCTGGAGCCTGTTTCAGATTCCGTGTCTCCCTCTCTCTGACCCTCCCCTGTTCATGCTCTGTCTCTCTCTGTCTCAAAAATAAATAAACGTTAAAAAAATTAAAAAAAAAATGAATAAACGTTAGGAAAAAAAAAAGTTACCACCCAACTTTTCTCAAGTTTCTAGTCCACACAGTTCGACTAGGAGCCTGTCAGGGTCTGACTCAGGGATGTCTAACAGGGATTCTTTATTATTACTATTATTATTTTCAGCAGCAGAGAGCTCTTTGAAAGCTGATGAAACAATGGACCCTCTGCCTGGGAAAAATAAGCACATAGGCACACACACACAATTTTGCACGCTCTCTTGAGAGTTCCTTGGCCTCTGGCACACTGGTTTAAGAACTCCTAGGACAGAGTCTGGGGTCAGGATAGCTGCTTCAGATCACAAGTAGAAAGAGGTAGAAAGGAGAGGTGGGAAAACGGCTTTTTTTCCGACGCTTGCTGAATGCTTGCTGTGTGCCAAACTGTACTAACTCATTTAATTGTCACAGAAACCCTGAGAGACCACAAATTGTTGCTGCAAAGGGCACACGTCACTTGCCCAAGGACACACAGCTGGTAGGGATTCTTAAGTGACTTCTTTGCACTGCAGATATAAGGTAAGGAAATAAAATAGTTCTTGGGGGGGAAACACATAAATCCCTAGGGAGGAAAGGTTGCTGCCCCCCCATCCCACCCACATTCAACTTTAAATCTGTGCTGAACCTGAGACGTTCTGGTCACCTGAGGCTCTTCTGGTTGGCCAAACCCTGTTTCTAGAGGCTTCTAGAGGGAGTTATGTGATGGGAAAGGGGATAGGGATTGTGGTGGTTAATTTTATGTTAACTTGACTGGGGCCACGGGGGGCCAGGTATTTGGCTGAGCATTATTACGGGTGCTTCTGAGAGGTGTTACTGGAGGAGTTCAACCTTTGAACGGTAGACTGAGCAAAGCAGATTGCTCTACCCAGTGTGGGTGAATGTGAGGCCTGCGTGGAACAGAAAGGTGGGGGAACAGAGAACTGGCTCTCTGCCTGTCTCTGAGCTGGGACTTTGGTCTCGTCTTGTCTTCAGACTCAGATCGGAGCCCAGGCCGTCTGTTTTCCTGGGTCTTTGGCTTGACCCCTCTGGTCACGGGGCTTCTCAGCCTCCATAACCATGAGGGCCAATGCCTTGTAATAAGGAAAAGAAATGTACACACAGTTCTGTTTCTTTGGGGAAGCTGGGCTTACACAAGGAGCCCAGAGCAGAGTGGACGTGAGCCTTTTTTATTCCACCTGGAAGCCTGGACATCTGCGATCGCGTCCGTGACCCTCATGTTGCCAGACCATGAGAAATGGCTGCAAGAGGTCTAGAAGAAGAGTCCTCTGCCTAGCCTAGGGCTTCCATGACCCCAGAGGGTTGGGGGAGAGGAGCAGTCAACCCTTCCTCTGGTTCATGAGAGGTGGTCTGGAGGCTAGAGCGAGGCAGCGGGGATGTTCGCAACTTGAGGGGGTCTGCAACAGAGGATGTGGAATGAACCCCAGGAGGGGATGGAATAAGGTGGTATATGGCCAGGGAGGGGAGGTCACACCTGAGGCCAGACCAGCCGAGGCTGTACCCAGTGGATGTCCTCAGGGGAATCAGAGAGACAGCTGGGAAGCTGCTGTCCCCTCCCTCCAGCTACGGAGGTGGTGTTTATATAAACACGCACCCAGCCCCACAGTTTGTTAACGGACTCTTTTGCTCCCCCAGCCCTTAGCCTTCTTCCATCTAGAGCTTGCTGGAGACTAGGTGTCCGTGATAACATTCATGGGCTCCAGCCACATCTAAGTGTACAAAGCATGCTCACTTTTCGGGGGGCACAGTCTGATTCTGGTGTATTGTATGCCTGAGGGCAGAGCTAGGTCGCTGCCCCCAATTTACAGGTGAGAAAGCTGAGGCCCAGAGGGACTGGATGGATGGCAAGGTTCTGCAGCAAATCAGAGAGAATGCAGGACCAAGACCCAGGCTTCCTGACTCTACTCTCCGTCTGACTCCTGGGTGCATCAGGGACCCGGGCAGAGTGCAGAGGTTCTGTCATTTGGGGCAGATTATCCAAACTTCTGATCTGTGCTCAAAGGTCCGTCCAGTCTGTCCAGGTAGGAGGAGCAGGCCCTGTGCCCGCACAGCAAGGCATGTCTCAGCAGTACTTGGGCCCAAGGGAAGCTCGGGGAGGGGGTATGGCCTCTCTGTGAGTCAGAATGGCAAACTCCAGGTCTGAGACCCAAGCAGCCCCTTTCCTGATGGGATCGGGGGACAACACCATCCCCCATAGGAGGCCCAGCCCTCACACTTGGCAAAGCACTTCCACTCTATTTCAGAGACTCCCGATTGCTCTTTGAGGTAGGCCAGGTGGGGCTTACTGTCTCCGTTTTAGAGATGTGAAAACTGAGGCTCTGACAGGGCACATCATTTGCCCAAGGTCTCCCTGCAAGGAAACAGCAGAGTCCGCAGGCTCATCACAACGGAGCGAGGCTGGCCTTCCAGCTGGGTCCCTTAAGCTAGTCCTGGGACATAGACTCTGCAAAGAGCTTACTGCCGTATTCTTTATTCAGACCGGAAGTACAACATTCCTCCCCAGTCCAGCAGAATAACCAAAGACACTCAATTCTATTTTAAATTAACAACAACAACAACAACAACAACCTTCCCCTGCATTTCTCTCCCACTTCGTACATTCACATCAAAGCCGTACAGAATTTGCTGGGCATGGGCCAACTGCAAGGTCACTGAGTGCATGCCCTGCTTTGCCGGGGAAGCTCAGCACAATCTCTTTGGCCAACCTGGACTGAGCTCCCGGGGGCAGAGCCTCAGTTGTTCGCGTCTAGATAGATCCAGTTCTGTTGTGGAGAACTCAGTAGGTGCTCAATAAATGTGTCATGAATGAATGAACAAACACCTCCCCCTTGGCCTGCTGTATGCCTCTATTCTCACGACGGCTCAACCTCACCACAGGAAGAGCCAGAAGGACCTTGAAAGTCTTCTTGTCCAACTGCCTCATGTTATAGATGAGGTCCAGAGAGGGTGAGTAACCAGCTGGAGGTCACAGAGCGAGTTAGAGGAGACACAAGCACAAGTGGACGCTCTCCTTGTTCCAGAGCTCATCTCGGACTCTCCCACGGCCTCTGTCTTCTGAGCCAGGAGGGCAACCTTGGGAGCAGAGGCGAGAGCTCCTGTATTGGTCATCTTGCCGTGGAGTCCGACGCAACCTTCCATGGGGCGTACTCAGGGAAGGCCCCCCAGGGGCCCGGGCCCCCTCCTGCCAGATGTCTTCACCTGGAGAGGAGAGCGGCACCACTGGAGAGAGGTTTCTTGGTCCCTACGTCGACGTGGCACAGGGGCTGCCCCATTTGGGGTTGGCAGGTGGAAGGAAGCACAGTGCAGGGAAGCAGGTGTGCTGGATGAGAGGGCCTGGGGGAGGCTGTGTCTCCCACAGGTGGCACGGGAGGAGGGTGATCTGGCCAGGGAACCACGCAGACGCCGGCCGGCCTGGAGCCGGTGGATAACACCCCATGGGAGGAGCCAGCCTGGGCAGAGCAGGGGGCGACCTCATGGGGCCCTGTCGAAAGGGGAAGGTCAGGAGAGAGAAGTGAGTCCTAAGCTTCACCAGAGGCTTCACCCTCCACTTCCCGACCTTTTCCCCAGGACTTGGGCAGCTCAGGGCAGGCAGGGGACCGTCTTGGGGAGAAACGTGTGCCCTGGGGGCCGGGAGATCTGGTTCCTAATCCTGGCATTTACAGGAATCACTTGATGTGAAAAAAGTCACTTTGCTTCTCAGTGCCCAGTTTCTGCATTAGCAGAAAGTGGATAAATAAATCCTTCCTTGCAGTGTCACTGTGGGCACGCACAGACCTCTAACCACTATTTTGTGTCCTGCTGGCTCCCCGCTGTTCGGCATCTGGTACACACTCCAAGGTGTGTGGGCTCCACGGACAGCTCATACTCGGGGCACATGGCCCAGGTGCCGAGGCTTTTCACGTCTCAGTAATTTCACCCTCATTGAACTACTATTTTCTCCGAGGGGCGAAGTGACTCTTCTAGGCCATGCTGTTGCTAAGTGCAGAGGCTGAGATTTGAACCCGTGCAGTCTGACTCCACAGCCTTCCTGCTCAATGTCCGTGCACTGCCCCCTTACTCCCTGCCTGTTTCTTGAACTGTGAAGTTCTACACAATAATACAAGCCAGTCCCCAGAGGAAGGAGAGGCACTGGGATTGTCACTCAGTGGTTGAGGACATGGGGACAGAGACGGGCAGTGACTTGTCCCAGGTCACACAGACCTCTGGGACATTCTTGGCCACGCTGTCTCTGGAAGAGTTCCCCTTGTACTCTTTAAAAAATTTTTAAAAAAATATTTATTTATTCTTGAGAGGCAGAGCGTGAGCAGAGGAGGGGCAGAGAGAGAGAGAGAGGGAGACACAGAATCCAAAGCAGGCTCCAGGCCCTGAGCTGTCAGCATAGCCCCCGATGCGGGGTTTGAACCCACTACCTGCAAGATCATGACCTGAGCTGAAGTCAGTTGCTTAACTGACTGAGCCACCCAGGCGCTGGTCCCCCTTTGCACTCTTTACTGTAGACAGAGCCACCCCCCTCCACCCCTTGGGGTTCTCACTTCTGGGTCTGGGTGGGATGTTTGCAGACAATGCCCCCCACTCCCCAGCGCCCCCTTGGTGCCTTAGCTACTCACCACCACGTCCAGGTACGTGGTCAGGGCCAAGCCGGCCTCATTTAGCTGCTTCGGGGCCCCAGGGCTGCCGGACTTCTGCTTCCTCCACTTAGCGCGCTGGTTCTGGAACCAGATCTGGGATAGGAGAGAGGACAGAGATAAGCAGCAAGTACCTCCCTAAAAACCGTAACTGGCACTTCACAGTCTAGAAAGCTCCATGGCTTCAGGATTTCCTTGGCCCTGGAGGTCTGCCCTCTAAGAGGGGCCCGGGGATCACAACCTTCAGTTCCTGCGGGGCGGGGGTCTCGTGCGCCCGGAAAGCAGCTGGATGCCATGTGGCTGGGAGCGGTGGGGTCTGTGGCCAACGGGGCCTAAAGGGTGTGGCTCCTCAGCTTTAGCCCATGGTCACCCTGTAGAAATGTGAGGCTGGGCATTACAGGCCCAGGCCAATATCTAAGGCAGAAATCTCGGTTTTTATGTGAAAGCGTTGAGATGTAAAACACTGTGCAGATCAAATAAAACTCATCTGTGGGCTGTTTCCTGCCGGCAGACCATCAGCTTGCCACCCCTGTGGGCCCCTCGGCATCTGTAGATTGACTATCGGCAGCTCCCCGTATTCACAAGGACACTGACTGCCCCTGACACGTGGGCATTTGTACTTGGCCATTCTGCTGAGACAGCCCCTGAATTCTGGGCTTTATGGCAGTTGGGGGGGGGTGGCTAAATCCACTTAGCTGGTGACTGATTCTAAATGGGAGGAAAAAGGGAGAAGTCTAGAATGGGGGTGGTCCTTAGCCAGGAGAAAAGTCTGTTGGGATAAAATTGAGAGTAAACTGTTGATCTGGGCCCTGACTCAGATTTTGAATTTGGAACGAGTCCATTAAAAATAAAAAAAAAGTGATGCAGAGTAGAGCGAGCCAACAGCGTAACAACTGGATTTGGATTTGCTAGAGTGGCGCTTGCAAAACTGGGGGTGTCCAAAGAGGGTGGACACACCCCTGCTGAGTGACAAGGGGCTACTGTATCTCCAACCACAGAAGGAGCCACGGACACTCCGAGGTGAAGAAATGACAGATTCTAGATTAGGCAGTTGGCATTTATTTCTAAAAATTTTTTAATAAGTTTATTTATTTATTTTGAGAGAGAGAGAGAGAGAGAGTACAAGCAGTGGAGGGCCAGAGAAAGAGGGAGAGAGAGAGAGAGAGAGAGGGAGAGAATGCCAAGCAGGCTCTGCACTGACAGTGCTGAGTCCTAGGCAGGGCTTGAACTCACAAACCATGAGATTATGACCTGAGTCTGAGCGGAGACCAAGACTCAGACGCTTAACCGACTGAGCCTCCCCGGTGCCCCTAGGCAGTTGGACTTAAACCAGGTCTTGGACCACTTCTCTCTGTGCTGCCTTCACAGTGATACCCGTGTGGTCTAGTCAAGGGTTAGCAAACTAAGGCCTGAAGGATCAATCTGGCCTTCCTACCTGCTTTTGCATGGCCCGTGAGCTAAGAATGGCTTTCACGCTCTTAAGTTGTTGGGAAAAAAAGATAAAAAGAAGAAACATGTTTGTGACACATGCGGATTATACGAAATTCAGACTGTAGAGTTCGTCAACGAAGTTTTAGACAGTGACTCTATGGCCCCACAAAGCCCAACATAATTACCATCTGGCCTTTTACAGGAAAAGTTTGATGACCACTGGTCTAGATTGTCTATTTTGGGAATGAGGCCTCCTGGTGAGTGATGTTCTGGAACTACAGCCAAAAGGAGAGGGAAGACGTGGAAGCAGATATCGGTGGCCACCACTGATGCCACCTCGCTCCATTTCCACCCCTCAAAGAGAGAAACCATCTTGTAACTGCGGTGACCTCATTTCCTGGAAATACTATTTGGCAAATGTGACTGTATCCAAGGGATAAAGGCAATGGAGAATTTCAGATGGGCCAGCCCCGGTGGGTCCATGATACATGGGGTCTCACCCACGGCCCCCAAGGCATTGAGGCTGGAGGCTGAGGATGGGGACAGCTGTACCTGCACCCGAGCTTCTGGGAGTTTGATCCTGGCTGCCAGCTGGTTGCGGATGTGGACGTCTGGGTAGTGGGTGAAGTGAAAGATCTTCTCCAGCTCGTGCAGCTGCTCGGTGGTGAAGGTGGTTCGGACTCTCCGCTTGCTCTTTCTTTCCTCTGGATGGGAGAGGGTTCAAGCTGGGTTAGCGATCTTATGGTTAGCACCCTGGTGAGGCTTTTGTGTTGCCTGGTGTCACTCTTTCAGCCCCTGCTGTCCATTGCAGAGTCTTGGCCACTGGCTCCTCTGCCTGGAGTTTTACAGTGTTCTCTCTCTCTCTTTTTTAATGTTTATTTATTTTTGAGAGAGAGAGAGAGAGACAGAGCATGAACGGGGGAGGGGCAGAGAGAGAGAGAGAGACGCAGAATCAGAAGCAGGCTCCAGGCCCCGAGCTGTCAGCACGGAGCCTGACACGGGGCTTGAACTCACAAACTGCGAGATCATGACCTGAGCTGAAGTCAGACGCTTAATCCACTGAACCACCCAGGCGCCCCTACAGTGTTCTCTTTCCTAGAGATCCTGACCCTAGGTTGACCTCTCCAAATCCATCCTGAGCAGTGAGGTCAAGATAACTTTCTAGAAACTCCTCTGATCATCCTTTTTGTTGCTCAGATGCCTTCAATGATGTGTCCTTGTCTACAACAGGGCATGGAAAACTATAGCTTGAGTGTCAAATCTGGCCCACTGTTTGTTTTTGTAAATAAAGTTTTATTGGAACACAGACCTCCCATTGCTTTATGCATTGTCTATGGCTGCTTTTGCAAGCAGCCTTGAGTAGTTGCAACAGAGACCATATGGTCTGCAAAGCCTAAAATAGTTACTGTCTGGCCCTTTACAGGAAAACCTTGCCAGCCTTGGTCTAGAAAATAAAGACTGAACTCCACAGCCGTTAGTCCCTTATAACCTGTTTCCAATCCAATTGTCCAAACAGTCTGGCCTCAAGTCCACTCAGGGCTGGCTCCAGCATTTGTGGGGCCTAATGAAAAATGAAAATGTGGGTTCTCTTGTTCAAAAAGCAGGAAAAAAGCTATTTCCTTTCTTCTGCAGTCTCTTTCTTGATCTGTCATGTGGTGGTGGTTGTTGTTTGCTTGTTTTTTTCCCCCCTAATTTGCTGATTTATTTATTTATTTATTTATTTTTATTAAAAATTTTTTTAAACATTTATTCATTATTGAGAGACAGAGAGAGACAGAGCATGAGCAGGGGAGGGGCAGAGAGAGAGGGAGACACAGAATCCGAAGCAGGCTCCAGGCTCCGAGCTGTCAGCACAGAGCCCGATGCGGGGCTCGAATTCACAAACAGCGAGATTGTGACCTGAGCTGAAGTTGGATGCCCAACCGACTGAGCCACCCAGGCATCCCTCTAATTTGCTGTTTAAGGTCAGGCTCTCTTGAACACAAGGATACTAATAGGGTGAGTGTGGATCCTCACAGGGACCCAGGGCCCTTTGACTTGGCACCTGGGTGCATGCACCTGACCTTGACCCTTCTGCGATCCAAACCCTGACAGCCCTCGCATCCCTGGAACTGCATAGGATAGAGGAGGCAGTTGTCATTGGCTAAGGATGAAGAAACAGGTGGTCTGTAAGAGGGACATCGAGGGCTGAGTCAAGGCTCGAGGGCCTTAGTGCACGCTCCGTGGTCCCACTGAACTTCACTTACAAAACAGATTGACACGTAAAATGATGAAGACTTTCAAGATGACCATAAGCATTAAGCCCCGTGTGCCAGGCCTCCTCTGTCTGTGTGCAGTACCCTGGACAACTGCACTGGTCTCACCCACGTCTGTGGAGCCAGGCCTGAGCATGTGTGTGTGATGGGAATCAGGCATTCTACTTGGACCTGTTACCTTTGAGATGTCTATTGGCTATTCAAAAAATGTGTCCAGGGGCACCTGGGTGGCTCATTTGGTTAAGCGTCTGATTTTGGTTCAGGTCATGATCTCATGGTCTGTGGGTTCAAGCCCTGAATCAGCTGTTAGCTGTGCTAACAGCTCAGAGCCTGGAGTCTGCTTCGGATTCTGTGTCTCCGTCTCTCTCTGCCCTCCCCTGCTTACACTCTGTCTCTCTCTCAGAAATAAATATACATTAAAAAAATTAAAAACAAAACAACCCCCCCAAACCCCCAAGATAAAAAGTACACAATAACATCATGAGAAGCCCCAGTAAATGTTCTCCAGCAAATCTCCCCAAAAGCCTGCTTTTTGGGGAAACTGACCTGAGCCAGAGGAAGCTCAGACACAAGCAGTGCCCAAGAAAACATGGTAGAAGAGAGGCTTAGAAAGAAAGGAGTGGTCATTGAAATTAAAAAATTAAAAACCAGAGAGGATGAAGAGGAAGAAAAGCCAGAAAATATCAGTATGTTTATTGAACACCTATTGTGTGCCAGGTGTGGTGCTGGACCCTGCCCTTGGCCTGCGTGCATGCATGTATTTTAGCTTCCCTTGTTCCGAGGTGGATTTGTGGCATGTGGTTCTGAGTCTGGTGTTTGGGAGGACGTCGAGGACCACAGGAAGACCACCTGGGTAGAATTACTACGGCAGAAGCCAAGGAAAGAGAAGCCATGTTGGCATTGCCCCCAAACACACCCAGTGTGGTGCCTGAGGCTTCGTGGAGACTCTGACAAATACATGTTGAATTAAAGTGGATGGAGATGTGAGTGGTTGGGAAAAAGAGGAGACAGTGAGTAGAAGAATTTATGGCTCGAGAAGGTGCTAGAAGGGGAGAAGGGAGGCTGGGGAGAAGTTTCAGAGAGCAGCCTGGAGCATGTCTGAAGTCCGAGAAGGAGAAATTGAGGCCGAGCGAGAGAGGGCTCTGAAGGGGTGGCGGATGGGGCAGCTGCGGGACAGACTGGTCCGAGACGCTCACTACACAGGCGAGGGCGATCGGGTGCTGGAGCGAGTGGTCCAGGGCCGGATGGCAGGAAGTCAGGTCGCCAGCAGAGAATGAGGGAGTGAGGGTTAGGCTGGGAGGGATGGCCAAGGGCTTTGGGACAGCTGTTCTGGAGAAGGGCCGGGGAAGCGAGATGAGTAAGGAAGATCGTCCACCGGAAGCCTTCCCTGTACCTCCAGACTGGGGCGAGGGTCACAGATGGTGGAGGCAGGGCCGAACCAGGTGGCAGAGGCTTGGTCTTCCTGACCACGCATGTCTGAGACTAGGGCTGCGATTCTGGCTTTACTTGGGACAAAGTCCACGTGATATAATTTTAGGAATTGTAGGAAAGGTACAAACCGCCTCTCCAAATCCCCTCCGCTTTTGGGGGCTGATGGCTGATGTCGCAGGTCAGATGGGACGATGCAAAAGGAGGGTGGGGATCTGAAATCCTGCAGAGGCCTCCTTTCTCCCACCCAGTTCACTTTCTTTTTCTGTCCAAATAAGAGGTAAAACCGCCACAGATGAGGAATTGGAGCAGACCCTGGGTGAGGAGTGGATTTTCACTTGTGATGGTTTAACAACTGAAGCGTGTGTGTGTGTGTGTGTGTGTGTGTGTGTGTGTGTTATTCGTCCTGTTATCATTTGCTAGAAGGAAACCCACTGAACTGGATGTCGGGAGACCTGAGCTCTGTTCCTGAACTCTATAACTTTCAGGACCACAGGGCCAGGGCCACAGTTTATTTCCTCTCTGGGCCTCAGTCTCCCCATCTGTGGAATGGAGGAGGAGGGCAGGCCAAATCCACCCTGACAATCTGTAATTCTCTTTCCCTTCATGTGGAGGCCAGGTGGCTTATAACACCTTGCCTCGGGCTGGCCTGGGGGACCAATTTGCTTGGTGGAAGGTGAGGGCCCGAGGGGAGAGATTTCTGCGGATGCCAACTCTATTGGCTGAAGCTGTTTCTACATCTCTGGGATTAACCAGGCCCGGGTGCTTCTGTTGTAGAAATGGCATCTCATAGTCTGCCTTTGGTCTCACCCCTCTCTCTTATCCCTTCAGCTTGTTGATAATCACCCTTAAAGGACTTTAACTCATTTTACTGACTTGGGAGCTTCTTGGGAATCGCAGACAACGAGGTCTCAAACACTATCACCCGCTAAGCAAGCTCTAGCTACTAACTACTAACCACCTGATCAGACCTGATCTCTCTCCTTCTCTAGCCCCTTTCCCTCCCCAAGCCTACTTTCTTTTAAAAAATTTAAAAGAGAGATTAATTCTACATTTAGAGCCAGTAGTGTTTAAGGGATAGAGCTGCATCCAATCAGAATTGATGCAGAGAGAGAGATGGCCAGTGGCAATCATTGCTGAATCTTACTGAATATCCCCTCTGTGC